>NC_134850.1:48693386-49010529 GCF_965363235.1 Mytilus galloprovincialis
ATACCAATTATATTGCTGAGAACTTCATTAAAACAACATTTTTTTTTACTTGTATCAAGTCATTTTCGTCTATTGACATTTTTATTTTATCATGAAAGAAGGAAATTTTTATATGTATGTACTGATTTTCATAAAGGTTGTTTTATTTGATTTTACTTTACAGAATTTTATTTTTCCATGTAAATACTCAAATGAGTATTTTCCTTTTGTGAATACTAAAATGATTATTTCCGTTTTGAATAATTAAGTATTTTGAAAGTTTCTGATCCTTGTCTAGTTATCAGACATACATTTATTTAAAATGAAAAAAAAAAAAAAAAAAACGTAAGAATTGAATCACACAATTTGAGCAAGAGAGACTTGTTTAAAATGAAAATAGCAATGGAGCTTTATTTTGTTACAGTGAATACCTCTTGGTATTTGATGTTGCTATCTTAATTTAAACTTATACATTGATTTCTAAGGTGAAATGAAAGTTAACCAGGAAAAACATTTCGAAAACATCTATTTTTAGGCTGTTAAAAAAAGATCTGTCAAATGTCAGACTTGTTTCACTTATACTGAAACCAATGCAAATATTTAATATGGTAAAATGATTTGTCTTGATAAATTTACTGTTTAATGGTACTTGAAGTGAAAAAAAAGGGTTGGAATGAGTTAAGTGGATATAAATAAATATGGTGAGAGTGTTCCTTCGAAATCCAGGGTAAAACTTTGCTCATTAGATTTGTTTCATTTTTGTGAAGGTGAATTCACACATTCCAGATGAATATATGGTTAAAGCCTTAAAATTCACAGTAATTGAAATACATAATTTCTTAAGTTTGATGATAAAGTTGTTTTAAAAATGTTTTAAATAAAGAAACTACATGATTTTGGTCTGTCACTTCATAACAGTGCTGATTGTGAAATGAGTGCTTATGACTGCAGACAAATGGAAAATATTTTTAAAATGGCATAGGTGTTTGTAATTTTAAATTTCTATAAAGACTTTATTGTTTAAATGGCTGTCAAGAAAGACATTTATATTTTTGATTAAAAAACAATTAAATTTTGTGAAAAGGTCAACTTCAAAAAAATATTGAATTTTTATTAGCTTAAATTCTTCTTGAATAATTCTAAAAGAAATGGCATTTATGTTCTCAACATGAAAAAAGAAATAACTGCTCAGTGCTGGAAATGCAAGTCTATAAAATTCTTGCACACTTATTTCATTTTGTATTGAAAAATTTTGAGTAATTATTTAGAAAAAACATGACAACTTCATGTTTTAAACTAGTGTTATGTCAAAGGTTTAAAAATCAATAACATTTTCACAAACTTTAAGTATGTAACATACTATATCATTTAATTCACATTACATTTGAGGAAACAAGGTTGTGTTTATTTTGTTTATGCAGTTGTAGTGAAGAAGTATTAGCAATATAAAACTACACATGTTCTCGTACTGTTGATCAATTTTAATAAAATATGTCAAAATATATCAAATGTATTATTATGGAACACCATGTTTTCCTTAAATACACAGTAGTGTAAGTTAGTTTTCTTTGGCATTGTGCCCGCTATCATTTTACAAATGGTATGGAAGACTTTCTTCAATAGGCATACAGGTGCCTTACTAGAATACACTCAGTTCTAACATAAAGCGTTCAATAGACATGCAGGTGCCTCACTAGAATACACTCAGTTCTAACTAAAGCCTTCAATAGACATGCATGTGCCTAACTAGAATACACTCAGTTAACATAAAGCCTTCAATAGACATGCAGGTGCCTAACTAGAATACAATCAGTTCTAACTAAAGCCTTCAATAGACATGCAGGTGCCTAACTAGAATACACTCAGTTCTAACATAAAGCCTTTAATAGACATGCAGGTGCCTAACTAGAATACACTCAGTTCTAACATAAAGCCTTCAATAGACATGCAGGTGCCTAACTAGAATACACTCAGTTCTAACTAAAGCCTTCAATAGACATGCAGGTGCCTAACTAGAATACACTCAGTTTTAACATAAAGCCTTCAATAGACATGCAGGTGCCTAACTAGAATACACTCAGTTCTAACTAAAGCCTTCAATAGACATGCAGGTGCCTAACTATAATACACTCAGTTCTAACATAAAGCCTTCAATAGACATGCAGATGTCTAACTAGAATACACTCAGTTCTAACATAAAGCCTTCAATAGACATGCAGGTGCCTAACTAGAATACACTCAGTTCTAACTAAAGCCTTCAATAGACATGCAGGTGCCTAACTAGAATACACTCATTTCTAACATAAAGCCTTCAATAGACATGCAGGTGCTTAACTAGAATACACTCAGTTCTAACATAAAGCCTTCAATAGACATGCAGGTGCCTAACTAGAATACACTCAGTTCTAACATAAAGCCTTCAATAGACATGCAGATGCCTAACTAGAATACACTCAGTTCTAACATAAAGCCTTCAATAGACATGCAGGTGCCTAACTATCATACACTCAGTTCTAACTAAAGCCTTCAATAGACATGCAGGTGCCTAACTAGAATACACTCAGTTCTAACATAAAGCCTTCAATTGACATGCAGGTGCCTAACTAGAATACACTCAGTTCTAACATAAAGCCTTCAATAGACATGCAGGTGCCTAACTAGAATACACTCAGTTCTAACTAAAGCCTTCAATAGACATGCAGGTGCCTAACTAGAATACACTCAGTTCTAACATAAAGCCTTCAATTGACATGCAGGTGCCTAACTAGAATACACTCAGTTCTAACATAAAGCCTTCAATAGACATGCAGGTGCCTAACTAGAATACACTCAGTTCTAACATAAAGCCTTCAATTGACATGCATGTGCCTAACTAGAATACACTCAGTTCTAACTCATACTTCATCTAAAGGGCAACACAAAGCCTTCAATAGACATGCAGATGCCTAACTAGAATACACTCAGTTCTAACATAAAGCCTTCAATAGACATGCAGGTGCCTAACTAGAATACACTCATTTCTAGCATAAAGCCTTCAATAGACATGCAGGTGCCTAACTAGAATACACTCAGTTCTAACATAAAGCCTTCAATTGACATGCAGGTGCCTAACTAGAATACACTCAGTTCTAACATAAAGCCTTCAATTGACATGCAGGTGCCTAACTAGAATACACTCAGTTCTAACATAAAGCCTTCAATTGACATGCAGGTGCCTAACTAGAATACACTCAGTTCTAACATAAAGCCTTCAATAGACATGCAGGTGCCTAACTAGAATACACTCAGTTCTAACTAAAGCCTTCAATAGACATGCAGGTGCCTAACTAGAATACACTCAGTTCTAACATAAAGCCTTCAATAGACATGCAGGTGCCTAACTAGAATACACTCAGTTCTAACATAAAGCCTTCAATAGACATGCAGGTGCCTAACTAGAATACACTCAGTTCTAACTCATACTGTGTGTTTAACTATGTCAATAAATGAACAGAACGGTGACCTATAGTTGTTACTTTCTGTGTCATTTTGGTCTCTTATGGAGAGTTGTCTCATTAGCAATCATACCACATCTTCTTTTTCATATATACAAAGTATCACAGATCAGACATAAATGAATAACAATTAACATATGACAAAAAAATAACCGCTGATGAGGTTTCTGACTTTGTGATAAGCACATGAATATATGGTGGAGAATTTAGTTTTTGGGAATGATGAAACTATTTTTCCATTTCTTTTTTAGAAACTAATTCACGAAAAAAAGAGGATGTAGCTATAGCCAAATTATCCACCAAATCATTCCACTGAAACATAGTGCTCAATAGTGTGAGTTCTTATTAGCAAATGCATTTGAAAAATTTGGTTTTATGTGAAGAGCACTACAATCAAGTATTTATGTCTTGTTTTTGGTGATTTGTTGACTTGTCTGGTCTTTTTTTTATACCCCACGCAACTTCGTTGCGGTGGGTATAATGTTTTTGAACCGTCCGTCTGTCAGTCTGTCAGTCGTCAGTCCGTCAGTCCTGTTTCTTGTCATCGCAACTCCTCTCAAACCACACAACAGAATTTCACGAAACCTTTTTGAATAATAAGGACATGCATGTCGACAAGAAATTACGATTCAATTTTTATACGACCCGTATATTGGTATGACGTTGGCGTCGTCGTCGTCGTCCGAAGACACATTGGTTTTCGCACTATTACTTTAGTTTAAGTAAATAGAAATCTATGAAATTTAAACACAAGGTTTATGACCACAAAAGGAAGGTTGGGATTGATTTTGGGAGTTTTGGTCCCAACAGTTTAGGAATTAGGGGCCCAAAGGGTTCAAAATTTAACTTTGTTTGATTTCATCAAAAATTGAACAATTGGGGTTCTTTGATATGCCGAATTTAACTGTGTATGTAGATTCTTAATTTTTGGTCCCGTTTTCAAATTGGTCTTCATTAAGGTTCAAAGGGTCCAAAATTAAACTTAGTTTGATTTTTACAAAAATTGAATTCCTTGGGTTCTTTGATATGCTGAATCTAAACATGTACTTAGATTTTTGATTATGGGCCCAGTTTTCAAGTTGGTCCAAATCGGGGTCCAAAATTAAACTTTGTTTGATTTCAACAAAAATTGAATCCTTGGGGTTCTTTGATATGCTGAATCTAAACATGTATTGAGATTTTTGCTTATGGGGCCAGTTTTCAAGTTGGTCCAAATCGTGGTCCAAAATTAAACTTTGTTTGATACCAACAAAAATTGAATCCTTGGGGTTCTTTGATATGCTGAATCTAAACATGTATTTAGATTTTTGATTATAGGCCCAGTTTTTAAGTTGGTCCAAATCGGGGTCCAAAATTAAACTTTGTTTGATTTCAACAAAAATTGAATATATGGGGTGCTTTTATATATGCTGAATTTAACCATGTATTTAGATTTTTGATATTTGGGTCGGTTTTCAATTGGGTCCATATTGAGGTCTAAAGGGTCCAAAATTGAACTTTATTTGATTTCATTCAAAATTGAATTCTTGGGGTTCTTTGATATGCTGAATCTAACCATGTATTTAGATTTTGGATATTGGACCATAATAGGTAAATGTCCAATTTAAAATTTTTAAGTTTTTAAGTTTAACTTCTTAGACCACATTCATTCTGTGTCAGAAACCTATGTTGTGTCAACTATTTAATCACAATCCAAATTCAGAGCTGTATCAAGCTTGAATGTTGTGTCCATACTTGCCCCAACTGTCCAGGGTTCGAACTCTGCAGTCGTATAAAGCTGTGCCCTGCGGAGCATCTGGTTTTTCTAGGAGTTGCGCCCCTTTGAACTTATTTGCTTTAATGTACTACTGCAACAGTTTGCCATCGCAACTCCTCTGAAACCACACAACAGAATTTAATGAAACTTTGTAGATAATAAGGACATACTATGTAGATGTGCATATCGACAGGAAATTACGATTCAATATATTTTCTTATACAATTTTTTTTTCTTACACTTATTTCATTTCTCTAGTGACAATGTGGGGACGTGGGGTATGTGAGCGCGCTCACTAAGGTTCTTTAATTGTTTATAGTACTGATGCAATACCATTAAGATTGACAACTGCTATATGACTTATAAACTTAATTGGAATGTACCTCACTCCTAAATGTCAATCATGTTGACCAAAAATATGATATCTAAATCGTGCATAAACAAGCAGACAATTCATTACACAACTCAAAACACAACTAACTACACAATTGTTGGCCTCAAAATAATGTTGGATTGATCAATTGGTTGATTGGTGTTAAATGCCAGTTTAGGCATTATTTGCTATTTTCTTGTGATCATTCTTGATTGATGGAGAAAGCCTCCCGCTATTGATCATATGTAAATTACTAACCCAGTATACTTGTATATTATTTGTTGGATACCAATTTTCGTGGGTTTCGCGGGTACAGGTAAACCACGAATTAAAATGTTCAACAAAATACAAAATTCTATAAAGTTGTATCCAGATATTGGGAGAACTGACGAAATCACATATCCACGAAAATTTGTACCCACGAAAATAAATGAATCCACAGTCATGATATCGTATTTGGGATCGAGCACAAGCAGTTATGTATCAAATAATACGGAAATATGTTTTAAGTAGAAATGTGGATAATATGTCAATGAGACATCAACATTACAACAAAAGAACCAAAAGTACACCGGACACAGCTAAAAGTTGAATAACAACATAGATGTACGTTTACATGGATTGTGATCGCGTATAAACGGAATGTAGTAAAATATCAACAATACATACTGTTCTTTTATTGCTGAGATAGACTTACTGATGGACTTAAATCATTAGCTGAGCTGACCTAATAAATTATTAGCAGATCAGATAGGAGGAAACATATTTGTGTTGCCTTAATTGTTCCCCTGTATGCTTCCATAAATGATATTCTGTCCAAAAAAAAAGTCACACCCGGCAGTATGAATAGAAAAGAAACCGTACTTAGTAGACTCATTTTGCAATGTGCAGTACTGTACCTTTATATTGAGTATTTGATGCAAATTGATTGGAGGGTTAACACATATTATGTGAAATTATTTAAATGCAAAGTGAAAAGCTTTCCTTAAAGTTCTTTACATATATATGCATCCAAGATTTAACTTAGATTTTCATTATTATCAACATAGCGGTCTAGGGGTTCAAAAACAATATACATCATACAAGAAGCATCTGTTATTTGTGATTGGTGTATGTTAAAGTCATAATAAACGAGTGAACTGACCTGTAAAAAATAATGTTATTCCAATTCTTGAACCAATGCATACAAACATCATAAACTTAGTCTTCTGTGCACGATTTTATCATTTTTTTTCGCATAAATTTCGTATAATCGTCAATTTTTTTTCAATCGGTCAGTGTTGTGAAAATATGACAGGTAATTAAACTTCGAGTTTTGAAGCTGTCACCTGTTTGTCAACAATCAAAAAAAAAGCATGGATATTAAGCACGTGTTTAACATGTACAATCAGACAATAGTTTATTTTAAAGACATCCATGCGTATTGCGATCACCGGATTTTTACGAGACGGGTCATACTGAGGTCACTTTGCATACGGAAAATATGTCGGGGAATTGCTTCCTGGAAGGGAGCAATTAAAATAAAGTAAACTTCTTCTAAATATGAACAAATCAAATAATTTTCTTCAGAAAAAAGTATATGTACATAAGTTTTATAATGAAAACTATCCATGAGTTATAAAAAAACATATGCATTATTTTCAGTTAACCTGAGGTTTCTTATGACTTTAATACACAGAGTGAAACGTTTTTATTCGCATAACAAATGTTTAGTTCTCTATTTCACAAGGGAAGCCATCATGAATTTTAAAGCAGCATCAGAATAACACGTTTTTGAGTTAGGTGGGCTAAGTTTTTAAATTCCATCTTTAAAAAAAATCATTTATTAATTTAAAATAACCAAGTATCGTTATACCGAGTTAAGACTGACAAAGTCTCAATAACACCAAAGATCAAACCTCGCTGATCATTAGACCAGAGATGAGTGTATGAATCAATGGCTGTCCCAGATCTCTGCCAATGATATGTCTGAAGACTATACTAGTATTGCCATGCGTCACATTTTCTACTTGACACGTGTCGCTTGACGTTGTGTGTGCCGAACTGAATCTGTTCATACTGTTCTTAATTCTATTTCGATTGGAGAAGTTTCCCCATTGTGGTTTAAATATTATTGTTGCTTCTATTCTATACCAGACATTTCGCTTGAGTGTATACTGTCTTTCAAACGGGACATTGTGTGTATCAAGGTCTTGGGCTATGGTAAAGTTTTCTACATTGGATAGATCGTCTCCTCCATGCTGATTCATTAAGTTATCTCCGTAATCCTGATAGCCTCTTGGTCTATAATGCAAATAATCTATATCGATGTCCTCTTGTTTTATTGACCTCTTTAGTCTCAAACTGACCTTTGTCTGAATTGTTCTCGATGGCGGAACGTAGACAATAACGCCATGGAGATTGATATCTGATGTTTTACAATATATATCCGCTGCTGCAAAAAGATTTTCAGAATTGTCCATACATCGCTGGATCATTTCTACAGAGCCATCGGCATGGCTGATATTTCGGAGAAGGCGCATGGTTTGTTTTCGCTTTTCGGAAGGAAACAAGCCTTCAGATTTAGTATGAATAGACTGGAACACTGATAGTATTTCATCTTTTGTAAGAATATTTTTGACCGTGATATTCCTAGCAAAGTATTCTACATCCATAAGTGGAAATCTTATGGCAAAAATTACGTCTCCCAAAACTGATCTAATATTTTCATCATTTTCCGCAATATTCTGTTTTCGACACTGATTTGCAGCCCAATTTATACTACTTTCATATACAAGCTCTTCTTTACATGACAGTCTTTCGTATCGTATTACCTCTGAAAAACACTCTTTGCCAAGGTTTTGGAACTGACTCGATCCTAAACATCTAATTGTATCTCTTGAAATGTATTGCAGACATTCTAATTTAAGATCATCGAGAGAGAAGTCAATGGCTGTTTGTAGCACATTCCACACACGGTTTAAATCTATCAGGGAATGAAGGAACCTGACACACGCATTTTTCATGCTTTGAATTAGATATTTATCTGCACAATAAAGAAGTCCATAAACATTTTCTTCATTCAGCGAAAACGTGTCCGCATAAATAAGCCTGCAATTTAAATTTACAACAACAAAATGCTGAGCTCCATTTTTGTATAAACATTCGATATTAATATTATTTCATTAGAACAATGACTTTTTAATGAATAATGTTAAAAGGTTCTTAGACTACCTTAAGATTAATAGTGAAGGTTTCTGCTGAACTACTTTCTCTATAAAAAATAACTCCAAACATTTTGATTCAAGATCATTTAAAATCTACTGAAATTTTGTCACTGAGCGTTTCTTATTGTACCGATATATTTTATGTGTGTTTTAATGCGTGAGTTGTGCGGCTGCTGTCACATTGGCATACGTTCATACATCAATTATATTTGATGGATTATTCAACTCTATTCCAAGCCTACTTTTACGACAACTGTACCTCAACATTTGTTTAAATATGTCTGCTTCAATATCTGGAACAGCTACTTCTGTTTGTTCTGCCAAAGGACCAGCAAACATGGCAAAAAATACAGGACTAGCACTTGCAATAATGTTTTTGTGGGCATTAACCTCTGTATGGTCGGAACCTACGATAAATTTGACATCAGCCAACACCTCATTCGTAAGCATGTACACCAGGCGTTCCGGAAGTGCCTTTCCTGTCTGCCAGTCTGTCTCCGGAGGGTCATCTATATCGTCCATCAGAATATCTTAAAAAGATAAAAAAAAAAAAATATATCAAAACTATCAAGGTCAAACCTTTTCTGAAGGTTTCAGGCGGATATTGACGATAACAATTTACATGTATGGTATTGGTTACATAAACTCAACGAGAAGATACCGGCGAAATCGTGGTATAATTGAGCAAGTGTTGAAACAAAGAGATTTTAAATTTCAAGGGCAGTACATCGACGGAGCATACAAGAAAGCGTATAAAACACGGATCAATAACGGTCTCCGAATTTGGTTGTATTCTCCAAACAATGGCGTTTTCTGTGGAAAAAAAAAGATTGTTTCAAAGACAATTTTAGGAAGTTCAAAACTATAGTGGCCGGTTATCACTGGTTAAGTCCATTTCGCGTTTTCGCCCTTCATATTTCATAGGACGAAAACTCAAAATCGCGAAAAGTCGAAATCGCAAAATTGCGAAAACGCGAAATAAGAAAGAAAAAATATATCGCGTTTCGCGTTTTCAGGTGCACGATTTCTCGTTTTCGCGTTTCACATTTTCAGCTTCACGATTTCTCGTTTTCGCGTTTCACATTTTCAGCTTCACGATTTCTCGTTTTCGCGTTTCACATTTTCAGCTTCACGATTTCTCGTTTTCGCGTTTCACATTTTCAGTTTCACGATTTCTCGTTTTCGCGTTTTAGCCCTATAGAATATGAGTTGTGAATTCATAGAGGGTTAGTAAAATTTAATGAGGATGAGGCCGGGTACATAGGGGGTCAGTAGTTAACCGTATAACGAATTTATCACACGCTTAACTTTTTCTGCTGCGTTTTGTTGAAAAATAAACAATGAAACACAACAAGATTAATGGATGACGTCACCATTAACGTATCATGAACCCCCTATGAAATTTACTAACCCCCTACGGTCTCATAGGGGGTCACCACGTGATAATTTACCTGCGATGCGATAAATATAGAATAAAGGACTTTTTGTTTTTGATACTGACTTTATCACAGTAAAATATCAGGTGAGCCCGATAGTTAGAAGGCTTATTGAAGAATATCTACATTGTTCTGAATGTGATGTTGGTTGCCTTGGTATAAAAGAAATGGAAAAACATGCTAAGAAAGTGCATGGAGGTAAAGTTTCATTCTACTACGAGTTTGATTGGGTTTTATTGTTAACTGGTGATGGACACTACGAGATGAACCTAGTTAAAAGTTTTATGGAACTAAATTGGGAGGTTTTCATGAAAAACTTTGCCCAAAAGATGGGATGGATAAGTGAAGCTGCACAGAAATCGGCTAAGAAATGTTCTGACAATCACAAAGCATGGCAAATGATCCTGACATTTCACATTGGCACAATGTGTGAACTTGTTATACCATATGTAGCATATGAAAAGGGAAGAAATGAAAACCCATCGGCAGAAGGATATTTAACTTATGTGAAGAAACAAGGATATAATTCCAATTATATGTACCTTTTTGAAATGGTTTGCAAGTATACTCAGGGAATAGTAAATTTTCGAATGGCTACAAGGCGGAACAATTGGACCCTCCTACAATCTGCAAAATGGATGACTAAGGAACTGTTCCATGGTCGGAGTCATCCCAAGTACCAAGACATTGAGATATACGACCAATTTGTTCAGCATATTATGCCTGAAAAGGTTAAACAGTTTGTTAGGTTAAATGCTACTATGTCAAAAACAGGACACCCTAGCAAAGGTCAGGGATACGACTTTATTTTAGAGGAAGAAAACAAATCTTTAAAGATATGGTTGAAGAGGGGAACTCCGACAGACAAAATGTGGTTCAGCACATGTAGAAATCACCAGTACTTGAAGCAAATAAGGGATCATGTGTTCTCACAAATTAAATCTCAAAGTATCACAGATGGTAGAAATATAAATCTTGATGAAGAAATATTCGAATGGAGGTTACAGCTAAGGAAAACAGGTTTCCTTTACAAATATGTTGCCTTGACATCCATATCTGGAGATATCCTGTGTCCAGATCTTTCAAAATTCACCTCAGATGCAAGCAGAAAACGGTCATACCGAATTTTAGACATGCTTCTTCAACAGGAACCGCCATCTGATCCAACACTAAATTTCCCTGTATATGTTACTTATGCAGAGCAGGCAGAATACCTATCATTTCATAACTTGTGCATTAGAGACATTGATGTAAAGATCAAGGAAGGTTTGGAACGTATCCAAGATGAGGAAGCTAAAAAAACAATGGAGGAGTTTTTTCAAACAACAATAAAAAAGAAGAGGTGTTTGAAGGAGGACCATTTACATGTGCTACAAACAGTCAATGAAATAATAGAAAATCAAACCGAAATGACTATCCAACAACCTGACTGTAATGATAATGATAATGACGATCTAGATGAGGGATTTTCTGTTTAATTAAGTGGTAAGTGAAAATTAACTATTTATAAGTCTTTTTTTTAATTATTTCAGATTTCGGAAAAGAAAATACTCCTCAATCAATGCCAGTACCAGAAGATCATTTGTATCCCCTCATTTTCGATCATCTTGACATTACAGACATTACAGACATTACAGATATCACAGATATTGCTGGAGTCCATGGTGATTTATTACACCCCCGCTTATTTAATCAGTTCATAAAATTATAATATAAAGATATTTGTTTGAGTAATCAATGGTAATAGTTACTAGAAAAAATACATTGACGTTTTTCTGAACAATTTTATTATCAATAGAAATTTATTGAAAAATGCACAGATCTGGGAAAACGCAACAAATGCAGCGATATGCTCAAGAGAACAAACTAAGTTGAAAATGGCAATCATAAAAATATAAAGCAGAGACAAATTGGTCACAATGCACATTCACCACATGCATCTTAAATTTTCCTTGAAAAATCATAAGGTTTTTATTGCTTTTAAGCGGGATATTAAAGTATCACTATTTCCATCTTCGCTAGCCAAGGGTTCAAATTCCACCTACTCCTCTTGTAGGAGTGGACAGATTAGAACCCTTGGCTAGTGAAGATGCACAAGTGCAGGATATTCTGATCTCATTTCATTGCTAACTATATTTTTGTTTGGGGATTTGAGGTTGCAGATTCGGAGGAAAAATGTTTTGACCCAATCATCACAAGAAATTTGAAATATTTTGCAATCAACTTGGAAGTTATAAATCAGTCCTATCTAATTATAATTCTATTTCAGTTTCATCAGAATTGGTACTTAGTTCCAGCAGTGCACATATAGAAGCTTCAACATCTTCAATAGGTAATATATTTAAAGTCAAAATTTTCTAAAACTGTGAGTCTGTCAAAAAAAGAATGATTAATATAGATTTTCTTGTTTGTATTCTTTTTGAGACAGAAATTATCTATGAGGGACAATCTTCCACAATATTCATGCAATGATCCTTTTATTGTATGGGAATATATTGCACGCTATAAATTTAACATTGACGTCTATACAAAAAAACAACATATCAACAGTGATAGCCAAATTATTTGATTACAAGAAAAAAATTACTTTTAGCATGTTACACTTTCATAACGAAAATGCTCAACTCTGATTTTAGTTCTGCATTTTTTAATTTTGAAAAAATACTGTGAAAGTGTTATTATTTTATTTGACAGGTAGCATCATCACACCACCACCATCCTCATCACATTCATCATATGCTGATCATGATTATGATCCATCTCTAGAACTGTCCCCTGTACTTCCAAAATTGGGTAAGAAGAACTGTTTTAAGCATCATATCAATGTGCAATACAAGCAGACTTTGTGCTCAAGGAAAAACATACATTCGAACTCCTATAAAAACCAGGAGTGAACCCAGGTGCTTCGGAAGGGTAAGCAGTTCCTGCTCTGTCAACAGCACCCGTCGTGAGGTCTAACAAAGTCAATCCGATATGTGTCACAATCAGGATAGGAACAAGACATGTTTATGACAATGGAAGCATGTATAATGTCATTTGTGTCACTGTTACATTGTAACGGTCAATTAATTCGTGATGACGACCGTAAAACTTCCGCAATGAAGAAGCCAGCCATTCCCTGACAAAACCCTGACTGAGCAGTTTTTGTGATAACAGCAACCCTCTCTCTAGAAAGTCATGATAAGTAATACATGCTCTAGAGTGATGGATAAGCTGAGAAATGTAAACACCATATGCTGGTAAAGCTGGTATGTTGCCACTAAGGAAAGGGAAATTGACAATGGGAAAGTTGAAGTCATCACACTTATTGTATAACTTAGTTATGAGATATCCCTCGTGGTCAGTTTCGAGAAATAAATCCAAATATGAAGTTGACTTTGGTGTGTCTGTTGTGTCCTTAATTTCAAGTTCAATAGGATACTAGTAGACAGATGAGATGTTAAAAGTCTTGAAATCTGTTGTTATTCAAGGACAAACGTCATCTATGTAACGGAAAATGAAATTAAAGGATAGGGCTAGTTTCTACTTATCTACAAGTTCACATAATTGATGCAATTAATTGTTAAGAAAAGATGATATAATATCATTAACCCATGTTAAGATCTGGATTTATTTATTTTTTTTACAAATACAGGTTTTTGATATTTTTTACAACTAAAGGTTCAAGACAGCCTGAATCACTCATCTTTTTTGTAAAATGTTCTGAAATAAAGTTATTGGAATGAAATAATATGTTTGATTTTCACTATTTTTTCAGGATCTTCAACAATGATAGGTGATCCTATAGTAGAACCACTAGCAGAGATTCATGTAGATGAAAATGAAAAAGCTGGCATGTCAAAAGGTAAGCACTAAATTAATTCCTAGTTCTTCGGATTCACTAGCTACCTAAATTTGAAGATTGTGAAAAAAAACCCATTATTTTGGCCTTTTACATTTTCTTTGAGGTTTTTCCCTTCATTTCACAACAATTTACACTTTGAAAAATAAAATTGATCACAGGTGGTCATGTTTAAAATACATGATATACCCACCAACTTAAGTTAGCTTGGTACTAAAATGAAATAATCCCTAAATATTAAACAGGTCCTGTCCAAATACATTTTAGCGACATAAGCAAAATCTAGCAAAAATTGTGATCCAGTACTTTCACAGTATGATGTTTATTATTCTAATACTATTTGTTTGTAACAATGGATGTGATTGGCTATCCTTTTACTAAAAATTCACGATTGTCTTGCCGTAACTAAGCTGCAGCCTTTCACACAGCCACCATTTTGAAATGATAAAATCCAAATGCAATATTTCTGCCACTTTGGCAAAACAAATGAATTTCATACTTTGAATAATACCTTTTGTGAGATTTCATGAACATTTGAAGCTACGTGTCGCTAGGTAAACTCAATTTGCGACAGCAAAGCTTAAAATACAATACAATTATCTTCCCAGTTTGCATAATTATCTCCCATTTGCAAGAGTTGTCTTTCTAATTTTAATGCCAAATTAGAGTTTTGACCCCAATTTCACGGTCCACTGAACATAGAAAATGATAGTGCGAGTGGGGTATCCGTGTACTATGGACACATTCTTGTTTTACTTTCTTTTAATGGTCCAATAAAAATCTACAGTAGATACATATCAAAGGAATTTAAACATTTTTATACACAATTTTTCAGAAGTGTTATATAATATGATAAAGATGCATTTCACAGAAATAACCAAGATAGAGACATTTAAGGTAAATTATGACAAAGGGGGATAGCTAAAACATATTTGGACCGAACCTGTTAAATATGTCTTTCTATTTTTCAGATACCAAAAGAGATGGAAGAACTGGGCGGTTTGCCGTTAAATCTGGGACGCCAGAACAGATGAAAAGAAGGAGACAGATGGCTGACAGAAAAAAATTTATTAGAAATGTGGACTCCCTAATGGAGAAGGTTACAAAGTTTGGGGAGGATCATGATGAGTCAGAATATTTCTTTGTTGTGAAGCACAAAAATGAGGTGCATTATACTGGCTCTACAAATTTACTTGATAATTTTAAATCAAATAATGTTATAATGCCATTTAATGATACAATGTTCCATGCTAATCAGGAATCTATAATTCAAAGGCTAAATAAAGCCAAAATACTGAAAACTGCAGTGCAGCCATCCCCAACAAAAGGTCCTGATCAGATGGGATTTCTGCCTGGACAAAATGTCAGACAATCCCAGCTGATCAACCTACAGCTGCTGGATATTCAGTCACCTCCTGAGGAAGATCATGTCAGCGTAGAGTCAATGAAGAAGAGAATATTTACCAGAAAGAAAAGACAATTACAAAAACCCAAACCAGTAGAAGTGGAAGGAAGTAATAGAGGGAGAGGTAGGGGAAGAGGGAGAGGGAGAGGTAGAGGGCGAGGTAGAGAGGTTGACTAAATATCCAGCAGCTGTAGTATATCAGTTATCTATGCTTAAAGCCGTGGGTATTGATATTGTACCACCCTGAAGCACTTTTGTGCAGCCTGAGGCGTAGCCGAAGGTTGTACAGTTGTGCTGAAGGGTGGTACAATCTCAATTCCCATGGCTATAAGGGTAATTAACAGATTTATCCCCGGCTTGGCTTCAATACGGAAAGTACATGCATCATAAATGAAATGTAAGCGACGCAATTCCAACGTCTTTTTCATTACGCGTTGAAATAAATATGATAGTTATGCAGAAAATACAACCATTTACAGGTCGAGGATGTACCTTTGGTACAATCCTCAGAGTACCATAGTTTTACGTCATTTTACATTAGATTTTGGCTGTACATTGATGTCTTCTGTTTTAGCGCGAATATGTAACTTCGACAACGTCATAGTTCCCCCATAGCTAAGTTCCGTAGCTCTTAAGGTCCTTTTTTTTGTGGACCATATAGCTACGGATCTGACCCGTTTAAAAACTTGCGATTTTGCGACCCAGGCTTGAGTCGCACTTTGTGTACTGATAACAAATTCACTTATATTTCTGGAGTTCCAAGAGAATTTATTTTATTACCGGAACTGATTAATCTACATCCTTCCATATTTATCCTAAATGGTAAAACAAAAGACTGAACAGAAAGGTATTTATTCTGGCTAATTTATTCTGAATAATGCAAAATAGCAAGTTTTTAATCAGGTCAGATCCGTAGATCTATGGTCCACAAAAAACGACATTAAGAGCTACAGTACCGCAGTTAAGTTCCCCCAACACATATCAAAGAATTTCATTCATGCATATTTCAGTTCAGAATGGCCTGAATTTAAACATCTTCTGTAAATTTGTGTGAAATAACTTTAACATGGTATAATGTTGAAATAAATATTATGGAAAAGCAACAACAGGGAGTATTGTAACACGAGGTTCAGAAGCCTGGATAATCTTAATAATGTGAAAAAATTACTTGTTTTACGCAAAATATTGTGTAGTCTTTACATTGACAACGTACATGACGTAAATAAGACCTCCCCACAAAGCTGCTTACCAACATCCAGGGGCCATGGGTTTTGAACCAACGTGTCGACAGCCAATCAACAGCTGACATTTATTCCAAGCCGGGGATAATACCTTTTACACCCCCCTTACAAGAGTAAATGAGAGTTTGATTACTAAAGTAAAACTAAGCATAAAAATGTTATTGCAATAGTGTCTTCCAGCTTCAAAGTCTATTATATGGATTGCTGCTAGAGTTAAGATACCACAGCACATGTCCTAGACCTCTGCTACTGTGGTATCTCAACACTATCAATCCAGATTAAGGTCAAGGATCAGTAAATAAACTAGTCCATAGATTTTTTTAAAATTTAGAACTCAATTAGATATTGAAAATATACATCAGAAAATGTAAAAAAAAGTATATGTCACCGACTTCGTTTTCAAGAAAAATCCATTTTTAAAATGGTCCGAGAGGGTACTAAATTACATTGAATATATAGGGGAAATCTATATTTTTCTTCTACAATTTTCGGTTTCCGGTATAAATCACGTGAACCGCTCCATAGAATTTTTTTTAAAACTAATATTTTCTTCCTCTTTCTCTTACGAATTAGATGATATTAAAAAAAAATATGGTCACCGACTTCGTTTTCCCTGTAGAAGCGACGCAAACTTAACATTTTGGCAAAAAATCCCATCAAAATTCGTGACGTCGTAATTTTTATTACATAACGTCAAGTTATCATGCTAATAATTTCCAACGTTCTTCGTGTTGATTATGCACCGTGATTATGTGTTTCGTATTGATAGATTCTTTTTATCATAAGAGTCTGATAATTATCATTAATTTTTATTTAGTATTACTAATATTCTTTATTCTTTATATTTTAGCACCCCATTATACTCTTTTCCTTTTTTTCTTTTTTGCATTTTATTCTGCAATTTTTGCCCATTATTCTGCATTCCGTAAACCCCAAGCAGACCCTCTTTTATGGAACATTTTAAAAAGAAATTATACGTTGTAAAAAATATGATACATGTATGTTCATTATCAATATTCATATCTAAAACAATTACTAATTCAGACAAAAATACATTGTACATGAAAGCAAAAATTGTAAAAACTTAAAAATAGAAATCATCAGGGTTACTGTCTACAAGTTGACACAATAAAAGATGTAATTGAAGCTATATTTTTTATGCCCCCCTCAACTACCCTGTACGTCTGTCCGTCCGTCATTCCGTCTGGCCGCCCGTCCTTCCGTCCGTCCGTCCCCCTTTATAGTTATTCCGCAAAACATCTACAGTTTGAATCCTAGAACGTTTTCACTTTGCTGTCTGTTTGCATGTGGTCGGGGTTTTGATCTTTATTGATATTTGCTCTAATGAGAGATAGTTGAACTTTGTCACTTTTGGGTAACCAATTCACGAATCTCTTAGACTATCTTGTAAGTCATCTGTTTACACTTTTTCTCCGTTCCGATATATGATTTGGCCACTTTTGAAAAAAAAACGGTTTCTTTAGCAGCGGAACATGTAATAGCTTGTGTTTTGGTACTATATCACGACAGAACGTGTTCTGTCCATATACTGCTGCTTAACATCGCATATATAAACAAACATTATATCAATGATTCTACAAATTCTTGAAAGAGTGTCGTGTGGTTATTTATACATCTGCAAGTTAACAAGTAAAACACGCAGACAAACTGACATCTTTGTTAATATCTGTTTTGTTCTGTATAAAATTTATTGTATACAAGTCTACAAAAACGTTTTAAAAAGTTTACTAAATGGTTATTGTTCCATAAGTGTACATATGTATGATCGAAGTATATATAGTATAGAATCAGTACATGATACACAACATGCGACAAATAAGGGGGGGGGGGGGTAGTAATAACTGGAAACTAAATTAAACTTAGGCTTTGATGGATGTAAACTTCAATAAAACTGGAAGTTACATAAGGGGAACAGGAAAATAAGAATATATTGCATCACTTACAACAACCTTTAAATTGACCAGTGATCTTTTATTCATTACTGACCAGGAACACCGAGATAATCCAACGATTTTTTAAGAGTCCATATTAAGTGTGGACCTAAATGTTCTTTATCTTTAAATATAACGCTCATTCTGTAAAATCTTCAATTAACGATTTTGTAAAATCTTCAATTATCGATTTTGTAAAATCTTCAATTAACGATTTTGTTAAATTTTTCTATCATTACATGATTTCTTAATCCTGTACATGGTCTACACTATTGTATTAAATAATTATTTTATTTTCCGTTGTTATTCTTTATAATTTTGCAAACTTTTATGTTCAATTTTGACATTCGTCAGTATCCGTTATTCTGCAACTCCCTTTGAGATCTAATTATATGTGACAATAAATTAATGTGCTTCTCTCTCTGAATTGCGCTCTCTCAAGACATTGCACGGTCTTTGTAGTACAGTGTATTTTCCAGAAAATACATCGTGTAAAAACATTTCCAAGGAAACCAAACATACGGAGGTTGAGATATGACAAAAAAAAAAAACCAAGAAAAAAACAATCGCACACAGGCTGAGACAAGACTGGAAATATTGTGTTTTGTTATTTAGTCCATCTACACAAATAAGGGGGGACCTTTAACGGGACTCCGGGATAGGGTGTTTTTAAGCACGGGATTTCGGGATTGATCCTTTCTGGATCCGGCTATTGTTTTTTCGAATTTCGGGATGGCGGGATTTAAATTTCTATAAATTCGGGACCTTGGGATTTCATGTTTTAAAGTCAGGGATTTCGGGATCAGGACCCCTGCCACCTCAACCCTTACAAATGCATATCACATGATGTCTTTTCCTTTTTAATTTTCTTTTGGCCTTGTGTTGTTGTCTGGTTGCTGTCTTATTGAAGTACTGACTACTTACGGGATTTACATTTTACTTTAGGTACTGAAAGTCTGTGACACTGTGCATATTTTTCAGTACAGTAGGTTTATAGTAGTAGTATGATATAGAGATGATCGATATAATCTCGTTCTCAACCTTCAAGTTCTATGAGTGAAATAGAATTGAGAACAGTTCTATTTTATATTTGAGATGCTACTTTCAGCTAGGGTACATTTTTTTTTATTCGGTTAATTTTTATATATAACAATTTCCTTTGAGGAGACAACCATACGAATCAATACTATTAGGATACTAAGCCATGTATAAATCTTCCAACCATATACTATTTATACATGTATCTATTTAAAGATTTGTGCTCTATTTTTAACATCGAAATTGCGGCCGTGAAAGAAAACACCATTACAAAAAAACAACAACATTAGAATACAAAAGGTAGCGATGGATTAATGATCGTAAAACATCATTTTTGTTTATTTTTAATTTGTTATAGTCTAAAAACTGTGTATGAATATTAAACTGTTGTTCCAACCGTGAACAAGGTTAATTAATTTAAGTGTATTATAGTTTAGTGCCAACTATGACTGACTGACAGCAGCGGCGAATTTCAGGGGCGGATGCAGGAATTTTCGAAAGGGGGGGTGCTAACCCAGGTAACCCAGGGCAAAGGGGGGTGCAAAACATATGTCCCGATATAAATGCATTGATCGGCAAAAATAAAGGGGGTGCGCACCCCCGGACCCCCCCCCCCCCCTGGATCCGCCACTGAATTTATGACCAGTATTAGTTTATGTGGTTCATTTCCTTTTCTCTAATTTGAAAATATTTTTACTTGTTCCGACTGGTGTCAGTGATAATTTTCAAAATATGGGATATATAGTCTTACCGTACAATACCAAGTTTTAACTTTAGTATTAATGTCCCAAACTTGCACCCCCTTCTGCTTATTTTCGGCTAGACGATGTCTTAATTTTCCCAGTGAATATAGGGTTTTTGTAAGGACAGTTTTGACATACTACATATATAGAATACTTCCGAGACCACACTGTTTTTTCTCATCCCAATTATGTAGAAACAGTAGTGAGCAACAGTTTTCACACTTGTTTCAACTGGTCAGCAGATATATACAAACTCTACCACCCTACGTCCCTGACGCCATTCAAACACCTGATTTTCATTTTGAAGATCGTCTTCGTGACTGTTTTCATATTCATTTTCAATTTTTAATTTTAGAAAAACAAGTTCATTCTCCTAGAAGTAACATACTTTCCGTCAAATTTACCGTTGACGTTGTCCCATCGAAAAGTCGCCGGGTGCAATTTTAACATTGCAAAATCTGGTCAAAGGGACGTAATTCGTACAAAACGTCGCAATATTTCGCGGAATCCGCTAGACGGCGTTCATTTACTGTTACTTGACCTTAAGATAAAGATTTGTTTCCTTAGTATTTTTCTCCAATTATTTATATCAAAGATATATATTTATTATAAACTTCTACTTGTTATTTTTCTGTGATATTATGTACCAAATGAATACTCTTGTTGCAAATTAATATTGTTTCTTTTAAGTCTAGTCAACTGGTCAACTACTTGTTGTATTGATAGATATATATAGAAATTTGCATTTTTATCATGTTGTGATTTTAAAACCTGTGTCGTCAAAGACCAAAGCAGGACTAGAATTTGCTCGCTGCTCTCCATGTGGTTACCATCTCGGATGTTTTATTTAGTACAACATGAGCTTTGTCATCAATTGACTGTTTATATGTATGCATATTATTTATAAACATTGAAATACAAATATGCAGAATGTTTTGTAAATCCATACCATTTTTATGTGAAAATCTTTGAGTGTGTCTATATTTGCCATAAACATTTCATGGTTCAAATTACCGTCCCTCTGTCCATCCGTCCACATTTAAACTTTTGCCATATTTTTCTTCGCTCCAACTGATCTGATCAATTTTAAATTTGGTATACAGCTTTATATATATGTACCATAAAGTGTATTAAAGTGATTTTTGTCGCCCTCAGATATCAACTTCATGTTTCGTGGAACTTTGAATTATCCAGTATATATAACGATAGACAAAAGTGGGGCATGATTGGGGGTATGCTTAGCACGACTTGCATACAACTAATGTTGTTTTGGTGTTTTTTTAATTATTTGTTATCTTTTATTGTTATCTTTTATTGTTAGCTATTTTTACCAATTTTTGGCCTTTTCTTTTGGTTAAATTATGAAATCTTATTGAGGTCTTATAAAATAAACTCCTGAAGCTTGATATATTTGTTGTAGCATAACACACATTCTTTATAAGACCAATGCTCAGATTTATTCCTGAAGATGAAATGAAGATTTCATGGCTATTTTATCTTTATAATGTTTTCCATTTATGGTAGGATCCTCAACTGATATTATACAGTATAAATTAGTTTGCTCAGCCAATGAAATTTGATGTTACATATCAAATTAAGTTATAGCAGTTATGTTTTATTTGTTACATGTGTTTCCTTTAATTTGTGATCTTTTTCTATGTTAACTGTTCATTTATTCCATTGTTGGGAGTTCAAGAAAATAAAACTTTAAACAAATGTCAGATTTCAACTTTTTTATTGGAAGTAATAAAGTTTATGCAGAAAGCCTTGCATCAAGATCCTGGAATGGAATGCAGTTTTCTAGAACTCTCATGGCTTCTCTGAAGTGTGATTTATTTATCAAAATGAAATAATCACAACTAAGTTCAGCTCCTCCACCAGGTATATCAAATATCCTGTTTGTCCTGTGGAATCTTTGGTGTGAGGGGGGATTGCGACTCGGAGCAGCCATGCCAGTATACCTGCAAATCACTTTTTTGGCCATTTGCGTCTGGAGTAGCTGTTTAAATGCCTTGCATACATTAGCTGGTACTCTCCCTACTGGCCTTCCTAAGAATGAAAAAAGAAAACACATTTTATCATTCTTTAATTAGAACATAGAGGTGAAGTGTAAGGTGATGTCGTGTAAAAAATCTGAATTAAAAAATAAATAATACAAATAGGTGGAACACATACCAGAACATAAAAATTGGGTAAATTTATAATAAGTAACATTTCGAGGTCACTGCCTGATTTTCAACAGGTGGAACCCACACCAAGTAGCAGGTTACTGACAATCTGAACAGGGGCAATACCGTTGGTGGGGTAAAACATGTCTAATTGGATCCAAATCATTCCCATATCTGTATGATTAAAAATGAAATAGGATAGAAATTAACCACAAACCATATTTTGTGTAATCTGTAACCAATCGCAACTCAAAACATGTTCAACCACTATTATTAAAACTCATATCGTGCATACTGAGGATGTGTATATAATGGAGATTTGACTATATTAGTTTTTACATGTTCAACTTAGTAATTTAAAAAATAATCAAAAATAAAATGCCCTGGTAATCAAGAAACCCCTGACATGCAGCCCTCAGAAATGGGTGATCCCTAATCGCGATAGGGGTTTTCTCGAATTCCCTGGCTTTAAAACGCTCCATCCCTCTGTCCTTCAATAGTGATGACAGTATTAAACAAGATCAAATTGATTTGCATTGTGTTGACATACCTGCCAGCTGCCTCAAATGTCGTTGATTGCTTCCCTCTGGCAGCTGGTTAAGAACATGTTCCGGTAAATCCACTAAGTCTGGAATCTTTACCAAGACAGCATTCTCATCATACCGGTTGTTGTTTTCTATTTCTATATTTAAGTCTATGTATTGGTGGTCGTATATGGAAAGCATGGTATCCTTTGATGCTCCATGAAATCTTAACCAAATGTTCATCGTCAGCAGCTTGCATATTTAATGAATGGTAAACTTTGGTTAAACTCGTATAAAAAGAACTGTGCTTATTTAGCAGCTAAATCAACAACTATGTGCATGACCATAAATAAAAGAAGATGGTTTCACCGTCTTCAAAGGTACCTTTTTTACCAGAGACTGGTTTATCCGTCTTATGAGTTTATAAATGATAAAAGACCGTTTTTCCGTCTAAAGCATGTTTGTTTTGGATAAGATGGAAAAACTGTCTAGTGAATTTGACAAAATATTAAGGACAGTTTTTCCGTCTTGTTTATTTCAATTCAATATAAGATGGAAAATCCGTCTTTAAAACTGAGGATGGACATTCCATCTTATGTAAATTAGACGGATAGCCGTCTTGGAACTGACTGGTTACCTTTAATTTCAAAAGCGAATTTAGGGGTAGGCGATGCGGGTCACAATCACCCCTTATAAAGGCTACATTTCTGGTCAAAGCATATGTTTTTATATTCGGTGAAAAGCTCATTAGAGCTTATGTTTGTATTGTTTGTCAATATGCCGAATCCAAATAAAGTTTTACTTACTTACTTAAAGCAGACCTTTATACATGTAGTTTGGTGCCCCCGGTTATCTCCCTTTTTAGAATTTATCCTAGATCCGCATATGAATAAGTTCACTTTTTTGTTCTTTGTTCTTATATGAATATCTGTCAGTAAATTGACAATGAAACCACATCTTTTAAAATTGTATATGATGGTCCCACAAAAATGTCGAAAATGCGTAAATTTCATTTTTTTTTCTAGCTTCTCTCATGTGATAGCGGTACCTTTTTGGTCACTATTTATGTGTTGCGTTTAAATATGAATTGTAACACTTTATAGTGACTGAACAGGTAAAACAAATACTTCTCAGGAAACAGAAAAAGAAAACTACTTGGAACAGCCACCAGGCTATGTATTGGTATGAATAAAAACTCGGAATGGAACATCATGGACGATATGTTAGTTGTACTTCATATATAGATAACGCATACACCTTATCGCTAATCCCGGTTGACCCGGCCGCTTGAACTATTGACGTCAACAACAATCACTTTTCCATTGTGGCGTCAGATATTTTGTTTTATGACGTCAAAATTTTACGGGAACCTGTGTGATTTCCATCAATGGCGGACAAATAGCGATAAGGTGTATTCTTTTTAAAGTCTATATATATCTGCTTTTTCATGCATTTTCTGTTCACATTTTCACAATCATCGTTCAAAAAGGCTAAACTAACCTTGTGAAAGTTTTAAACAATGTCATTTCCTGAAAATTGGTTTAATCCAAATAAGCTACTCTCTTTAAGGATGCACTTAGGTGAGGTCAGGTGAACATTTATAAATTAAGAAGTTAAAATTGATACCATAAGCTGGTAGAGCATCAATTAAGGATAAAAATAAGCAAAACATATTTATATGTCATGGACCTCCTTTTCGAGATATTTGATATTTAAAATATGGCGGGAAAAGGCTGACTCGGACTTTTACTTTATATTTGCATTGGTATTATAAGGTCTCAAAACAAAAGAACGAAACTTAAGAATCTTCTAAAATTTTGGTTGTTGATCTTTCATGAGCTATTAAGTCTTATATGAAAAAATAAATGGGTGTTATGGGCCAAAATATTTTACATTGTATTGTATGGAAAAACACCAAGGAGTCCGAACATTTGACACAAATTCCAAAACCTCACCTAAGTACATCCTTCAATAAAGATATTATTATTATTATTATTATTATTGTCAAGTGTTTCATTCGCCAAAAATCTCGTGCGTTTCTGCGAAAAAAATCACGCGCAATTTTGTGAATGAAAGGGGAAAGTAGATCCTTACGCGTAGCATTCGCGCATGTCATTTGCGTACTAGCCCAATAATTTTCATATCACGGCCAGTCCACTGATACTGACATTATCAGCGAGTACACATCAAAGGAAAAATGTACAAATTACCGATAAATGGCATTAATAGGCCACCATACAAAACACTACATTTATAAGTTATATCACAAGTTTTTCCGACTTTGTATAGTTTCATATAGGAGATGCGGCTCAATGAAATTAGTCTCTTCCTTTAGTAGTATAGATGTATTATCACAGAAAAAAAAGTAGATATGGTGGCATTAAATGTTATGGTATTAATGAATGGGTGTTTTTATAATGGCCCTGTTATATGTCCAAGGTCTGTAATAATGGTCGAGGAAGTCTGTAATGGCCCGAGGCAACGCCGAGGGCTATTACAGACATCCGAGGCCATTATTACTGACCGAGGACATATAACAGGGCCATTATAAAAACACCCATTTCTTAATACATTTATTAACCAACTGAACAAAAGTGTATGTGTTGCTGCTAACTTGATGTACTGTCTTACTCTTTTAACGATAGTTTAGTTTGAACAAAATAATTTGTACTTCACCATTATAAAGCTTTAAATATACCAAATATCCAAGATATTAAGTTGAAAGAGATATGTGTTAAAAAACAGGATGAACAGTGATCACTTTATATGGTTCTTTAATGTTGGTTGCTGGTTACTAAATTAAATAAAATACTCTTTACAACTTAGACAAACAGGGCCATTACAGTAAAACAGGGCCATTACAGAAAAAACAGGGCCAATACAGAAAAACAGGGCCATTACAGAAAAAAACAGAGCCATTACAGAAAAACAAGGCCATTACAGAAAATATGTAATTTTTAATAAACAGTCACTTTTGGCAATAATGCACTTAGTTGGTTAATAAAGACAAATAATATCTCAAGCACTATGAATTATATAACTGATTGACAATCAATTGTTAGATAGAAGGGTCAAATCGTTTGTGTAATTCTCGGCTTTGATGATAATGGACAATATTAAGTGACCTTCAGAAATAAATTGCACGAATGTCGGCTCTCTTTTGTAATCAATCTTCTTCTTCTTCTTCCCGGTTACGAGTCGAACTCTATAAAAGTGTAATTGACTCGGGCGCATCTCAAACTGACAGGAGGCCACTCCTCTCTGGCCAAAAGTAAAAGTCCAGGAAAATCTGGATGGAAAATCTCGAATATTGTCGCTGCTATTTCGGAGTTTAGTATGTAAATTTGAAGCTTTAGTTATCTAAAATCCAGAGCGTCGTAATTAAACTTTCTTGTAAAAACTAGATATGATGTGTGCACAGAATTTTAATGAGTTAGCCGTATGTTTGTCCTATGTCAGAAACCGGTAATTCAATGTTTGTCGTTGGTTTCCGTCTGCATCGTTTGCCCGGTTTTTGTTAAATATTTAAGCACAAACCATCTCTTTTGATCGTTTCACATTTTGTCATTTCGGGGTCTTTTAAAGCATACTATATATAGGTATGAAATTTGACCATTGTTAAAGGTCGCACAGTGATCTACACAATTGTTCACATCCTAGTCTTCCGGTTCCTCAGGAAATGAAAAATAAAGACTATAAAATTTAGAATGGTTAATGGGGAATTTGTCAAAGCGACAACAACCCGACCATAGAGTATGCCTCGGTGGCTCATGTGGATAGCTGTCGCATTAATACGAAGCATGAAAGACTCTTATTTGTATTTTTGTTTCCTAGGAAAATAAGATACGTGATTGTGATACGTTATGTTAATTTAAGTATCGGTAGGCCTAAATATAAAGTTGAAGAGAAATGAATATGAAAATTCATCACGCGGTAAAACATATTCACACGAAACCCGAATAACAAATTCCCGGAAGTTCATATTCTCACTTGTAGTTACTGAGAAATTATTCGACAGAAATTTTATCAGACACACAAACAGCAGTAAAACACTAAAAACAATCAAAAAAGTTTTAAGTTGACAAACGTTGTAGGGTAGCCTGTAACTTGATATAAAAACTTACCACGAAAAATAGAAGCCATTCTTCCTAGTTTTGAGTTGCTGCTTACTTGGACGTTACGTCGTAACTGTGGATTTCATGTTGGTAGGATGTTGCCAAACGTAACATATCATGACGTTGCAACAATGCTGAGGGCAAACATGCATCTGGCCTTGCGGTCATAAAACTTTCGAGTCAGCTTTTTTTGTACTTGTACTCGAAAATAAACCAATCAAAATGCTGAATTTCATGTTTCGAGCATGACGTTTGTGCTCCAAGCACTGAGCAAAGTTTTATGACTTCAACCCCTGGCCTTACAAAATTCCATAACCTAGCATATGGGCCTCTTATTTTTTTTCTTTCTATTTCTAAATTTGAATAATCCCCTTTAATTCATATGTCTTTTTTTTTTAGAAAAATGTGTACAACTATATCTATAAGATGGGTGGCATTTTATATTTTGAGTAGCGATTTTTTGAAATTCATATACAGTAGATAAAATAACCATACATCGTCTCGAAATATGAACTTTATTTGTACAAGGATTAGAAACCGATAGAAAGAGTCCAAAGGTGTTTTGAAATTTCCTTGCCCTTTGGTCTTTGGTGTACTTTTGATCTTTTTTTTTATATATATAATTGATCTCATCGTCAATTCCCAACATTTCCTTAACTTTATCACTGATTTTTATGTGTGATTATTGAGTATGCACACAACACTTATAGAAGTAAATATATTTTGTCTTCTTATATACACGAAGTGATCTAAACTTGCTTTATTATTACTGAGTTTTAAAATATTTTAAGGGTTGACTGATATCAGGAACATACTAAATGATACTATTCACAGCTGGAATATATAAATACTAGTAAAGTTCTTTTGACATCTATCTTTTTTCATTAGAACTCTTGCTAAAATAAGTAAAATTGAGGCCACAGCAATGTAATTTCTTGTTCTATGCTGTTCCATGCTGTTCGTTGATGTGTGTACTTGTTAGTTTTTGTGTTATATGTTGGTTGTCAGTTCTTCGTCTTTTTGGTGTTCTCATTATTTGTTCTTTGTCTTTTTGGCACTTTGTATATCAATAAGATGTGTTATGAATGCCAATTAGAAATTCTCCATCCAAGTCACAAAGTATTTAAAGCTAACAATTATAGGCCAAAGTATTAACACGGAGACAGGAAAACAAATGGCTTTACTCAACAAATCGACTTAAGGTTAAGTTACAGTAAATAGGCTATGTCACCGATTTTAGTAAAATTTTGCATACAACTTTCTTTGGCTCGATGAACTACAACTGAAAATCGAACATTTGTATGGAAAACACATAAAATCGGCGAATAACCGTCTAAAATTTGTCGTAAAATTATCAAACTTCTGATTTCTACTCCATTGCTTAAAGAACTATATGTTGTTGCTACATAAATTTCCGTTTTAATGAAATAAAAAAAAAAAAAAAAAGATTCACACGACTTCGTTTTTACGGTAAACATAATTTAAAGTTGTGTTCTTTGAAAAAAATGCAAAAAAAACGTCGAAATAATTGTAACGTATTGTGGCGTTGCAGGCCGTGAAAAGTTGATTTTATGTGCTAAATCTATACAAATGTTCACCCATTTTGAAAGAGTTCAATCAGATATATTTCAAATGATAAATGAGATAAATGCATTATTTTCCCGATTTTCGGTTGTATTTCAACGAGTCAAAGCTATATGCAAAATTTTACTGATATCTGCAACATAGCCCATTTACCTGAACTAACGCATGTACACCATAAAACCAAACAAGAAGACTTATAATTAAGACACAAATTATCGATCTGAGAGTATACGCAGTTACTTGATAAAGTACTCGCGCTAGCTTGCTAAAAACCAACAACAACTTATAAAAAGAACTTTCAAATTGACTGAAAGGTCGCTCGAAGCCATCAGCAACTAAAGAAAAAAATACAAGATTCACAAAATCACCATGAAATGTCATCTAACAAAAACATTTAAATTACAATGAAAAACAGTATATTTAAGTTATGGTAACATCTATATCCTGTGACAGAAACAATATCATTTTTATCATTATCCTTATCATAAAATTACAATTTCTTATTTGATTTTTTGATATTGAAAAAAAGTAAATTTTAATCAATTGAATCAAAACTATCGACGATATGATTTATTTGAATATGAAAACTCATCACAAAAACCAGCCTTATAATTTGGAACATCAAACGCACGTTTCGTCTACACAAAACTCATCTGTGACACCCGAATGAAAACAGTTTAAATTTAAAATTTATTCTATAATTTTCATTAATTATTACTGTAATTATTCTACTAAATGTGGGGTCGTTATTGGCAACACAATTTTTTATTGAATGACGATTACAACTTCAAAAGTTGTTAAAAAAAACCTGTGTGTCCGATGACCATTTTTTTTTTTAACCATGATAACAAATGCTTCTACAATATGATATATGATAAATTCGTTCATGTACATAATTTTGAATTACAGGTACAGACTACTTGTATGCATGTTTTCATTCTCTAATTGAAATGCAAGAAAAATATTAAGACATCTAACAAACTCGTAAGTTGTAAGAATATATCCCCGTTTTATAAGTATATACTAGTTCAGAATCAAGCAAATAATTATGCGACTGCTGGTGGAGGTTCAGCACTTATGTGTTAACATGGATTGTCTTTGATCTGGTCACATTTGTAAATTAAATAACTGTTTTGAAAATTTGAATTGGTCGAAATGCTAATAAATCTTACGAACAAAATCATAAGCTTTGTATTATTGCTGAGGTTTTTTTTTTTATATCATTTTCAGGTTTCCCTATATCGATAATGACACATTACTCCCAGAAATATCTTTTTAAAACATTGCAAATTGAGGAACACTTTAACATGCATATGGGTCATTATCAAAAAAAGTTCAAATTTCGACGAGGTAATATTTTGAAAAATGATGTCATTGTTTAAAACTTTTAAATGTGTCCCGCTATTCTATAGTATGGTAGCAACGATATTCGGAAATATGCAATGGGAAAAATGAAGAGTTTCTTCAATTTGAACAGTTTTAGGTTATCCTTTGAAAGAATCGTGTCAATGGTGTTACCAATTTAAAGGTACTAAATATTATTGTTTAACATCAAACAACTGTTCCAATTTGTTGTTTAGGTTTAAATTACGACTTATTGACATTATTCATATAGCTGTGCATTCTATTTAAACATAAATTTCAGAATACATTGTCGTAAAAAAGTTAGCCGTCCTAATTATGGCCGTTGTAAATACTAAAAAATACACTTAAACTGAATATATGTGAATTGTATAAGATTAAATGATAATAATATACCTAATCCTTCGTACACGACCTAAAAACACTTTCATTTATGAATAAATATAAAAAAAAATGTCGCATTTTTATATAGTAACACCACTGACCCTTCAGTAACTCCAATGACACAAAAGTATCACCAATGACATCACATTTCAAATTTTACCTTTATCAAGTACTGAACACAAAGTCAAGATCACCGAGCAAAAGAAAAAGATGAAAAAATAATTCTTAGGCTAAAAAATCTCAAATTATATAACATAACATCCATTGCTAAAAATGTCAATAGTGTTACTAAATAGTGTCATTGGTGTTACCAGCATACATCAGTTTGTGAAAACTGTGTATATGTAATACATGCTATTGTTAAAACATTGTTAAATAATTATTGTTTTTCATAAATCATATGATGTTTAGCTTGTTAAACATGAAAGAAACACAAAACAATGCTGATTGTCATGATATATTCAGTGGTGTTACTAAATTATTTTATCAAAATGGTCTCATCATTGACAGTAACACCAATGATTTAAGGGGTATTTTAAGATTCAGTTACGAAATAAGTGCTCCATTCCCCTATTCTATATGTTTTTACTGGTGCGTGTTTCTATAATCAATATGTTTCATTATTTAAAGTTAAGGAAATGTTTTCAAAAAATGATTTTTATAAAAATAAAAAGTACACCATGGACACTATTTCCAATTACGATATAACCATTACTTACTTTTACGATTTTTTCACTAAATCTTCAACATAATTGTTTGTTTTCTTTTGCATAACATGCTTACAGGTAACATTGTTAAGGGAGAAACTGTTGTAAATGCCCAAATCTTGCGAAAGATAACTCTTATCCTATTTGTCCTTTGGTAACACCATTGACTTTAAAAATGTTACATTTTCTTTTGGTGAATTCATTAAAATTGTATGTATCAAAATGCAATAAAAAGTGATAAATCATAATAACAAATGATATGAATAATAGTCCTATTTCAAGTCTGAAAGGATTTATAGTAAAAAATAACAGTTAATTCTGGCTATCTTCAAGGGTTTAAGAAAACATTAAGGATGTTTTTATAACATTTCATACTGTTAACAGTATATTGTGTATCACAAAACATTCATATCTAACATATGCAAGTGTTATTTTGATATATTTTCATGTCTGTGACTTCAAAAGACCCAATAACATAGTTTTGAATGTTTTTTTGATAATGACCCATATATGGGTTACATAAGTGTCTTCTTGAGAACAAATAATGTGACTCCAATAACTGCCAATACTGCCCCAACAATCTGTATCCAATTGTCCTTTAGGAACTTTGTTGATGACATTGTTTGTGTTGGTAGTTGTATGAACTTCTTATATGGATGCTTTTTTCGATAAGTGTTTAGAATTATTTCTTCCTCTTGTTTAGTATCGATTCCAAATATTTCGAGCAATTTTGTGTGTGCTCGTTTAATAAGTTATGAGAAAGCTTGCATATTCTTTCCTTCGTACAGCTACCGTCAAACCATTCTTTGCATGTGTGTAAGGACAATGAAAATCACCAAGCGGATAGCCCTTGTAATTATAATAACAACAAGGACCAGTTATTAAGTTGTTTGGCATTGAAGCAAGTTTCTCTGCCTATACAAATCTAAAAGGGCATTTTGGTTTCCATCGGTAATGAATCCCAGATCTGTAAGTATTTGTCGTGACTGTTCCGTAACTAAATCGTGGTTCTTGCCGCAACTTCCATCACATGATTCGTCACTTACAATATACTTGACGCAGACATGTGGATATCGACACCTTGCAATCGAGTGCTCCTCGTCGCAATTGTAATAATGACATGGTGTTGCAACAACAGTAATGTTCTTTCTATTTGAAACCAGGTGGTCTGCAGTAAAATATATATCATTCATAGATATTCAACATACAATGTACATTAAGATACCCGAATATGTATAATTTTTTAGATTGCCGATAGGTCCCTGGTTCAAGACGAAATTTTCAAAGTTGAAAAGTTATTTGACAAAAATACCGCACTCCGAGGAAATTTCCAAACAGAAAATCCCTTATCGAATGGAAAATTCAAAATTTCAAACATTTCAAACGGACATATGCCTGACTTCAGTCAGGCATTTTCTCGTGTAGAAAAATGGTGGATTAAACTTGGGTTTATAGCTAGCTAAACCTCTCATTTGTATGCACGTCGCACAAAATAACATTATATTGACAACAATGTTTGAACAAAACAAATAGACATGGCTAATTAAAACGTTTGAACCAGCTGCTTTTGTTTATATCTGTCCTAAGTCAGGAAAGTGATGTTCATTCAATTTGGTTGCCGTTTGTTGAAGTGTTTCTCGTTTCTCGTTGTTTATATAGATTAGTCCGTTGTTTTTCCACTAGTAGTTTATTTTATATCTTGCTATTCGGTTAGCCAAGGCTCCGTGTTGAAACCACTTTGACCTACTACTATAATGGTTTACATTTACAAATTGACTTGGATGGAGAGTTGTCTCGTTAGCACTCATACCACATCTTCTTAGATCTTCTTATATAGTAGATAATCATGTAAAAAATATAGGGATATATCAGTAATCATTGTGTTATAAATTAATCAAAATCAATAAAAAAAAGAAGGAACATATCAAGAAAGGAGACCAAAAAAAAAGGTATATGGATAATGCATTTAAGCAAAAACAAAATACAAGAATACAAAACATTACTATAGCATTATAACACAAAGACATAAAAAAAAACAAAGCACAAAGCCACGTCAAAAAGATAAATGGTCAATTCAAGCTTTCAATTATAAATTATAAGTGTGTTTAATTTATTAAAACCAAGAACTAGTAAAAAATTGTACTCAGATATGGTAATCTAGTAAAGGATTTAAATTTTGAAACTAGAGTGAAACAACTTCGACCGAATCATGCTCGCAAGATTTTGAAAATAATAATGGTTTACTGTAATAGTTTACTTTTATAAATTGTGACTTAAATGGAGAGTTTTTTTTCCAAAAAAGATTAGACAGTAAAGAAAAATTTCCAAAGACAAATAAAAGAATATTATAAAACGTTTTTAAGATGACAAACAACACCAGTACCTACAAACTATACTTCAAGATCATCGTGTATTTTTGTTTACATTTGTTTATTTTTTAATGTAATAACAAAATTATGTTTCATCTGTTTGGTCATTTATTGCTTTCGATAGTCGACCAATCCATTTCTCTAGAGAACTATCTGCAGACAGGTACGTGTAGATTTTCATCGAATCGGGAACGTCACACTCATCTAACTTTAGGATGATTGGCTTGTATCCCCCTTCTTCTATATTTAAAATCTCTGTAACGTTTAGCTCAATCTGACACCAATTACTAGCTTTTGAATTTTCTGATAGCAAGAACACAACTTTAACCGATCGCTTTATATTTTGAACAATATTATTCATTATTGTATTTCCAGGTATGAAGTCTCTTTCGTGAAGACAGCATCTAAAACCCTTGCTCCTTAGCATTTTGTCTATATTTCGAGCAGGCAGACAATCTGGTTCAATCGTCTTGTAAGAAATAAAAATATGGAATTCTTTATCTATTGGTAAAGGAATGGGATCAATTTTGATGAAATCAATTGTATCTTCCAGTGTTAGAAAGTTGTTTTTTTCATCTACTTCAGTCATTTTAAGAAACTAACTGGAAAAGAAAACAGCTTTGCATTTAATCTATAATGACTTTTCGATATTTATGACTTCAGAGAGTTACAACTTTAACATCATTTAGTCTAACGTGTATTACTTACCGAATTATCGTATAGTTATGTACTCTTACAAGGTACATTAATGCTTACTATTTTAATCCCACCGATACATTATAAGAACCCAATAAGAATTAAATTTCTACTATTTGCACAGCGACAAATGAACCAAAATTGGGATGTTTCAGTAATCTATTGATTTACATAAGAGTCAAAAATAATGATGAAACATTGTAAAATTTTGTAGATTTTATTTACTTATAAACATATCTTTATCGTTTCATTATGAATGACCTTACACTGTGTATGATAAACAAATTATATGTTACAAATATCAGCAAATATTCTTGGTCCTCAATGCTTTTCAACTTCGTACTCTATTTTTGTATTTTAAACATGTTTTGATTCGAGCGTAACTGATGAGTCTTTTGTAGACGAAACGCGCGTCTGGCGTTAACATAAAATTTGAACCTGGTATCTATGATGAGTTTATTAGATGCAATACAGCAATATAGCCAGTAACGTACTATTGTCATCAATCGGCTACTGCTTTTTCATCAATCTGAATTTGTACTTTATGTCCTCTCTTTAATGTATCGATATCCTAAGTATTTTCAATATTCCTGTCAATATATTAAATTGTTATGATTTCTAAATCTTTGAGAAAACTATTCAGAACTATCTTGGTAATTTATTTATGAGCTGGCCAATCCACCTTTAAGTGGACGCTATCATTTTTTTAATCAGATATGGGAAAACGCTAGACGAACGTTTTTTGATCTGAGCGTCACTGATGAGTCTTATGTAGACGAAACGCGCGTCTGGACTACAAAATTATAATCCTGATACCTTTGATAACCAATAAAATAGCTTAAAAGATGTCGATCTACACGGGAACCATAGTCTTAACCAACAGCATACCAAGAGCTGTTCACTGTATCTAAAAACCTATGCAGATTTATGTTTTGTTTTCTAATAGTGTGACAATGCTGACGGAAATTAAATATCGTAATGAAAGATGATCAAACAGAGGCAGAATACCGTTATCACAACTTCAAATTCGGCTGTTTCAGCTGGAGCAATCAATTTAGAGGACCCCATACATCAAATTGCTCAAGGCATTTATGACTGATAGTTTAGATGAAATAAACATAGCAGGACGACATCTTGCAATAGACATGCATATCTCTCGTTATGGATCAGAATTGAAATAGTTATTAAATCCTTCGCCAAGTCACGACATTTTCGACAATTCTCAAAAGAAATCTGCACTGAAAAGGGTTGTTGACACTGTTGAAGATAGTTTCTAGATAAGTAATGTATAGGACATTGACAAAACATTAAAAAAATTGCAGCATCGTAATATGAAGAACTAACAGTCACCACAAATCATTCTATTTTGAAGATTCAAACTTCTTATGATATGGGAAAATAGTAACTTCTGATTTCATGCAGACAATCAAATATTGGAAAGATTGTTTATTGTCACATTGCACCAAAATTATAAAAGAAAACAGAAAACTGTAGATGGAGTACATATTTTCTTATAGCAGTTGTTATGTATTGATTATGATACTCAAAAGCACACAATGATCTACAAGGATCAAAGATTAAAGTTCAGTGCACATTATACAGAGTCTATTTAAATCACATTTCAAGTTTCATTATTACAATTTGACACTCGAGAACAATATGGGTAGCTATATGTATTTTCAATACATTTGTAATAGCTTTTCAATTTATGTGTTTTTGGTACGAAATAAAGAAATATTAAAATATGATACACCTGAAATGTATTCACAAAATATAAAAATGGGAAACAACCATATGAAACATACAGTTCTGAAAAAGTTTTAAAACTATTGCAACGTAAAACATTATTACAAACCTGGTTGCTAGAATGCTTTCCCAGGGTAAAGATGAAAATCTATATTACTTCTTTTTTATTCTTTAGTTAACGAATTTCATAACATATTTAAAATAAATATTTACAACGATAGCCGTTTAGTCTTAAATTCTATCTAAAACATTTCAAAGTTTAATTCATTGAATTGGATAAAGTAAAGATCTAATAACAGATATAAAGAAACAGTTATCATTGTTATGAATAAAAAACAACACTGAAATTATAAAAAAACGACCCTAGCACAATAAATGTATCTTGAGTGATTTTCGGAGCCAAAACATTTTAATATCCAGCTGATGAAACAAAAATGGACACTAAGTAAAGCTAGACAAGATACTGACAAGAAATCTGATCTATAAGTTCGCTACTCAGTTTCAAAATAACAAGCTTTTCATGACACTTGTATAATATTATCTTGATAGGGGAATAATAAAGGAACCAAAAGAGCAAAACAAATATATAATTGTCAATTTGCTTGTTTTCGAGATACTGGCCATTGACGATTGTGCGGGAAATTTTTCTCTCTTGATTTTTTATAAGCTTTGTAACAAAGATTTTATAAGACTGATACAGATGGCTTATAATTTTACAGGTAAAAGATTTAAAAAAAGAAAAATGGTGGTCAGTGGACAATTTTATTTTAGGCATTCAAATGGATAAAACCAGAGGATTCAAGAAACATGACAAGCGAACATCCTTAAAGTGAAGATTTTACAACATTTACAACAATTATGATAAATAATAAAAATTCGTGTAATTGAATGAATAAATAATCATACAATTAGTATATAACGTTTATCGGGGTTCCAGTTTTCATCTTAAAATTCACTATATCTATTATGATAAAAAGCTAACATCAAGTTACAATAGATCATAGAAAAAGATGAAATGTTAAAGGATAACTTCTCGAAGAATACTAATTTACAATTATATCTTTTTAACAACAAATGCAGTAACTCCTACAACAGTTAAAACTCCTCCAAAAAGTGGCAGCCAGTTGTCTTTTAGGAACGTTGTTTTTGATATTGTTTGGGTTGGTAATTGTATGAACTTTTTATGTGGATACTTTGCACGGTAAGCATTAAGAATAATGTCTGCTTCTTGATACGTATCGATTTCAAATATTTCTAGCAACTTTTTTGTGTGGTCGTTTAGTATATTATGCGAAAATTTGCATTTTGTATTTCCGCATTTGCCCTCGAACCAATCCTTACATATATGTGTGAACGGGCAATGAAAGTCACCTAACAAGCACCCTTTTTTATTATAGTAACAGCAAGGACCAGTTACTATGTTGTTTGGCATCGCAGCAAGTTTCTCCTTGCATTTCTGTCTATACATCTGCAGAAGGGCATCAAGGTTTCCATCAGTAATAAACCCAAGATCAACAAGTATCTCACGTGACTGATCGGTAACTAAATTGTGGTTCTTGCCGCAACTTCCGTCACATGATTCATCACTTACAATATATTTCACGCAGACATGTGGATATCTACACTTTTCTATCGAGTGCTCCTTGTTGCGATTGTAATCAATGCATGGAACTGCAACAAACTTTATGTTCCGTCTATTTGTAATCAGGTGGTCTGAAGAAGAAAAAATGAGACACATTAATATAGTAAAATGTCTAAATATGTTTATTTATTAACTAATCGACGAATGTATTAATGGATATGACAGAACTATTTCTTTAAAGGATATCAAACGATTTTGAAGACATTTGAAACTTCGTAAACAAAAGATAAATAATCATGCATTTTTGTTGTAGCATCATGATAATATATATATATATATATATATATTAATGCATAGAAATGTCAATTTGGCAATAAAATTAGAAATTAAGGAAAAACCAAGACAATAGTAGATTCAAATGAGGCTCATAAAACATTAAACAATAAAAAAAAAAAAGACAATGGGGGAAAAAATCTGGCAAGTAAAAAAAAGTAAACAAAACCCTACACAAAAACACGAATATAATAAAAAGACTGAGCGTTCGGTAGGTGGTAAATTATGGCAACAGTAGTTTACCGCTGTTCAACAGTCATTAATCGATTGAGAAAAAAACAAACCCAGGTTACTAACTAAAATCGAAGGAAAGACATCAACTATAATAGCAAAACAACGGAATAACAGAATCAATCAAGTGCAACAAAAACAAACGCCAATGCTACATACATAAAACGAACTATTTGACAACAACTGCCATATTTTCGCATCCCTAGATATGTAAATGTGGTATTATATTAACCAAATAACAAATATATAGTTGCTTTTTGTTCAAATATATTCTTTTAATCATTTTTACAAGAAAGAATGTGTCTTGTAACTTTTGTTTACATTTGTCATTGCGTTTGGTCTTTGTTTATTTTGTTTGAAATATGTCATTCAAGATTTAAAATTGGTTACCTGTTTGGTCATTAATTGCTTTTGACAGTCGACCAATCCATTTTTCCGGAGGACTAGCTGCCGGCAGGTACGTATATCTTTTCATCGTATCGGGAAGGTCACACTCATCAAGCTTTACAATGATTGGTTTGTATCCTCTTTCCTGGATGTGTATAGTTTCTGTAACATTTAACTCAAACTGGCACCATTCACTAGCTCTGGATTTTTCTGATAGCAAAAACACAACTTTAACCGATCGTTCAATATTTTGAACGATATTATGTACAATCAAATCTCCAGGAAGGAAGTCCCTCTCATGGAGGCAGCATTTGAAACCTTGTTTTAGTAGCATTCTGTCTATCTTCAGTGCAATTGAACGATCAGGTTCAACAGTCTTATACGATATGAAAATATGAAATTCTTTATCTATTGGTAAAGTAATTGGATGTATTGAGAAGAAATCAATTATTTCCTCTGGTGTATCAAAGTTGTCGCTATAGCCCACATTATCTTCTTCTGCAGTCATTTTGAATATCACCTGGAAAAGATTATTATTCATTTTCTAATTTCATGATGAATGAATGTAGTGTCGATGCATTACATATCTGCCAAGCTCTTAATACTTTTGTAAGGCCTAATAAAAAAAACTTGTGTATCCGCTAATTCTATCTACCCCAATTTTGGGTACCGATCCTTAAGATTGTTTTGACATTTTGAAAGTAGGGTATTTAATGTCACTGTTGGTTTTTTTTAAACAAACTGTTGCTTTACCATCTACCTTATTTTTTCAGCATGTTTGTGGAAACATAAGTATTTTCTTTTATTATACAAGATGCAAAATTACTCAAACTCCCTGTTCTGTTTCTATTTAATCTGTGATGTCTATAAACTCATCATAGATACCAGGATTGTAATTTTGTATTTCCGCCAGACGTGTTTACAAAAGGATCATTAGTGACGTTCGAATAAAAAAAGTTAAAAAGGCCAAATAAAGTACTTTGTAGTTTAAAGTTGAAGTGCTCTGATGACCAAAATTCCTAAATGTTTTGCCAAATACAGCTAGCTAAAGTAATCATAAAACTTATTCTCATGCATTTGACCTTAGGAAATGCATATGGTTACTCGAATAAAAGAATAATCAAAATACTAATAAACTGTTCGTTTGCCGTGCGATATTAAAAGTTTGTATGATATTCAAATGATTTTCATAGAATTTATTAAACAAATAAAGGCAGTATTAAAAGAAGTAGAAAAAATGAACAATAATCAATTACGATCACTCATTTACCTGAACTAACTTCTATAACTTTTTCTAAGCGCATATATATGGTTTATCATTGTAATCATAAAAGGTCATGTAAATTTCCAAAAAAGCCACGTCAATTTCCATAAAGTCCAACGTACGTCATCATCGAAAGGATTCCATATAAACTTTTACAAATCTGGTATTAGTATACAAATAAAAGACTGGATAATTGCCAATGAGACAACTCTCCACCTCAGCTCTCCACCAGAGACCAAATGACGCAGAAGTTAAGTTTTTAATACTTCAACTTTTATCCCTTGTTTAATCAAGCAATTTTGTAAGAACAAAATAAAGTTATTATCACAACCTTACCTCTGGGCGTTTATCTAAATATATCTATTTATAGATACGTTGATTATAACAATTTTGCACTAATATTGATTTGGTTAATCAACTTCTGGTTGTCAAGAATCCTCCCAATATCTTGTTTCAGAATATGTATCATTCTGACCGACAAAGCCTTGTAATTTATATGCATAGATGTAATTACATCTATAGTATATGTAACAAGAATGTAGCATGAAAAGTAAATACTCATCAAGAATGTATTGTTGAAATGTGTACAATTTATCACATGACACAAACAACATATGTGTTCTGCTTGGTGTTGCGATTATTGGTCGTTGCTTTAATTTTAGAGATAATTGTTTGGCCTTATGGAGTGTAAATTACAAAAGTATAAGCAGTACATACCTTATAATATCAACAGTCGTCGGACAGAATTAAAATTACCGTTATCTATAACGATAAATAAAATATATACCAGTTAATGATTTATATATTTATTTATAGATATTCCACCACTATGTAATGGTGTATACTTTCGGAAAATGAAACCGAAAATGAAACTATATGTTCTTTTCGATAAATCCACAACGACTTTGAACTAACGTCTTAATCATTTTATGCAAATCTCTGTTTGTGCATAGACTCTCTGTAGCTGATTGCCAATCAGCATTATTTGAATTGAAAAAGTAGAGTTCAGCTTTCCAGACTCTGCTAATGCAGTTAGAAAAAATATACTTCAATTACTAAGATTGATACACATTTTTCCTTTATTACGAAAATAAAAGTACAACAATGAAGAAGGGAATTTTCAGTTATTACCATTGGTTAACATTCGACATATTTTGTGGTTCTTCTTAGTTCCTTAAGGTTTTTGGTGCTCTCAAATTTTTTATAGTTAACTTACGACTGTTCAACATAAGTTTATTGATAAAGAATAATCAGAAAATGTTTTATGCACAATGAAAGTGTTTCATTTGCTTTTTTAAGAGGCAATATTGACAATACCATTGACGATGCCGTTAGTTTCATTTTAATCTATAAAAACATTGTTTATGTAGTGTTACGGCCAGAAATCGCCTTTAAATTGTAGCCAACAAAAGACACAAATCAATAGTAAAATTTAACAATATTTAATATACAAAAGTTTACAAAAGGTATTACACAAATATTACTGTTAACTTAACTGTCAAAATATGAGTCCAATCTGTTATCTTTATCTGTATCCGGAAATCTTTCGGAATCCAATTTGAATATTACGTTCACTACTAATGTCACAATCCAGTATGATGTTGTTTGTAGAATAAAAGTGTCAATCCAAATGCTGTGAATACTAATGTCTATCAATGTCTATGTCCAAGTTTAATTATGAGAGTTTAACTTTAGTGTCTGTATATATAGTGTTGTCATGGAAAATTCTAGAACACTCTATAATGGAACATTGTGGAAAATCCTGGAAAGTTACAACGGAAGTTTCTGGAATAACGTAGAAGTTTAAATTACGCATCTTTTATAAGGATCATTCTAGAAAGTTCCAATCATTCTGTGATTGTTCCAGTGATTCCTAAACTGCACAATTATAAGATTATTTGGTAAACAACTATCAGGCCATACAACACAAATTAGGCCAACATAAATAAACATAATAATTACAATATCATAACACCTCCCCCCTTAAAAGAAGTTTTAGTGTAACAAAAACTCATCATGAATAATATGAACAAAAATACATTATATATACAAAGTGATTTAATAAGCTCTAGATAAAGCATCAGCTATTACATTATCTTTACCCTTAATATGTTTTACAATTACATCATATTCCTGTAACAATAAACTCCACCTAGTCAACCTCTGATTCTTGTTTCTCATTTTATGCATGAAGGTGAGAGGATTATGATCAGTATAAACAAGAATAGGATATACAGTGGGATTCAAATATACATCAAAATGTTGAAGTGCTGACAGCATTGCAAAACACTCTTTTTCAATAGTTGAATAATTTTTCTGATGTTTATCTAATTTCTTAGAAAAATATGATATAGGTTTTTCAACATTATCATCTGTTTCTTGATATAAAACAGCTCCTATTCCTACATCGCTTGCATCAACGGCAAGTTTAAATTGTTTTTCAAAGTCTGGAGTAATCAGAACTGGACTATTAATTAAAAGTAATTTGCTATTTTCAAAAGCTTTTTGACAATTTCCGCTCCAGATAAATTTAGAATCTTTCCGTAAAAGATGAGTCAATGGTTGAACAACAGTAGCAAAATTTGAACAGAATTTCCTGTAAAATCCTATCATGCCTAAATATCTCATAAGTTGTTTTCTATTTGTAGGAGGTGGAAATTTGGACATAGCTTCCACTTTAGCCATAATAGGTTTTACTTGACCTTGGCCAACTGTATGCCCTAAATAATCAACAGTGGCCTGACAAAATTCACTTTTACCAAGATTAACAGTCAAATTTGATTTTGACAATCTATCAAAAGTATCATATAAATGTGTTAAATGCTGTTCCCAGCTATTACTACATACAATAAGATCATCAATATAAGCATAACAACAGTCTAAATCTTTTATAACATTATTGATCATTCTTTCAAATGTAGCTGGAGCACTTTTCATGCCAAATGGCATTACAGTATATTGAAATAAGCCATCTGGTGTAACAAAAGCTGATATTTCACGAGCTCTTTGTGTCAATGGAACTTGCCAATAACCTTTCAATAAATCAAATTTGCTCACAAATTTTGCTTGACCAATATTGTCAATACAATCGTCTATCCTTGGAATCGGATAGGAATCAGATTTTGAGACTGAATTTACTTTTCTGAAATCAGTCACGAAACGAAAAGTTTTATCTGGTTTTGGCACAAGGAGACAAGGAGAGCTCCATTCACTGTTACTCGGCTCAATAATATCATTGTCAAGCATATATTTAATTTCTTTTCTCATAACTTCAAGTTTGAGTGGATTGAGCCGATAAGGATGTTGCTTAATTGGAGAAGCATCTCCTACATCAACATCATGACAAACAGCAGTGGTTTTGTTTGGCACATCTGGAAAAAGATTTTTAAAAGAAAATACCAAAGTTTTTATTTCTTCTCTACGATCAAAAGACAGATGTGCAAGTTTTGAATCTAAATTTGACAAAATTTCTGAATTTTTCAATCTAACTGTCTCTTCCATAGTTTTACAACTAAAAGTTGGTTCAATTACATCTGGTTTGTCATGATTGTTCTCAAATTTAACCATGCCTAAAGTGGCAACTGGTTTACTATCACATAGTACATTAGTACGCTCAAAATATGGTTTTAACATATTAATCTGACACACTCTATTTTGTTTGCGCCGACCTGGAGTTTTTACAATATAATTCAAATCATTAATTTTACTCTCTATTGTATAAGGACCACAATATTTAGCCTGTAAAGGATGTCCAGGGACAGGCAGAAATACAAGTACCTTATCACCAGGCTCAAAAACTCTGTCCCTGGCAGCTTTATCATACCATATTTTCATCTTGTTCTGTACATTTTTTAAGTTTTTCTGAGCAATTTGACAAGCAGTATACAATTTTTCTTTAAATCTAGATACATAGTCTAAAAGATTCAAGTCAGTATGTTCAGTAAGCCACTTTTCCTTAATCAATTTTAACGGTCCCCTTACAGTATGACCAAATACCAACTCAAAGGGACTAAATCCAAGGGATTCTTGAACAGCCTCTCGAACCGCAAAAAGTAGAAAGTGAACTCCATCATCCCAGTCTCGGTCAAATTGAAGACAAAAAGTTCTAATCATGTTCTTCAATGTTTGATGAAAACGTTCTAAGGCACCTTGAGATTCTGGATGATAAGCACTTGATCTGTACTGAGCAATCCCTAACTGGTATACGACTTGCTGAAATAAACCTGACATGAAATTTGATCCCTGGTCGGACTGTATAGACTTAGGAAGTCCTACTAATGTGAAAAATTTGATCAAAGCTTTGACGATAGTAGGTGTCTTGATATTTCTGAGCGGAATAGCTTCAGGAAAGCGGGTAGATGTACACATGATTGTCAATAAATATGCATTTCCAGTCTTGGTCTTTGGTAAAGGTCCAACACAGTCAATTAGAACTCTGCTGAAAGGTTCGTCAAAGGCTGGAATAGGCAGAAGTGGTGCTGGTGGTATTTTCTGGTTAGGCTTACCAACAACCTGGCATATATGGCATGATTTGCAGTATTCTGCGACATCATTTCGAAGTCTGGGCCAGTAGAAATGCTGCAAGATCTTAAGGCAAGTCTTCCTTATACTTAAGTGTCCAGCAAAGGGGGTGTCATGGGCAAGACCAATAACTTCTTGTCTATAAACTTTAGGCACCACCACTTGGTATAGCACTCTCCATTCCTCCTCTGGGGTAGCATCAGGAGGCATCCACTTCCTCATTAAAATGCCGTCCTGATGGTAAAAGCATTCGGCCACTTTGTCTGCTTCCTCCTGTGGTTGAGCCTGCTGGTTAAGCTGAAGAACCTCAGGGTCTTTATGTTGTTCTTCGAGTAAATTATTTCGGTCTAATGAATGGCTGTTTACATCTGGCCATGGCATAATAACATTTTTGTTAACACTAGGTGGTTTTATAATAGCCTTTTCTGAGTTACCAGGATCTTCAATATCAGCTATAAAAGTGTCAGAAAGGTCCATGTAATCAAACTTGTCTTCTTGCAAATTCTCATTTTGTTGTTTTCTAGCCATCGCCCTAGTAACAACACAAGCTGGATACAATTCAGCATCATCTTCAGGTGATTTAACATCCACCACCGGTTCACTGGTAACAATTGGTTCAGCAACCACTTTGTTCCTAGCTAGATCATTTCCTAGCAATAAGGTAACACCCTCTACAGGGAGATTAGGACGAACACCTACAATAACTGGTCCAGTTATCAAATCTGACTTCAGAAAAATACGATGGAGAGGAACATCTATACAACCTAACTCTACACCTTGTAACAAAACGGAGGCACCAACAGAAGTCTTCTCGGACAAAGGCAACACACCTTCTAACAATAAAGACTGAGAAGCTCCAGTGTCCCGTAAAATCTTAATAGGCTGAAGAGTGGTATCATCAACAATAGAAATAAACCCATCAGACATAAAGGGTTTATATTCCTCCATGTAATCACAAAAACTGGACTTAAAAGCCTGACGCGCAGGGCATTCCAATGTACTGGTAATATAAGGTGTCGTACAAGCACTGGTCTTCGGCTTATTATCGCGTTCATTCTTCTTCTGGAGTCTAAAACAATCAGCCATCAGGTGACCAATCTTCTTACAATAAGCACAAGTCAGTGACTTCTTCTCAAAAGTATCAAATTTTGGACTAGACATATTATAACTGGACTGACTCTTATTCTGTGGAACAGGCTTACTATCAGTACGCTCAGTGCTTTGATTTTTGTAATTTCCACTGGAAGTATTAACATTTTGACTCTTGAAACTTCTTTTATGTGAAAGAGTATAATTATCTGAAATTACAGCCGCATCATGTATTGACTCAACAGTTTTGTCGTCTAAATGTGTTTTTAATTCTGAATGAACACATTGTTTAAACTCTTCTAATAACATCAATTGTCTTAGTTGATCAAAATTGTTTTTTGTTTTCTTTGAAGTAAGCCATTTATCAAATAGATCTTCTTTTTCCCGAGCAAATTCCACATAGGTTTGCGAATCAAACTTTTTATAAGATCTAAATTTCTGTCTATATGCTTCTGGTACTAGCTCATAGGCTTTCAAAATTTCCTGTTTCACAGTGTCATAATCAGAACTTTTTTCTGATGGAAGTGCGGAGTATATTTCAGCTGCCTTACCCTCAAAAACACTTTGCAGCATCGTAGTCCAATACGGCATTGGCCATTTCAAATTATTAGCAATTTTCTCAAACTGTGGAAAATATTTATCAACTGTTTTTTCACAAAATTTCGGAACCAAACGTATATTCTTTGCTGCATCAAAATAATCTGATTTCGACTGGACTTTAGTGTTGCTTTCTTCTTTGACCATTTCAATTTTCAGTTTTTCCATCTCTAGCCTTTCTCTCATTTCAAGTTCTTTTAATTTTAATTCATCTTCTTTTATTTTCTCCCTCTCCTTCATTTCCAGTTTTTTTAATTTAAATTCATCTTCTTTTTCTTTTCTCTCTATTTCCAACCTTTCCTTCATTTCCAGTTCTGCTTGTTTTAATTTAAATTCATCTTCTTTTCTTTTCTCCATCTCCTTCATTTCCAATTCTTTTAGTTTGAGTTCATGTTCTAATTCAAGCTGTTTTAATTTAAAGGCGTCAATATTTTCGACCTTAAGTTCAAGAGCCTCTTCACCTAAAATTTCTGCGTCAACTAATTTGTCTATAACCAAATTTTTTATAATTTGTTTTCTCATAGATACTTTAAAAACTAATTTCAGTTCTTTAGCAAGCAACACTAATTCCTCTTTCTTTAAATTATCAAAACTCTCCAGGTCTGGCGTTTTCAAAAATTTACCAGCATCAAATGCCATTTTGTAGAATTTTGTTGGCTAGTTATAATAAAAATATTGAATAAATTTTGAAAAAGATATTTTCGTTATCCCGGACGAGCCCCCAATTTCTGTTACGGCCAGAAATCGCCTTTAAATTGTAGCCAACAAAAGACACAAATCAATAGTAAAATTTAACAATATTTAATATACAAAAGTTTACAAAAGGTATTACACAAATATTACTGTTAACTTAACTGTCAAAATATGAGTCCAATCTGTTATCTTTATCTGTATCCGGAAATCTTTCGGAATCCAATTTGAATATTACGTTCACTACTAATGTCACAATCCAGTATGATGTTGTTTGTAGAATAAAAGTGTCAATCCAAATGCTGTGAATACTAATGTCTATCAATGTCTATGTCCAAGTTTAATTATGAGAGTTTAACTTTAGTGTCTGTATATATAGTGTTGTCATGGAAAATTCTAGAACACTCTATAATGGAACATTGTGGAAAATCCTGGAAAGTTACAACGGAAGTTTCTGGAATAACGTAGAAGTTTAAATTACGCATCTTTTATAAGGATCATTCTAGAAAGTTCCAATCATTCTGTGATTGTTCCAGTGATTCCTAAACTGCACAATTATAAGATTATTTGGTAAACAACTATCAGGCCATACAACACAAATTAGGCCAACATAAATAAACATAATAATTACAATATCATAACAGTAGTTATCCTGTATTATCAACACTGTTTGCAAAAGATATAAATTATCTACACAGAAATGGGAAATTCAACATAAAATCAGACTGCAAGTTTCCTCTTTTAAAAATACTATTTCAATATTATCAGCCATTTAAGCAATCTTATTCAGAGTTATTGTGAAACTACTCTATGCATGAGTACATACAATGTACTTCTCTTTCATCTTGCAATAATATAAAACATTTAACTTTTCTGCCCTTTACACAAGTGAAACAAAAGGCAAAAGTAAATGCAAATACTATGTTAATGGAGGGATGATCTGACTTTGTAAAATTTGAATTTTTATTAGATTTTTGGTGTTTTAACGCCACTTTTAATCACCGCAATTAGGCTATTTCATTGTGGCCAATTTTTATGGGTGCGGGAAGCCGGAGTGCCCGGTGAAAACCACAGACCTTTGATAGAAAAACTGACAATCCTAGTCAATTAACATTGGAGTCGAGTTCACTCTTTCGAGCGGGGTTCGAACTCACAATGTCATACACAAATTTTATCAGAGATAACACTATAAAAAGAAAACAACATGTTGTACCAAGTCAGGAAAATGGCCATTGTTATATTATAGTTCATTTCTGCGTGTGTTACATTTTGGATATACTGGATTGGTCCTAGACCCGATTTATTTTAACATGTATCCCCATAAGAGAAATCAAATTGAAACTATTCTACATATTACAAAGGAGAAAACATATTGGCTAGGGATACCTGATGAGGATGAGCCTAGGTCTACATGACCATAACCGAAACACCTGATTTTAGTACACACACAATAATCATACTACAAACATGCAATTGTGAATTTGTAGAAAAATATGGAAATAAATGCAGAAGAATGTATTCCATAATCGGAAATATTTATGATACACTGAGTTTACCAGCTCTTAATTACTCTAAATGTATGCACATAGAAAATTTAATTAAAACCGAAGGATTATGATAAGATATACTGAATTGGTCCTGGACCCGCTTTATTTTAATACATTTTGATCTTGTGTTTCTGTTGTGTCGTAGTTCTCTTAAAATTGATACATTTCCCTCAGTTTTAGTTTGTAACCCGGATTTGTTTTTTTCTCTATCGATTTATGAATTTCGAACAGCGGTATACTACTGCTGCCTTTAGTTATAAATTGCATGCGTTCGAAGCGTTTTTTTTTCTGTATTTACCTTCATCGGACACGCCCAAGCCGAAAATAAACATCTAACATTTTCAATTTGTTTATCATCAATAGTCAATATTTATACTTGAGAAATGAGAAAATGACTCTATATGACGTACAGGTTGGTTGTTGTTTGTTTAGCGTCCAATAGCAAATATATCATGTATATTCGGGACAAGATCAGTTTGATTACCTGTTATTTAATTCAAATGACTATTTCTTCAAGGCAAACGGACACGTTAAACGAGTTTGGAATGAATTAAAATACATACAAAATGGCAGAAGTTTGTGAATCTTAATTCTTATATATACATGTACACATTTTCTTACCTAAACTACATTCTTTATAAAACATCTATTAAAACAAACATGATAACTTTTATTCATGCTACAAAATTAGACAGGAAAAATAACCGAAAACATTTATTAGCACTGCCTCATATTTCTACTGAATCAAACATGCCAATAGTCCTGCCGAAATACAACACAGATTGTTTTCATTAAAGACGTGTTCATCTTATTAAACACATATATTGTCAATTGGAGTATCGAACATACTTATAGTTCCGTGTATTGTATCTCAATATATTTGATGTATGTTCTATCCCTAACATTTTATAAATTGTTGTATTAGTACCAATGTTTTGTCTGATTCAAAAATTTTTGAATCGAATAATCTCTTCATTACGTACCGGCATTGTTCTTGGAAACATATTTGTTCATAGAAGCACGATAGGGATTTGTCACACTCTTTAAAAACAATTTTGTAGAGGAAAAACAATCTAACTTTTTTTAACGAAGACAGCAGTGATAAATGCAGAAAGAAGAACACATGCAAACAGAAACAGACAGTTTTCCTTCAAAATCCTTTTTGTGAATAAAGATGCTGAAATCGGAATAAACGTTTTGTGAGTATACTTTGCACGATATGTGTTTAAAACTACATCTGCATCTTGTGAAGTATCAATTTCAAAGATTTCAAGCAAACGTTTTGTGTGATCATTTTTTCAAAATATCCTGAGAAAGAGCACATTTCCGCTTCAAACATTTACCAAGAAACCAGTCTTTACATATGTGAGTAAATGGACAGTGAAAATCACCAAGCAAACATCCCTTGTAATTATGATAACAGCAGGGACCCGTCACTCCATTTTTTGCCATATCAGCCAGCTTTTCTTTACATTTTTGCCTATAGGTTTCCAGAATGCAATCATAATTGCCTTCGGTGATAAAACCAAGGTCAACGAGGATTTCCCTTGACTGATTGGTTACCAAGTTATGATTTTTGTCACAACTCCCATCACATATGTCATCATTGATTATGTACTTTGCACAGATGTGTGGATATCGACATGTTGAAAGTTTGTGTTCTTTATCACGATTGTAATCGATACATGGAACTGCAACGAACTTAATGTTCCTTCTGCTGCTTACAAGGTGATCTGAAATATATAGATATATTTTTTAATAAAAACATATGATGAGTACAATTTAGATATCGAACAAACTGTAATTCATGAATGGAATTAATCTGACAAAAAGTAATACAGCAAGTTTCTGCATCAAAATTATCATTTTTATATTTTTACACATTGCTAGGGTATTATTATTTTATGGTAACAGTTGTCTGATTTTTTTAAATGAACATGTATGCTAAATTGTAAATTCTCTCCAGTATGGAAAAAGTAGTTCAATTAGATCCAAAGTATTCCTTAAAAGAAAAAAGTCTGTGAAAAACTTTGGAAATTGAGCAATATCGGAACATATTAAAACTATTGTCACTGTTTTGATGATTATGAGTTTGATACTCGTGAATATATGACAGAATATATACATATAATCACATTTTGAACAGTTTACAAAATCAAAGATATTACTTAACAAACGTAATAATTTTGTGGGTATTGTATGATCAAAAATTCTTATTTGGTAAAAAACGAAAACAATACCAAACAAAAAGCATAAAAGAAAACTTTACAAAATCGACAAATTTAAAAACCTTATTTATCAGTTTCATCATTAATTGCTTTTGCCAGTCGACCAATCCATTCTTCCGTAGGTTTATCTGCTGAAAGGTATGTATATTTTGTCAACGTATCGGACAAAAAGCATTGATCAAGCTTCAATATGATTGGCTTATAACCTTTGGTTTCAATATGAAATGTTTCTGCAACATCAAGTTGATATTTCCACATTTCACATGCAGAAGAGTTTTCTGACAACAAGAATACAACCTTTATAGAACGTTTGATAGTTCGAGCAATAGTCCTAAGGAAAGAACGTCCGGCTAGTAAATCTCCCTCGTGGATACAACATTTGTACCCTTTACCTTCTAACAATTCGACTATCTGTAATGCAACTCCACTGTCTGGATCACCAGCCTTATACGCTATAAAAGTGTGATAGTCTTTATCAATAGGTAATGTAATTGGTTTAATAGAGCTGTAATCAATTGTCTCATCAGGCTTGACATCACCTAGGTCTGTCATTTCAAAAGCGAGGCACAATCTGAAATATGCAATGTTTCTAAGTTGCAGAATGAATTTGTTCAAAAAGAGTTTTATTATAACTTTGTAGCTCTTAATTTATTTGAAACATATAGTTTATTCAACCTGGAAAACAAAAAGCGTAGTTTTTGTTCAAAAATTATTCAGACTTAGTTAGAAACCTAGAAAGGTGTTCTTATCTGATATAGATATCAAAAGGACATCGACAAGAACAGACATGTTTAAAAGTGGCTATGGCAATAAGCCAAATGTTTTGTTCATTCCAAGTGTTTAATGAAGAAAGTACGTGATGAATTATACTGAAAATGATAGTAATTTGATTTACCACATGTAACCGTATACTAGTCACGCAGAGTGGAGAGTCATTCAAAATTATATGTGCTCCAATGCATAACCTGTAACCTTAAAAATCCTTCTTTAAATTTCGTAGCATTGTTGCAAATCGTATTGTTTGCAAGACAAGCAATTCTTATCAATACATGTTCAAGTAAATAGCATAGTAACGGCATACAGTTATATTTAGTTATCAAAGGTACTAGGATAATAATTTAATACGCCAGACGCGCGTGTCGTCTACATAAGACTCATCAGTGACGCTCAGATCAAAATAGTTGTAGAGTCAAACAAGTTCATAGTTCAAAGTTTTGCCAAATACGACTAAGATAATCTATTCCTGGGATAAGAAAATCTTTCGAGTTTTTCGAAAAGATATGACAACATTCCATTCTCACTTAAAAGACATCTCAAATTTGTGTATCTCTACTTTTCAATTACTTATTTAAAACAACTTAAAAGCAGCATTATCGATAAAGATTCCAGAAATTAAATTAACGCTCATAAACACTACCTACCTTCATAACATAGTAGGTTCATTCCTACTCCTTCTTTACAAACCATAAATTGTCATGTAACATCTCAGTGTACATATTTAGATATAGTAAACATGTATTGTGCACTAACTGCAGCTGGTCTATAAAATATCAATAGAAGGCACAACTGCTATGTGTATTGATCTAGAATGTCTATCAATAGACATTAGAAGTTGTACAATATGCATAGCTATTCTTAGTTAACAGTCAGTAATGAAATCCAAACAAAACGAAAGTAAAAAATAACACCATACGTACCCTGGAATATGAGGGGTTTTCATTAAGTCCATTAGACACATAGGCTGTCAAGAAATACATATACATGACAATCTACGTCCTAAACATAAATGTATTAGGTATCGTGGTATATATATATAATGTACAATTTAAATACAATATGAATAATTTCTGTATTATATACGGTATTTATATAAACAGTTATTTTATTTTTAAATTAATGACAAAGAAAGAAATATCATATGACTCCATATGGAATATTTATCCATTACAAATTTAAAAATTGTATACAAATACAAATCCTAGCAATTAATAAAGATGGAAAGGAATATAACTAAGACGAATATTTCTGGTCATATCTTGCATACTAGACGAATGTTTAACTAAGGCGTGTAAAAATGATAAGCAAAGGCAACCTAGAATAACCATGGCCTTAATCCGACTTATATTGTTAAAGAATTGTCAGATATAACTACTTTTATCAGAAACGCTGGTTACCAGAAAACTGTTTTATTCTATTTCATTTTGTTGACATTGGCATCATTTTTATGTTACTTCATCAATCATAGATTTACGGTTTTTTAAAAGAGCTTTCAAAAACATCTTTCTTAATACTGTATATAAACAAGTATTTATTTTACCGGAAAGCTAATCGTGATGATTGTTGGTAATTATCTCACCTTTAGAACTTCATAAAAATATTCTGACACACTATCAATTCATTTGACTAAATTAAACTGTACAACTGGTGAAGTATGCCAGTACCAAGCTACCCAAATCAAGTCAAAAGTGTTAGAAGTTGGACTAATGTCTAACTTGTTCTACTTATAGTTATCAAAGGTACCAGAATTATAATTTAGTACGCCAGACGCGCGTTTCGTCTACCCATGATATTGGTCACTGTATTCCAATCAATGAAGAACAATGTCCAGTGTTTTACCGATGAGGGTTAGACAATTGAAAATATGTAGAACTGTTGGTTCCAAAGAGAAGATTTTTTTCAAAACATCTAAAGTAGTTTCTATAAAACAGTTAAGTTTTCCAATATTTATATTCCTTTGATGACGTGCAAAATAGAAAACATTGTTACATCGAATGATTATATAATGTTATTTTTTCAGTTGTTAAAGGACCGTGAAAGTCCATACATTTATCATTGAAAAAAGTAAAATAACAATAATACCGAACTCCGAGGAAAATTCAAAACGGAAAGTCCCTTATCAAATGGCAAAATCAATCGATAAAAAAATAATTTATAAATGTTACCAAATGGTTTTAAGCGAAATATGACAAGTTGTTATAGATATTGGTAAGGACTTTTGGTCTGTTGACTGATAAACTCATCATAGATATCTAGCTTAAAAACATCAGATTTTATTTCGTCTATATAAAACTCATCATTGACGATTTATTAAACAAAAGACGCAAAGCCAAATCAAATACGAAGTTGAAAATCGTTGTTAATCCAGAACCTCGAAAGCTTTTGTCACATACAGCTAGGTTAATCTTGTTCTAGTCTAAAAGTACAAACTCATAAAAACTGATTATGGCCATATCAATGATGATAACATATTTATTATTAATATGCATGAAGGGTAATGCATGCATAGAAGGAGCTGCTTCGATGAACCAGTCTCTCTCCTTTTGAAATTCACTCAGTGTGTGTTACCTTGATTTGTGTCTTCTTTTTATCGATTAACGAGATTTGAACATCGGTAAATAATTACTACATAGGACGTTTCGTTCCCGAGAGTATCACCAGCCCAGTAGTCGGCACTTCGGTGTTGACATCAATATCAATTATATGGTCATTTTTATGAATTTCCTGTGTACAACACGTTGATTTTTTTTTTAAAACAAAGGATTTTTTTTTATCCTAGGCATAGATAACCTTAGCCGTATTTGGCACAACTTTTCGGAATTTTGGGTCCTCATTGCTCTTCAACTTTGTACTTGTTTGGTTTTATAAATATTTTGATCTGAACGTCACAAATGAGACTTATTTAGACGTAACGCTCGTCTGGCGTATTAAATTATAATCCTGGTACCTTTGATAACTACTGGTATTACAATTTCTTAGAAGTGAAAAAAGTTTATCAAAGATTATTTCAAATCTTTAGCCTAGCAACAGTTTCCCGTTGTTGCTCTGCGACCTGCATGATCAATATGCTGTGATAGGTAATAGTACTTCTATAATAGAATCATAAGCATAAGTTACTATCTTGAATGTCTAGTTAAAGGACTTGGACTCAACAGTACATTTGGTAAACCATACCTTTTAAAGACACATTTCTTAATAGTGACAGGTTTTAGAATATCTCTAGTTTTGGTATATATTCATACAATGAAAGATCTCTCGTTTAAAGGCATAATAAATCCAAACACTGAGGTTGTTCTATCCAAGGCGTAGGTGGACTTGAAATTATTTGTCACAAAAATTCGGAATTTTTGTCTTTTTAATGATGTTCAAAATGAACTCATCATAGATACCAGGACTAAAATTTTACACTTACGCCAGACGTGCGTTTCGTCTACAAAAGACTCACCAGTGACGCTCGAATAAAAAAATTTCAATTTGGTTTATGAGAAAAACTTGCTACTGTTTTGATTCCATCGCCAATGATAAGTCTACGAAGACGAAACTGGGGTATGGCATACCAATTTAGTTCATTGCATACCTCGGAGTTCGGTATTTTTGTCATTTTCTTTTTTATATATATAATACCTACATATTTGGTGAGTATTTACATGTACATCTACACAGCGATCGATATTTAAGACAAGATGTTTCACTTACCCGTTTCAAATAGTATAACCAATATCTTTACTGCTGTAAAATAAAACTAAAAAACTTTCAAAGACTACTACGCGTCTGGCATATATATAAAGTTTTAGTCCTGGTATATATGAGGAGTTTATTTTCAATTGTTTGAAGGATGGTGCATGTACAGTAGAAATAAATCATTGGCTTGAGTTTATTCGAAGTATTCTGTTTTCATCTTTTTTTCTTTTCAATTGTAACTTGGACATAATTTCCATATGTCATTACCTTTATCTTCATTTCGGTAAAATAAGCCCATTGGAGTAAAACATTAGTCAATTCTATTGTTTCTTATAACCGCTGTTGACATTTGATGTGCGCATTGCAGGAGTCAAGCGGCCTGTAGAAGGTAAAATCACAAAATTACTGAACTCCGAGGAAATTCAAAACGGAAATTACCTAATCAAATGGCAAAATCAAATGATAAAACACATCAAACGAATAAACAACTGTCATATTCCTGACATGGTACAGACATTTTCAAATGAAGAAAATGGTGGATTGGACCTGGTTTTATAGCGCTTAACCTGCCAGTTGTACGACAGTCGCATCAGATTCCTAGATTTGCCTGTCTAAGGTTGACGTTATTTCATGCGAATAATTTATTATCCCTATGTTTTCTATGCATGCCTGCAAATTTCAATTGAAACCTATTAAAGGTATAGAAATACATTGAATGAAAATAACATATAACTTTGAAAGGCTTAAATATGTTTCCTTATTTTGAAATTTCAGGGGTTCCAAAGATGGCTTTTATTGTATATCATCTCTTGTATTTTTAATATTCTAATATTTCATTTTAATTAACATGAAAATCTTTATTCACACTAATAAGTTAAATTAACAAAACAAACAAAACAACAACAAAAAAAACAACAACAACAAAAAAGCCAGTCACAACAGATTTGATTTCTGCTTCATACTTTCAAAAAATCAAACCACCAAAAGTTTACACAAGTAATAGAAGTTCGAAAGACCTGCTCATCTTCCGCTCCAAATAAAGTTTCAATTGGAATATCATTTAAATGCGTATTTAGTTTCAAATAAGAATTTCTAAATAATAATCATCAGTATACAAATTCGTGAAAATCTGTTAAAAATGTTGAATCATTTTAAACTAAATAGAAAGTCCATATGTCTTTACAAAAAAGACAATTATAAAAACAATAACTACAACATACAACAAGTTTTCTTTCAGAAATGTTCTTGTGGATACTGACTCTTTCATCGTAATAAATTTTTTATGTGGATACTTAGCACGATATTTGTTTAAAATGGCCGTCTTGTCATTTGTAGTATCAATGTCAAATATTTTAAGCAAACGTTTTGTGTGAGCATTCAAAATGTCATGCGACAGAGTACAGTTCAGCTTTACACATGTACCAATAAACCAATCTTTACATATGTGAGTAAATGGACAGTGAAAATCACCAAGCAAACATCCCTTGTAATTATAATAACAGCAGGGACCCGTCACTCCATTTTTTGCCATATCAGCCAGCTTTTCTTTACATTTTTGCCTATAGGTTTCCAATAGCGAATCATAATTGCCGTCAGTAATGAATCCAACGTCAACCAGGATTTCTCTGGACTGATCGGTTACCAAGTTATGATTTTTGCCACAACTTCCGGTACATTCTGCATCATTGATTATGTACTTTGCACAGATGTGTGGATATCGACATGTTGAAAGTTTGTGTTCTTTATCACGATTGTAATTCATACATGGAACTGGAACGAACTTAATATTCCTCCTGTTAGTAATGAGGTGATCTGAAATATAATGATGATTTTACATTGTCATTCTAAATATTTTTTAAATGAAAACATTGATAGGTTATTAACTTCCTTTCGTTTTGTAGTAGAAAAAAATCAAAAGATGACAAAGGGAAAGCAATTATCAAATATTCAAATCATGTCTGGTGGTTTTTTTTGTGTTTTTTTCTATTACATTTTTCTATTTAGTAATAAATGCTTCTCAAGGATGTTCGCTACTCTCTTTAAAATAACAAGCTTTTTAAAGACTGTTATAATTGATAGTGTATAAATAAAGTAACTGACAAAGCAGAAAAATGAAGGGTCGGTCCAACTGCTTGTTTTCGTGACATAAACCATTAAATATCTGGTGGTAATAATTTTCTCTAGACTTTTCATGCATTTAACATTGACACCCTTTTTCTTTGAAAAATTAATATGAAAAAACAAGGATTTTATGGAATTTTCAAACATGGTTTTCAAATGAAATGCTACTAAATTATAAAACGAAATAAGAGGAGCGAACATCATAAGTATTTAATGAAATTGTCTAAATTTTCGTCAATATTTCCCATTAATTTGATAAACTTTTCAACAAACTTAAAGCATTGTGTGCATTTCTTAAAGATTACAACAAATAAAAACAAAATGACAAAACAAAAAAAAGACAAAAACAAAACAAAAGATACAATATATTTACCCGTTTCATCATTAATTGCCAGTGCTAGTCTGCCAATCCATTCTTCTGTAGGACTGTCTGCTGAAAGGTATGTATATCTTTTTATCGCATCTGGCAACTTGCATTGATCAAGCTTTAATATGATTGGCTTATATCCTTTGTTCTGAATATGAAATGTCTCCGTCATAGTCAGCTCGTATTGGCACCATTCACTTGCCGAAGAGTTTTCTGATAACAAGAATACTACTTTTATAGAACGTTCAATATTTTTATCAATATTGTCTACTATGGCATTTCCAGGTAGGAAATCTCTTTCATGGAGGCAACATTGGTATCCCTTTCCTCGTAACAATCTGTCTATCTGTATCGCGATTCGACGGTCTCGATTTTCAGTCTTGTATGATAGAAAAATATGATATTTTTTATCATGTGGTAAAGTATTTGGTTTAATGGAGTTGAAATCTATTACTTCATCGGGCCTGTCAACGCTATGTTGGTCCATTTCACATGAGATTCACAGCTTGATAGCCAATCTGAAAAATAAATATCCTTTGATTGTTTTCAATAACCATTTTACTTACCAACAAAGGCAGGTGATACTTAATTATTATTCTTCAAATCAACAAAAAATTAAAAATTAGGGATTCCATAACTAGTCTAAAATAAATTTCACATGTGTACTTATTTCAAAATGGTGGTCAAACATATATCCGTCTATTCTTAAAAAAAAGCGAAGTCCAAGGAAAATTCAAAACGGTAAGATCTTAAAAAAAGGCAAAATCAAAAGCTCAAAAAAGACATCTGACGAAAGGAAAACAACTGTCAAATTCCTGACTTGGTACAGGCATTTCTTCATGTAGGAAATGGTGTTTTTTAGCTAGCTTAACCTCTCACTTGTATGACAGTCGCATATAATTCCGTTATATTGACAGCATAAAAGTGAGAAAAACAGATATCATTGGTAAAAATGTCAAAAATAGAGGAACAACAGTCAACATTGTGTTATATTCTTAATCAATGTAAAAACAAACAAACATCTATCAATTAGAGACCAAATAACAAGGATGTTAACAATAAGATAACTGTTTTTATTTACACATTAGATTACATTTGGTTTAATAGATCTACTGATTCATACGTTTCAATATATTCATATACCTTTTATTGCGTTAAAAATACCGAAAATCAACATCATCACCGAGATCGATAAAACAATGTCAGTAACTGAAATATATTACTATACAGGTCGAATACACATAACCTACCTTCTTTATAGAATGGTAAAATGCCTACTCTTGTTACAACCTGCTTGTTTGCGACTTTAAATAATTGTAGTAAAGATATATGTACAGTTGAAATATATTGTATTGTGTATGAAATTATCTGTAAATTTAAACATGGAAAACATTGAATAGGAATGCATTTCTATAAATAGTATTGAGGATTTACGTAAACAACGTAACATATTTGAACATGTCACTAATTAAATTTATTTGAAAGGTAATGCATAGATGACATAGATACAATGAAAATAGAATTAGACGATATATAAGTATATCTGCTTGCATATTCCACTGTTTATTTCTCGCTTTATGCTTGACAATATACTAAATATAGTAATAAAAAAACTATTGATGAAATTCGAATATAATAACTATATAGTTATCGTAGTGAACTGCATGATGATGTTAACAATACCTGTTATAATATGTAAGCCTTCTGTTTTGCGATGTTCGTAGACAAGCAACTGCATGAACAGTAGAATAGCGAAAGTTAACGGTTTTCTCCTTTACTTACTACTTGTAACGCATGCGTTCATTAACTATACAGTTTAGATATCGTATAACGATCTATATGGTTTTTATATATATTTAAAAACACGTAATTTACTCCACTTTGCATTCTTACCTATATATATAATTGAAGTCATATGATAGTTAAAAATATTTCAAGTTTTCCTTTGTTTTTATTAATTCTTGCATGCTAGAATCATTATAACAACAACTAAAGTAAGAACCGAAACAACAAATAATTAAGAAGGTGCGGACGATTGTAGATCATATCCAGGCATAAATAGTCTTACTTATAATGAGAGCTTCTGACTTAAACATGATATTTCGCGTGAAAGAATTCAAAAGCGCTTACTTAAATCAATCAGTTCAGAATGCATACAACAAAAGGATCGTCGACATCTCTCGTCAAAGATGATATAAAAATAGACCTGATTTGATAAATATTAGAATGGATTTCGTCAGAAGTAAAGATAATAATACTTTGACTAAAACACAACAGAAAAATATAAAATATGAAACCAAGACTTTATAAATGTCATGCGTCTGAAGCGTTTTCTTTTGGATATATCTTCATTAGGAGCGCTCAATCCAAATATGTATTAGCCACGAAAGATTAAGAAACCAGACAGTTTATCAAAAATAGAGATAGATTAGAGACTTATTTAAGGTGATCTAATTGCATTTAAGATTTATATGGATGATGCAAAACTTTACGTATAATAGAATATCACCTTGATAACAATGATGATGAAATAGATCATAAACTATAATCAAGTGATGTCACTGCCAAATCTGCAAGATAAACCTGATTCGCGTCTGACGTACAAAATATAAGGCTGGCATGCTTGATGAGATTTTTTTACAATCTCTGGGTAGAATTCATTGCTCCTGCTCAGACTTTGTAAAACGTCATCAGTGTCTGAACAGAAATTTGATGAACCAGGGGTATTTCAAAGAACGTCTTGGTGTCCCTTTTTCAAAAATTTCAGTGGAAGGTATCAAGGCTTTGTTGGTTAATATTCAACAAGAAACTTCTCGAATAATACACGATAATCCCGAAGCATAGATAATTCTGGGTACTGACGTTGTAGGTCATCTTAATAACGTGTTAGACATATTGGTTCCCAATGCTCGTCATCTCGTATTTTATATAACCCATCGACTTTTTCGATGCGAGCATCAATGATTAGTGTTTTGTCAAGAAATCAGACCCATGCATGCTTAACACGATATCCCATCATTTCATATTTGATCTTCTTAAAATTCTTCCATGATCGAATTATGAATTAAACAAATTTTCGAAGAAATATCAAAATATTAAAAAGGTGTACGACCGTAATTCCGTTTCAAGCAAACATTGACTTACTCAAGATGAGAGTTTAGGCCAACACAGAGGAATATGAATCATCAGACTTCTTCGTATATTGAATTCGGAATGTATACGGCAAAAGAACATCTCTCGTCAATGGTGTTGTAAAATTAAGTTATGATTTTATAGATATATGAATGGATTTGTCGAAAGTAACGACAAAAAAACAACTTTCGATTTAGACATCACAGAAAAAGTACAAATCGTCAAAAAGAAGAGTCATTCTAGTGAGACGAAATCAAGGTTCCAATTCCTGAGCTTACAACGACGACGGACGCCAAGTGATGAGAAAAGCTCACGTGGTCCTTTGGGTCAGGTAAGCTAAAAATGTAAGATTTGGATAGATAACCAAACAGGACGTTGGACCACATGCATGTGTACCATTGGAAGAAAGTATAGAAAAAACTAATCTTTGGAAACAAACAGGCAAATTAACATAGGAAGCGAAGAAACTGTTCAGGATATCTGAGCTACTCGAGATCAAAAGCGTCATTTAGAATCACTTTATTTGGAATCGGGATGGGAAAAGTTAAAAATCAGAAGGAACAAATATTTTTTTTTTTTAACAAGAATATGAATACAGATGTTCCAGAACACTTATCATATTTGAAACCTCCTACCTTCACTAAAACAAACAATAAAAATCTACGAAAAGGTTGAAATATATACCAAAAGTCCAAACTCGAAGCAGAGTTTCCCTTTTAATTTCCATCTAATATTAAACTGTGGAATTATCTAGATACAAGTATTAGAAATGAACGCTCTTTAAATAGTTTTAAATTTTGAATTAGTCAGAAATATTATTAAAACATTCCCCATCAACACCTTTATATCGCACATGTGTTTAGCATGGATTTGTATCTTAAAAATATTAAACCCAAAGCAATGTGTCAGTGTTGATAGTATTTGGTAATAAACATAATTTCTTGAAAGAAATTCAGTCAACTACTGAACGTAGAAAATAAAATAAAACCTATTGATCTAAAACTCTGATACATGCTAATAGCGTGTACAATCTACGACTTTCCTGTTTGAATTGTTTTACATAAGTCATGTTGGGATCTTTAAAGCTTGCTGTTCGGTGTATGCCAAGGCTCTATACTGAAGGCCTTGCTTTAACCTATAAATGTTTCATTTATACATTGTGCCTTGAATAGAGAGTTGGCTCATTGGCACTCATACCATATCTTATTGTTTATAAGTATATTGATTGCGAATAAATGGTATGTTCTAATTAATTCTATTGGCACTATTTCTTGTACATGTAAATATAAACATATATTGTTTCAATATAATATAAATACTGTGTCTGAAACTTATTCAAACTGTTAGACCTGCAAATTTGTGATAGCAAATTGGTGTTTTTTTTCTTTGACGGGATTTGAATTCATGTTATTACAACTCTGATTACAAATCAAGTTACAGGAATGAATGGTGAATATTTAAACATACCATGCAGTAAAAATCCATACATACATTGGATTATAAATATGTAACTTTAATGTTTGGATCAGTCCTTTTTCTTTGCTTTATGATTCAACCTGAAAGATTATTCACAGTGTAAGACCTTTAATGTCCAGAAAACAAATATTCACTGAGAGATATGTATACTCTATGGATACCTGTGTTTTGGTATTGCACACGGTCTATTTCTCTGACTGGTATTGACGTCTTTACACTAAATCCATTAGATTTTGGATGTGTACCTGTTGATACATAATTTGTTTTTTGTTGTTGTTAGCTTTAAACTAGCAGTCAGTAACTGTGGGTACTCTCAGATCTGTACTAAAAGCTTCTTTTTTTTTTTATTGTTGTTAGGATGTATAATTACCCTCCTACATCCAGTCTGTGTTTTTGTTACTTATTTTTCTGCTTTGTACCAATCTAATAAATTAAGCTCGTTTCAACTGATTTATAGTGTGTTCGTATGTTGTACTGTTACACCATTATCCAAGGTGAAGGGTTTGTGCTCCATCTAACCTGTTTAACCCCTCTTCATACTGTCTGTGCTTGTCCCAAGTCAGGAACCTATAATTCAGTGGTTGACATTTGTTACTGTATATTATATTTGTATCTTGTTCATTGTTTCTTATTTAAGTCAGGCTGTTAGTATTCTTGTTTGAATTGTTTCACATTTATTATTGCAGGGCCATTTAGAGCAGACTATTCTGAATTGGTTTTGCTTATGTTTGAAGGTTGTAAAATGATTTAAAGTTGTGTAATTTAGTCTCTAGTGGAGAGTTGTATCATGGTCAATTCTACAACATCATCTTATAATAAATATTCAAATTTCTCCATTTTATAAATGCTGCCTTCATCAAGTTAAGTCTTCTGTATGCACTTTGATTGGCTAATAAGACCTAACAACAACCTACAAAATTCAAGGTCAATCACACTACCACGAGACTAATGTTGATTGCCTAATAACATCGAACAACAACCTACAAAACTCAAGGTCAATCACACTACCAAGCGACTACTGTTGATTGGCTAATAGCATCAAACATTGACCAACAAACCTCAAGGTCAATCACACTACCAAGAGACTACTGGTGATTGGCTTATAACATCTAACAATAACCTACAAAACTCAAGGTCAATCACACTACCAAGAGACTACTGGTGATTGGCTTATAACATCTAACAATAACCTACAAACCTCAAGGTCAATCACACTACCAAGAGACTACTGGTGATTGGCTTATAACATCTAACAATAACCTACAAAACTCAAGGTCAATCACACTACCAAGAGACTACTGGTGATTGGCTTATAACATCTAACAATAACCTACAAAACTCAAGGTCAATCACACTACCAAGAGACTACTGGTGATTGGCTTATAACATCTAACAATAACCTACAAAACTCAAGGTCAATCACACTACCAAGAGACTACTGGTGATTGGCTATTAACATCAAACAAAGACCTACAAAACTCAATGTCAATCACACTACCAAGAGACAACTGTTGATTGGCTATTAACATCAAACAAAGACCTACAAAACTCAATGTCAATCACACTACCAAGAGACAACTGTTGATTGGCTATTAACATCAAACAAAGACCTACAAAACTCAATGTCAATCACACTACCAAGAGACTACTGTTGATTGGCTATTAACATCAAACAAAGACCTACAAAACTGAAGGTCAATCACACTACCAATAGTCAACTGGTGAAAATAAACTCATCATAGATACCAGGACTAAAATTTTACATGAGTGCTTTGTCTTCAAAAGACTCATCAGTGACGCTCAAATCCAAAAATGTTTAAAAGGCCAAATAAAGTACGAAGTTGACGAGCATTGAGGACCAAAAATTCCTAAATATACAATAAATATATAATGGAAGACTAGAACAGTATTTGAAATTTTAATATTTTCTACAAAACATATTTTAAACTGTATACATTTTATACTTTCAATCTACGATTACATGTAGCTTTAATCTACACTATACATATATGAAACTTAATATAAATAACATTTGTACCTGAACTGAACATTCTAGACAATTTTTTCCATGTGGTTTTTAATCAGTTTTAAAAAAAAGGTGAGCTAAACATATGCCCAAAATCTAAACTCAGGAGAATCAGTAGAAATTTTGCAATTACAATTATTAAATGGATGTGCTGTTTTTGTTGAAAAAAATGTTGTTTTAAAACTTGCACCCAAAAAATATTTAACAGAAAAAATATATCAATGTTCATTAGGACTTTTAAAATTTCTTACTATAACCATATGAAATCTTTTTAGGATTTGAGGTATTAAAGTTTTATTTGAAGTTTGGAATATCAGGTATTTCTTTTTTGGGAAGATATGTATGGTATACTTTTAATTTTAAATGAAATGGAAAATCTTCATTATCTTCAGAGGATATCTGATTCAAGAAATGAAATGGATGTTGGATTTCTTTCTTCCTTAAACATCAGACAAAAATTGAAGCTTTCACGTTTAAATCTTTATATGAATTAAATTCAACACATCATTTAAAGTATCTACCATCTGGTACAAAAAAGTCACAAATAATTATAAATCTCTCTAAAAGTTGGTTGCTATCACTTTTTCTTCACACTGAAGTAACTATTATTGTCCCAGACTCTGTTGTGACGGTATAAATCAAAAGCTCTAAAATGACTAGCTGTAGATAAAGATTCTGATGGAGTTGATAGACCAGGAAGTGAAAACTCTCCTTGTTCTTTTTGTAACTCTGTGGTGAAGAATTCCATCAAATCTGGTTCATTGGAATGTTTAACTGTCTGTAAAAAAAAAATATTTGATGAATAGAACAAATGTAAAGACCATATAAATTCATCTCAACTGTTAGGTTGTAACCACCAGTGTGGCATTTGCTTACCTTTTCAGAGCACCTGAAACCACCCCAAGTTATTGGTAGTGTTCATGATTCTCAAACTTTAGTTTTTCATGTTGTGTTTTGTGTTCTGTTGTTTGTCTTGTGGTTGTTTCCTTTTTTCCATGATTTTGTCAGTTTGTTTTAGACTTCCTAGTTTGAGTGTCCACTTGGTATCTGTTGCTCTCTTTCAGTTTCAGATAGTTACTAATTTAATAACTAGATATATGCAATGCAACTTTTATGCCATATTTGTATTTGGTGCATGGTACATTTTATGTCTTGCTCTATGCAATAAAATAAAATTGGTTATGTTTTTTCAATTGTACGGGCTGCATTTGAATATTTATATTGTTTACTTTTTTTTTCATACATGTATGTGTGTATTGAAATTTGATACAGTATGAGATATGTAAAGGAATTTTGTTGAAGACTGTATGTTGACTGCTGAATGACTTTTGCATTCCTCTAAAATATACACCAAATCTCCTTTTATTCATATTTATCTCAAATCAACTATGTTATTCCCATTACAACATACCTGAGATTTGGGTCTGCTTGTTTTACTTGATACTTTGCTAGATTTAGTCTGCTCCACTTGATTACATAAGTCCTCCACAGGAATCTCCAGGCTTACCAATCCACTAAACATGCTGTCTTTTGTGTTCAGTTTTGATGTAGCCTGTTAAATATAAAGAAATTACTGGTATTTCATCAAATGATAAAAACAACAGATTTATTAGTATAATATTCCTTACTTTAACTTAATGTTGTCTTCAACCACTCTTTAGCATGTACCCAATTAAATTATGTAGATAATTTAACACAAATTACATTGTACATGTTGTATGTAACAATTACTTAAACTTTTGTGTATTTTCCCCATGGATCAATCCTTCTGTAAAAAGATAGCACATGTACAATGTATTCAATGATTTATAAATACATGTATATAAGCTTTTCCATAAAAAATTGAAAAAGGCAAAACAGGCAAAATGTATAAAAGCACTGATTATTTATCAATTTTTGAAAATTGTAAATCAAATTTGAGATGTATTTTTTCTGGTTTTATTGGGTTTCACGGCTGCTGCATGGTTTTGTATACCATACATTTCTTTACATGTAAGTTCAATTTTTAAGAAAACCTTCTTTTTGATATTGTATGACAAAATAAACATGAAAATCTGAATTAAGTAAACATTTGTTAGTCTTGTATTATTTTAATTTTAGTTTCTTGTGTACAATTTGGAAATTAGTATGGCGTTCATTATCACTGGACTAGTATATATTTGTTTAGGGGCCAGCTGAAGGACGCCTCCGGGTGCGGGAATTTCTCGCTACATTGAAGACCTGTTGGTGACCCTCTGCTGTTGTTTTTTATTTGGGCGGGTTGTTGTCTCTTTGACACATTCCCCATTTCCATTCTCAATTTTATTAAATTACTCCATCAGTGGTTACCATTGCTGTCATAATCATATTCATAAGTTGAAGATTATATATATCTTATTAATATTCAAGAAATATTGTGTCTTTTATCCATGTTCCAAAACATAATTTCATATCACCAAGGGCTTAGGCATCATGCAAAATCTTAAAAATTGATTCTATTAACATAATTATTAAAGCCTTTTCAAATCTTACCCATTTCGTTGACATATTTTTACTTTAAGTTGCAAAATTGAACCTATTTCTATAACTTATTATTACCTTTTCTGTTATTTCTGTTTTCTTAGTATCTGACAGTTGTAATTTCTTCTCTAAAGCTTTTGCTACATCAATTTCACTGTCTTTTATCTGCTGTAGTTCTGTTCGCATCCTTAAAGTACTGTTGTACTCAGGCCTTTTAAACACATGTTCATATTCTGAGTTGTCTGGCATACCATCCGAAAATGGATAATTATAGTCTGATAAAGGAGGCTGTCCAGCCGTCTCTCTTTTTACTTTAACTTTGCGTTTTGGGGCAGAATCTCCTTGACCTTTTATATGTACCTGCTCTTTTTCAGAGTTGGAAGAAGAATCTGGTTTCTTAATGTCTTTATGTTTTGATCTGGTTTCCTGAGTTTTATGATTTTGTATATGGCAGACAGGTCTGGTATCAGTTTGTTCATTGTATATAACTTCAGGTAACACTGAGGTTTGTTCATGTTTACTGATAGTATCTGTCTGATCCTGATTTGTTGATTTTTTGTCAAAATGATCAGCTAATTTCATTTCCTTTGATTGGTCACTGCCATGCAGAGGAACATAAACAGTTTTATTATTCACCTTATTTACTGTATATTGAGTTGGCTTATTTTTAGATTTGTTTTCACTTTTAGACGAGGAATCAATGAGATCCTTAGCATTATCATCACTATACGATGCTGGTTTGTATGGCTTTCCTGGTCGACATCTTGAAAACAGAAACAAAGACTCCTCATCCCCACCCTCACTTGATCCTCTAGAGTCATCCAATTCAAATCTTACCCTGTGTTGACCCTTGAACTTTCCATCTTCACAAACCCCATTTCTTAAATTACTTTTATGTTCTTTATCATTGGGTTCTAAGGCTTTTTCTGGGGTCAAGGTTAAGTCCAAATCAGGGTCAATTAAAGTGTTCCTGTTTATTTTGGTTGGCACAGGGGCATTAAACTGTCTTCCTTGTAGATTGTTAAATTTCCCTGCTGATGATTTTTCAGGAGTTATACAAAGATCTGGATCTGGTCCAACCAAATTGGCAGCTGTTTTCCATGATGGGGCAGGAACTCTGTATAGGGGTAAGGAATCTTCTGAGCTCTCCGATGTATCCCATCCTGGTGGAGGGAAACGACAGTGTGCCTTGTCACTAAGATTTAATAGTTCATACTGTGAAACAGCCCCATGACCTTTCTCAGGGGCCCTTGTTGTAGGAAATCTGTGTGGGAGAGGTTCTGTTGCTTGACAGATGAAATGTGTTGCCATTTTACAACAAAATCTTCATTTTATCCTGTAAAAAAATAAAAGAGAAAAATTAAACATCTTTCTTTTTCTTTACAAAAAATAAAAAGAGTATAGAAAAAGGAAGTATCATTAAATATTTCATTCCAGTCTTATCTATACTAAATCAGTGCTAAAAAGTTATTAATGGAGTACTAGTGTGTCCCTTGGACACAAATAATGTCCATGATTAAAATGTGTACATATAAAGGAACATAAACTAATATCAGATAATGTAAACTAATTTTGAGACGTATGGACGATTAGATATGGTAGATCATCATGATCATAGTATAATGTAAGAGTAAAATTTCACTTTTGGAGAGTGTAAAATAAAATTTAGCACCGAACTCATGTTAAATATCAGTTTGGTATGGTCAAGATGTATGGTTAAGTTAGCATACTTTTAAGAGAGTTACTCTCCGTAGCTAGTTATTATGTTATCATATGTATATGCAAATTGCAGTCTGTATTTAAATTGTTTATTAGTTTGATTTGTTCTCTTGATTTATTGTGACCATAGATGTACATGTGTTTGGAAAATAAAACATTAATTTGAAAAGTAGTTTTACTATTTATGCCAGAGTAAAGCATAAAACTGGGTAAAATTTGACAGACCTGAAATTTCAATATGTTAACAAGCTTTCAGAGTATGAATGGTGATTAAAGTGTAAACAGCACAGGTTAAAAGTCAGGTACATGTATGAACAAAAGTTTTCCTGGATAGACTTAATATGTAAGTGATAAGGCAATTTGAGGTGGTCAAATCAGAAAATCGCTGGGGGCGTCTTTTTACCACAGAATACCACAGTATACTCAGAATATACCACAGAACTACACAAATTACAATAAAACTACTGAAATATACCACAGAAGTTACAGGACATCAAAATTACTTTATGAAATGCATATCTGATAATACCGAATCATAATTTCTTTAACTCAGGTTACACTAATCACATGACCAGCCTGCGCCAAAAAAAATTTCATCTACTAGTCCAGACACAAAATTTCCAAATTTGTCCCAATATGACCATACAAATTTTGAAAATATTCACTAGTCTGAATCAATTTTTACTAGTCTTGGGCATCGGACTAGTGACTAACGGTGCAGACTGTATGACGATTGGCAGGATAAGATAAACATTATCATAACATTTTTGTTATTTGGCATATTTTTTTACATTTGAAATCTAAAATAAACATTTAAAAAAAATGTTTTTCAATAGCAAAAAAAATTATTGCACGGTTTATTGAATATATTTAACTGATCAATTAAAAGTGTTATTATCTATTTTGTTTTACAATATATTTTAGTGATATTAAGAAATCTGCGAGATTATTAAATATGATGTTTTAATCTTGGATCTTATTTATTATAAAAATTGTATTTTTAGAATTATTCATGTTATTTGACAATACTTATGATAATCATGATAATTAGAACAGGAAGACTACATTATCATTCTATTTTTTAATTGCCACCTGATTGAATAAGATAATTCAAATAAATGTATTTGGTGTCTCAGGTGTGAAAATATAAATGACATGTTTATTGGCTTGATTGGTGATTACAGAGAGTGTCAAAATTGGTTAATCTAATTAAATTATGGTACTTTAATTGTGCAGGTGAACTTGCTAAGGTCAACATTAATTTTGGACTAAAAAATATAGAAACTACAGAATAGAATAGAATAGAATATTTTTATTTCCCAAATTACAGGGCCCATAAAGGGCATAAAATCAGATACAATTGATTACCACATGTATATATATGTAAATGTCACATGTATGTATACCAGTTTTTTTTCACTATAAAGTTCCAGTTCAACATTTCTAAATGCATACAAAATTTGGTAAAAATCCGAAATATTGTCAAATAATTGAAGAAGATACACATATATACAACCTAATGTTCAGTGATCATGTGATAAGACACTTGAAACAGTCATCAAACTTGAACTTTTTGACAATTAAAATACACACTTATTATATGTTATTAGTGAACTCAAATATTTAATACTGTCCGTTAACAACTTCAGAATTTTTTTTGAAAGTATTTGAATATTAATTTTACTTATCTTAACATAAAATTAATAAAAAAGGGGCAAAAAAACCTGACAAACTAAATAAATTATGGTCCCAATTACAAATATAGATTAGCCATTCAGTAGGGGGCTTTGTGATATAGTGAGTTTTGTTTCTAAAAAATATAATTTATTTGAATAATATATGTCAAATTACAAAAAGAATAGTCAATACATTAACTGGATAATAATGCCTGAAGTATTAAAATTTTGAAGTTCTGTGGTACATTTTGAGTGTTCTGTGGTAAAATGACGCGCTCGAAAATCGCTCCATACTCAGAATCAAGAAAGGGTTTTATAATTAGTAAACAAAAAGTTATCTTATTAATCAATGAAAGCATTATTCAAACAAATGAATGATAGTTTTGGGATATAACATCACTTGAATCAGTGAATCAAATTTTGTAACCAGTTTCCAGGGGGTCTCATTGGGGGATTCCGATCCCGGATCCCGCTTACTGTTTTGTCAGATTCCTGTATCTCGCTTACACTATGTACGTAAGCAATTCTCATTTTTTTGTCATTTCCCGGGTCCCGCTAGACCTCATTTCCCGTTTTCCCAACACAATAATTTGACTTTCAAGTGTCACGCTTACAAAAAATCAGCAATCCCGCGTCACGCTTAGACCCCAATGAGACCCACTTTCCATTTTTTTTAAGTTATAAATCAGTGTACTACTACATGTATGCAATATATAAAGTAGTTGACCTTGTGTTCAAATCAATTTTTCTTAATCTGTTTAAAAATATTTTATATAATAATGACATTTAGAATTAAAAATTATATAAACAATACATTTATACAAGTGCAGTAAGTATACAACGTCAACTGTACAACAAGTCTGTGCCTGCAACAGAGTCAGAGATCCACAGCAAAATTCGCCTACGTCAAAAATACCTAGTCGACTTAAGAACGCTTTAAACTAATATCAAACTTGGTCCCCTTTTTTTATAACACTACAGTCGATTCTTACATTCAACATATTAAACAGGAAAGATATTTGAATTTTGTTAACCGATGAGCAACAGTCGCCATCTGTAAACAAAGCAAGGTAATAATTTCTTAAAGGATTGTAAATTCTCAGATACAAATTTAGATAATGCAAAATACCAAATAAATATATATATACGATAAGAACGCTATGAACTTTAAAACTGAATTTGCTTTCTGGTCTGTAATTTCCCCAAAAATAATCATGCTTTCGAATCTTGTATTGATACTTATGCTATTTAATTAAAAACATTAACACTGTCTTACCTTATAAAAAACTTTTATTTGGTACGTTGTTGTCTTTATAATGTTTTGTGGTATTTTGTTGTATTTTTTATGATTTTCAGGAGAATCGTCTGATAACTTTCACCAAAAGTTCAAGGTTACAGGAAACGACAAGTGCGCTTGAACGGAATTACATAAACTACATGTAGATCTGCAAAACAGAAATGGCTAGTTCGACAGTGGTCAAGATAGCTCCAGTAAAAAGAGCCTTATTGCAATTAATTCAGGTATTATTCATGACTTTTGATATTGACTCGTTCATTTGGACTAACAGAAATAGCTCCCAAAAGGAGAGGACAGGCAGAAAAAAAAGTAGAAAACTGTTCATTGACATTGACATAATTTGTAGGTTTCATAACATTAATTTACTATTAATGTCAAATCGAAGAATATACAAATTATGTATTTGTAATATGTCATCATATATAATTTTTTATTAAGGTTCAACCTGAAGAGCTAATCATGAACTGTTTTAAAATATAAATTCTTGTTTATGTAATTTTGGCATTTTCATGATATCACTGTTTATGCGGTCTCACTAATTAGCGACAACAAGAATTTTAGCGACAACAAGCGTCAACAAGCGACAAGAAGCGACAACAAAAATTATTTTAGCGACAACAAGCGACAAGAAACTATTTAGCGACAAGAAAACATTTTTTTTTTTAATTAAAATTAATTATTGCAGTAAATATTAAAAGAATATGCAAAAGAAAATAATTTTAGACAAGAAAGTTAAAATTGATAGAAAAGAATGAAACATTATTTACATAATATTTTATCATCTATTATGAATAACAGCCAGTATTACTATTATGAGATTACTTTTCCTTGTGTTTTAGAACATATTATTTATCTTATAATTTGTTTTTTAAAACTCTTTTCGTGCAATATATATTAAGCTCGCAAAATGAATTATTTGTGCATCATTGTCCTGAAAATATTGACACAAATTGTGAAATACAAAGAACTGAAATCAAACAAGAGGAAAAGAAAATTGAAATGTGAATGTTTTCATCTTTTTATTTGTTTATTGCCTCATTAAACGATATTTATCATGTTTATGCATATTGATTGAAGATGAACGGAAATTAATGACAATCTTGAGTTTTCAACAGGTGTTCACTATTTACAATGATTGTATATTCTGGCACGTGTAATTGTATAGTCTGACGCGTGTACAAAGTTGAAGGTGTTAATTGGATGTTATTGTAGCAATAATACAGGGGATACGCAAACAGTTATTCTTACTATAAGGGATTACGTGTACAATGCTCGAAAAACAGAGTCGAGAATTCCATTGCAATGGAAAAACAATAATTGTGAATCAATCAATCACATCTTGAAACTAAATCAAGATTGGAAGCCTGAGAAACTTCCAGAGTTAATTAATAAAATTTACAAAGAAATAAAGCATCGAATTGACATAACATTATCTTATACATATTCTTCATATTTAAAAATAAAAAAAGAAGCTCAATCTCTTTCTTCTTCACAAATGTTAAATTTCTTCATCTACCAATATACTTCTTCTTCTTCTCTCCGTATAAGCTTCCTTTATAAGGAACACCAAGGATTATCTCCAAGTAAAAGTACTATTTACACATTTACACATACTAATATAAACTTCACAATAACTTTCTTCCTCACAAATGTTTCATTTCTTCGTCTATCTATATAATAAAACATTTTAATTAGACATATCTGCTCGTATATTTAAAAAAAAAACATTAAATACAAATTTCTTTATATCTAATAAAAAAAAATGTTTTCTTGTCGCTAAATAGTCTTCTTGTCGCTTGTTGTCGCTAAAATAATTCTTGTTGTCGCTTGTTGTCGCTTGTTGACGCTTGTTGTCGCTTCTTGACGCTTGTTGTCGCTAATTAGTGAGACCCCTGTTTATGTAATGCAAACAAGTTTAATGATTCTTAATTTAGTCTTTAGTTTAATTTAGTTTTCATTGTGTTATTATTGGGTACCCAGAGTACCTGAAAGAAAGAGATAACATTAACCTTGCGATCACAAATTATACTTGTATCACAGACACAGTTATATTGTTACCATTACTGATCAGTATATAATTTATTGGTATCAGAGTTTTATTTTGTCTTCCAGTTATCAGCAAGTCCAGTATAATTTTGTCTTCCAGTTATCAGCAGTACATACATTTACATGCATGTTATATTCATTTGTAATTTTTTTATCGTATAATCATATGATATTGTGTTAAGAATATTACAGATGTAAGATGATATGACTTATTGACACATGTTGGAAATAGATGTACAGTTTTTTCTTGTGAAAAACTTGCATAAGGTCATGTTTTTCTCTGACTTTTAATGACATCTTTACACTAAATCCATTACATGGAGATCTTGTACTGATTGATAATTTAGTCACAGATGCCCAGAGATGCAAACAGTTTTTTTTTTCCTGTCAGACAATGGGGCCTACAGGGTACCAAGTTTTGCCAGACCCATCAAATTTCTGCCAGACCCATATTTTCACTCAAAAATCAAATGAAATTATGCTATTGAACAAACGTTAATTTTGATTTTGTTGATATTATTTTATCGGCCATGACATATTTCCTGAACTTATCAACTATGCTTAATAGACCTCCTTCCTAGAGAGCGAATTTCTAAAACAAAAAACATGACGGAAATACGGAGAATTGTTCGGGGCGAGATGGACAAGGTACGAAAGACTATTACTGGGTGGAAATACTGGTTCCCGGAGTTAGAAAATGCGGGGGAACAGGACATTTACTTTTATTAAAGATGATCGCAATTTTATAAACAAAATACTCTGCCGGGGCCGACGGGGATTTCAGTTTTGGCGGACTTAAATATTGCCGGCCATCAGGTCCTGCACAGCTACGAGTTTTGCCGTACCTGCATAAATTCTGCCCCTTAGGTCCGACGGGTCCGACGAATAGTTGCATCTCTGGATGCCTGTTTTATTTATTAGTTGTTATTGTCTATGAACAAGCTGTCTGAAATTTGGAGTATTCTCAGATCTGTACTTATTGTTATTTTGTTGTTGGGATGTACAAGTACAGTCTGCACGGTAAGCCACTAGTCCGATGCCCCAGACTAGTAAAATTTCATTCGGACTAGTAAGTTTTTGCAAAATTTTGGTTGGACCAATAAGAAAAATGTCAGGATATTGCTCTTCGGACTAGTAGTTGAAAAAGTTTTTGGTGCAGACTGCAAGTACATGAACATGTACCCCCCAAGAGAAAATAAATCTGGAATTCCACTGGAATCCCGGCTGGAATTTTGATGGGATTCCAAGTGGGATCCCACCTTATTCCACCGGGATAAAATTTCGGGAATCCCGCCAAAAGTCCGGGAATTCTGATGTAAATCCCGGTTGAAATATACTGGGATCCCACTGGGATATTGTGGGAATTCAATTGGGATCCCACTGGGATAAAATTTCGGGATTCCCACTAAATAAGCGGGATCCCGATGTAAATGTACTGGGATAAAATTTCGGGATTCCCGTAAAAGAAGCGGGATCCCGATGTAAATCCCAGTGGAAATATACTGGGATTCCCGGAAAAAAAAGCGGGATCCCAAAAATAAATACCAGCAGGATATACATGCACCAATTCAAATTGCACTGCCACTGGGATTTCTGGGTTATTTATGCAAAAGGATACATGTCATGTTTTCCTTTCTGTTAATTAAATTGCTGTCTCTGTACTTCCAACTAGAATTGCTGAGTAAATTATGGTAACTGGAATATCTGCATGCAATCTGTTTCGTTGGCAGCTCCATTTAAAAAGATCAGTATATCCCCTAAAAGTATCAAAAAAATCCACAAAGAATCATTTGTTCAATACGTTTTGAAGCAACAAATTCAATAGAAATATTATTGCATGTTAATGTTTATAGAATACAGTAGATTGGAAGCTAGTCCAAATAATTATGAAGTCTTTGAAGGTTATTTTAATTTTTTTGCAAATTAATTACCTTCCCCCTTTTTTATCCCCTGACGATAAATAACTAGCGACTTATTATTTTCACCAAATAAACATACACACAACTGAATTAAATTTTGACATACCTACTTTTTATGCCTGTTATGTGACAAGTTAACAAGTTTATTCATTGTATATGTTAAAAATAAATATATTTTCAGTTTATGCTTTCAGACTTTCTGATGTTGATTTGCTAAGATAAAAACCATACAAATCATAGTTCCTCAATAAATTATTTTCATAATCATTATATGCACATATACACATGTTAAATTAAATTATTAATGCACTTATCTGAAAACATCATCTTCGTCCTGTCCATAATTCAGCGTAAACAAATTTTGATGACGTTTTTACCAGTACACAAACGTCGACGTGACAATCTCGCCCCAAATTATATCGGCCAAGTTGATCTGTCTCCGTAACGGTATTATAAATAAATTAAGGGTATCGCATAAAAGAATTAATTACTGGCCAGTTTTGACTAAATATAAGAAAAGAATACTTTAGTAATCGGCACCTGGTGCATGCGGATAAGATAGTGGCCGCATTATTTAGGACAGTATTTTCTTGGGTCGAACTGGTACAATTGAAAACAAAGCACGTGGTCATCATTTTTTTTTAAACATTTTACATAAGTTGAGAAACCAACATTTTACGACGTCAGTCATTATCTTATCATTGATGCCGGACGACAACTAATAGAAACGCACTTATGAGAACTTGAGGAACATCAGAAACGCCCAAGCTTGTCTGGCAAAACACCCGTTGACATTTCCTCGGACGCCCTCCAGTATCATTTTTATCGCGAAAATCTCGGCATTTTTCTGACTTATAAATATCTGTCAAACTGAATATTAAGTGACACTTAAATGTGATTGGCTTCACCTGACAGCTTTGGTGTCATGCACATTGTTAATTAACACCAATAACCTATACTTGATGTTATTAGAGACATATGTATACACAAACAAAACACTTGCATATTTTCAACAGCATAAATTAATTATGGTTCAGACAATTTCCCGTTTTAACTAGACTGGGATCCCAGCATCAGATAGTTTTCCCGATTGGGATCCCGGCTTTAAACAGTTCCGATTGGGATCCCAGTGTCCGATATTTATCCCGTTTCATCTAGACTGGAATCCCGGCTTCAGACAGTTATCCCGAATGGGATCCCAGTTTCAGATATTTATCCCGAATGGGATCCCGCCTCCGGATGCTTATCCTGGCTTATCCCGACAATTTCACCGGGATTGCATTGGGATCCCGATCGATCCCGTTTTCGTTTTCTCTTGGGCCTCCCATGTTCTCTCTGTTCCGATTAGGGGATAGATGTTTAGGGGCCTGCTAACATGTTAAACCTGAAAATTATGTATGTGTCTGTCCCAAGTCAGGAGCCTATCATTCAGTGGTTGTCATTTGTTGCTGTGTTGCATATTTGTTTTTTGTTCATTATTTTGTACTTAAATTGGGCAATACATTTTTTTGTTTGAATTGTTTTACATTTGTCATTATTCAGCCTTATATAGCTGATTATCAGGGACCGTGCTGGGCTTTGTGTTGCAAATTGTGATTATTTTATTTCATCTGGCAACAAATTAAGGTTGCTGACATACATGACATAGATAAACTATACATTGTATATGATGAATATTTCTTTTGTCTTACAGACAAGATGTGCACAGACAGCAGCAGCCACAGAGGTTGCCCCAAGAATGAAGAAATTCTCAATCTACAGATTTGTAAGTTCGAACAGCCATATGCACAACTATTACTTTAAATATCTCTAAATTACTTATCTACATAACGTAACGGTACCCAAATGCACCTATTTAGCAAAAATAGCAGCGGAAATCTTACAAGATCTCCTAGAGACTAAACAATTTGTGTTTTTATGATTTGATACTGTGCATGTCTTTCAAAATATGTAAAAATATTTAGATATACACAAAAAAATTCACAGTATTTATCAACAGATGAAGTGTTTACTGAAAAAGCAAAATGTACCGAAACGTCGCCATGATGTCATCAAAACGTCATCTTTTTAAGATTAGCAAATACAATATGTTACAAGTATCCATTTCTTAAAAAAAAGAAGAGTAAGCAACGACAAATATCCAATTGTTCAAAATATTTGAAAAAAATAAACAAAAGCTTTGTTATTCGTCTTTTGACAATGCGAATTTAAGCATGGATGCAATTTGGGTACTCCTCATTGCAGAATCATTGATGGTTTAGAGGTTAGTTCAGACCAATTTTTCTATGATTCCATATGAATGGTGTACCTATATAATAAAGAAGGATACGGCTACAAAATAAACACAAAATGGAAATTTTTGTCGATCATAAAAAAACGTAGTTGAAAAAACTGTCAAAATAGGTGCAATTTGGGTACCGTCACGTTATACACTGTATATACCTGAAGAACAGAAGAGTCAGATTTAATTTTTCATGAAAGTGTGAAATTGGAAAATGATGTGTGCTGCACTATAAGAATAAGCAATTTTAATACATGTATATATATATGTAAAGATTCTTTAGAGTATGGAAGGCATGTTTAAATATTATGTGTATTGCAACATATTCATGATCATCCTAATTTATTCCAATAAATTTTTGAACGTCATCTCTTAAGAAGTTTGGTCTCTTTGTTAAAATTATATATATAATGATACTAATTTTTATCAATTATTATATTTATTTCATGATATATTTGGAATGAAAAGGCTAAGGTTAAAGATAAGAAAAAATTTAGCCAATGTGCATGATGTGAAATGCCTCAAAATAAATTATAATGTTGCTGTTGCATAAAAAATATCCAGATCATCATGAATTAAGTGTCAGAATAAAATTTGTGAAAATATAAAACATTTGTTTACTTTTACAGAACCCAGAAAAGCAAGGAGACAAACCCAAAGTACAGACATATGAACTGGATCTAAATAAGTAAGTTATGAAGGGTTATGATGTCCATTGTTTACTGGATATCCATTTGACCTTCAGGGGTGTGGAAATATTTGTTGTGAGCACTTGTCCCTGGGCAAGTAAAACTGTAAATTTTACTTGTCCGGAAAAAAAGTTACTTGCCCTGATGGTCCAAATTAATGTTGTAGTATTTAAAGTATTGTTAGCTAATATATGATTCTTAGCACGGTTTTGCATCCCAAACAAATCAGTGAAATCAATTGGTTTATATGTGTAAAAATTTAGGAATGTTGGAAATGGGTTTATTACATCAATGGGACAGAAACTCTAAAGCAAATCAACTGAATGAAATGACATGTAAAGGACAAGTTTGCAGCATTGTTTTTTAATAAAAATTGTAGCCAGTAGGTACACTAAATATACTAAATTTAGAGGATAGTGAGTGAAGAAATGGAAACTGAATAATAGATTAACTAATTATTTCTATCAACTAACACACTTGTTTTTTTCTTGGTACAAATGTAGTTGAACACTTCTATTTACCACTTAGACAACACATAAGGTTGACTTTGATCTATAAAAAAGACAAAAACAAAACTTATTATCTGAATTTCTTTCCAAGGGGTAATCTGATATTCTCGATTCTGTATTTTTTCATATACACCTTGACCATCTCCGTTTGCGTTTCATGCTTTCGACTAGACTCGTCATTCTTTTTGTCTTGCTTGCCCGATGTTTTATTTTAAAAATATTCATCAATCTGAATCTCGATTCAAAATCTTAAGAAATGACACTTCCGGTGAATAGTAGAAAAAACATAATCGACGATCCCGGGTCAATGGACAAAGCCAATGCAATATTACGCGACTCGGGTTTGCATACTTATTTTTACTCATTTGGTAATCGATCTATTTCCGGAGTTATGTAATATTTATCGTCATGAACATTGATGTTTATACTTAAAAATATGTTTTTACTCGCTGATTATTGGTTTCTTTTACATAAATTAAACATCTTTATACGTTTTGAAATTAATCCTATATTTTTGCTGAATTTGAACTTTGTCTTGTATATTATTTAACTTGTCCATGGGCAACCAAGACAAAAATAATTACTTGTCCGGGTGTTAAAATGTACGAGTCGGGCGAGTCGGGCATAGCATTTCCACACCCCTGACCTTAGTTTTAAACACTTACTCACATGATTAACAAGATGTCATGATTATGTTTTTTTGTTTTATTAATAAATGTTTACATTTAGATCAAAAGCAAGGTAATTTCTTTCGAAAAAAATACCAAATTTACTGCTTTATTTATATTATATGTACATGTACGTAGATCTTTGTAAATAGACTCTCATAACAGCTATGTTGTGGTAATATTGTGATAGTTTTAATAGTATTGATAAACAATTATGAATTTTAGATGTGGTCCTATGGTTTTGGATGCATTGATCAAGATAAAGGATGAAATGGATCCAACTTTGACCTTCAGAAGGTCATGTAGAGAAGGTATTTGTGGATCATGTTCCATGAACATTGGTGGTGAAAACACACTAGCATGTCTACGGTAAGTGTAAGGTTCAAAGTTCAAAATTCTTTTTTCAATTAAGGGCCTGAAAGGAACATTATGACAATAATCATGATAATACACAGTACATTCATATTCATAACACATAATTATATACATTGAGATTAAATTCAAATTCAAATTAAGTGAATGAGATTACTTCATACGAAAAATATCAAGCATAATTTGATAAGAACATAGAACTCTTCATGTTGTGGCCTCATGTCATGAATAAGAATTAGTTTTTACTGTGCATCAGATTTGCTTGACATAGGTTTTTTTTTTCCCATACAAAAGTTTAGTCTTTTTTAACTTAAAAAAAATCAATTGTTTTAATGATAATTCACAACTACAAATTATACTTGGTATAATGGTATATGGAACAAGTATTCATATCCCATATAAATATTAAAAAAAAAAATGCTTTGCATTTGTTAAGCTGTTTAATATTGAAAGGAACTGTGTGAAGACTCAGTATTATCATAGCTTTATTCTTCTTTCCAGAAAAATAGATCCTAACACCAGTAAAGCAATGAAGATTTATCCCTTGCCACATATGTATGTCATTAAAGATCTGGTTCCGGTAAGTAATGCCTTAGTGACACAATGTGACATTTGAACACTTTTAGTGCTTCCATTGTGTGTTTTAATGATAACATTGTAATAGGTACCAGATTAGTAAACCCCTTTCTTCAAAGGAATGGAATATAGATCTAATACATTGTATACTGGTTTTTATCTGTTCTTCTGTCAATCCATTGAATGATACTTTTGTAACTTTGTCTGAGAACTACAAATAGATGGAAAATATAATTCTATATGATTTTCTGGTATTTAATTCTTGCATTCATACTCTTGTAAGCTTAAGGTAAATGAATTAAATGATTGGACATGTAAATAATTTTGCTATGATTTACAGGATATGAGTAACTTTTATGCCCAATACAGAGCTATTGAACCCTACCTCAAAAAGAAAGATGGATCAGAGAAAGATATTGGTAAAACACAGTATCTGCAGTCAGTGAAAGATAGAGCTAAATTGGTAAGAAATTGACTTATTTTTTTTTTGGAAAGATTAGAACTTGTTCTAAATCTTTACTAAGGCACCGGCCTCCCTAACAACATGACAGGTTAGCTACTGTATTCACACTGAAATATAGTTCTCTATGGTTCTCATGTATGTGCACATAATACACATATAAACTGATAAAATGGGTATATTATTGTTTAAAAATACTTTAAAAATTGATCAAAAGGCACTCTACAACTTTTAATATTCATGTAATGTCATATAACCTCTGTTTCAACTTACAAAATGCCCCAAAACAAAATTTTTTGATTATTTTTCTTGACACTTTAAAGTTTTTAGCTGTTGGTCTAGATTTTATGTCTTACAAGGATAGTTGGTAACATTTACTAGAAGAATTTTTGATTTACAATTTTTTGTTTTTTTTTAAACATGTTCAAAACAGGCAAAATTATTTGGATAAGATATAAACTGCAGTTTAAATAAAATTGTGCAAATTAAGAGACCCATATTATTTAATTTGAGCTCATACAAGAAAAGCATGTTTCCTTCTAAAGACCTGCTGTTAATGCAATTTTCAGCAGTAGGTCTTTATTAATGTTCATTTCCCCCCACCATACCTTAATATGAAATTATTCAAACTACTCTTCTAATCTTTCCATGAGTGATTTCCATCACTTTGATTATATAAGCCTGTATTTATTTCTGAATGATTTCTTAAAATTAAAAATTATTTGGCAAGAAAAAACTTTTATTTATTTGGAAATGTTTTGATGATATTCAATTAGGAATGTGATTTCTGTTACTAATTACAGCTGTTGATTATCATAGTGCTGAATGTTCCAGAATTACTCTTAAAACATTTAGAATTTAATGTGAAAGTTTATCAGAAAGTATTTGTTAAAACATGGAAAGCATGAATCTACATAGTTAAGTCATGTTCATTTTTAATTTGCATTCGTGAACACATATTTTTGTATTTGAAAAGTTTATCCTCAGAGGCATTTGCACCAATGTTTGATCAATTTATGTATTTCAGGATGGTTTATATGAGTGTATATTATGTGCATGCTGTAGTACATCTTGTCCTAGCTACTGGTGGAATTCTGATAAATATCTTGGCCCAGCTGTTCTCATGCAGGCATACAGGTACATGTAATACTGTAGAAACAGGATCTTTTGTGTAATTTTCTTCCATCCAGACTTCATGCAGAATAATTTGGAGGTTCCTGTTTAAGAAAGAAGTGCTCTTCATGAATTCATTTTGGATTAATTATTTTAATAACATCCATCCACAAGATAAACCAATTAAGATTTAAATCAAATTATTAGATTTTACAGGAGATAGATTGAAAAATGGCACTTTATGTTGCTTCTGTGCAATAATTTTTGAACCGTTCAAACAAGGCTCTTTAAATCTAAATATGCTGCCACTGATGATAAAATGGTTGTGTATTTGATACTGGATATTATCATTTTTTGCTTATCAGGAGTTATTGCCCTTGACATATTGAAAAAATAAGGATTGACTTTGGCAAGTCATACTTGTATTCATAATGAAAAATGATGCATGTTTTATTATACACTAGAATTGAAATTATATTCTAGTAATTTTCAGAAGGGAAAGAACAATTGTATAAACTCCACCCTATGAGATGATCCATACTATACACCTCAAACAAAATAAAACTAGAATACATGTAGAGGCCTAAAACAATAAACAGGTATTTACCTTCAATTTGAATTTTCAGATGACACATCTCCATATTTTCCTATAATATCTTTTGCTTATCTCCCTTTACAGATGGATGATTGATTCCCGAGACGATTTTACAAATGAAAGGTTGGCCATGATGGAAGACAAGTTCTCTGTGTACAGATGCCATACCATTATGAACTGTACTAAGACTTGTCCTAAGGTAAAGTACATGCAATTAGCACAGTGGGTGAAAAGGGGAGGGGTGTTATTGGTCTGTGTACAGATGCCATAGCATAATGAAATGTACAAAGACTTGTACAAAGATAAAGTACCTTCACTGACAAAAAATAAAGTAGAAAATAATTCCTTAAAAAGTATGAAAGAGACATTTTGATAGTCTAACCCTTAAAATTGTTACAGCTAATAAAGATCTAAACCTCTTGCACTAATGTTCATCTCTCTTAAGCGATATCTTGCCTGACCACCTCTTTTATCCCCTTCATTTGATGTGTTTGACCTAATGATTTTGCCATTTGATTGGGGAATTTTCATTTTAAATTCTTTCAAGTTAAGTATTTTTTGTGATTTTACTCATCTTGTCAGACTGTAGTAATAACCTCAATTCAAAGGTCACCTCTCTTGTAATGTCAGTTTTCTTTAGTTCCATGGCTGACCTTAATGAAATTGTTTACTGCAATGTATTGGTGCAATATGTGTCTTATATATGTTTCATAAGTACATGCACGTTAGTGAACATAGGTTTCAGAAAAATATTTCTGAAATATTGAACTCATCACATTTATTTAAAGGGCTATCAGAAAATGAAAATTAAAGAAAGACAAATAGACGACGTTAAAACCATATTTATTACGTATAGAGAGGTCAATTGTATGTGTAATATAATGATCAATAGCAATAGTTCTGTATTAGCCTGCTGTACTGCTATTGATAGTAGTCATATTTGTACAGGCTTCATCAAATCTAAACCAAAAATATTCTAACTTTAAGTATAAGTCATATAATATCTATTTTATTTATAATTATTTTCTTTTAGTAAAACAATGTATTTTGTTTGTATGTTCATCAATTTAAATGTTTTGATTTCAGGGATTAAATCCAGGTCTGGCTATTGGAGAGATCAAGAAGATGTTAGCTCTGTATCAGAGTGAAGCAAAGACAGCCAAAGCTTAATTAGGACATGGCCAAAGATTAATCCAACTTATGATGGATTTAGTCAGATCTTGTGATAGAGTGACATCATTTTTAAAAAGTTTTCCATCTGCTTTTATAATATTATAGTTGTTATCCTATCTTCTTGTTTTTTGTGTTTAGGACTTTACTATTGGCCTTTTATCATTTCGTTTAAAGGTTATTCTGTTAATAGATAGAGAGAAAGAGAAGAAAAATTAACATAAGGAATAATAATAGTAAAAAAAAGTTATTGTTAGAACTATATGTATTGTTGTGTGTAAATATCTAATGTCAGACACAATTTAACACAATCAGAATTCTTGTCTGAAAATAAAATGTTTGTATTCAATTTATGAATGTCTTCTTGAAAAGTGAATTTTTATATTTTTATTTTGAATTCTTTCAATCAATGCTGAATGATAGCACATAGAAATCTAATGGTATTTTCTATTTAATTTCTACTGCTATACTAGAGTAATAAATAGAACATTTATAATATGTAATCAAAGCTTTGCTTTAATATTATAAAAACAGCTTTACAAAAAGAAAATATGAAAACTTTCCATGTATAAAGAAAAATATCTATTTGCATTTATATAACTCAGTTAAACACTCTAATTCAATACTTGCACATCATGTTAAAATTGTTGAAAGAGGAATTTAGTTAAATAAACAGTTAGAATTAAATAAGCTTTTCTAATCGATATTTACGTTTTAATATTAAATGAAAACCATGTATCATGGTTGCAGATAATGCTAAAATATAAAATGATTCTGAGTAATAAAATGAAATCCTTTTATTCTGGCAATAATTTTTTTTAAAAATCAGTAAGTTATATGGTTTTAAAAAGATTTTATGTAGCATCTGGTTTTGTGAAAACCAAACATTGTATTCTGTTAAATAAGTAATATATGCCTTTAAAGCTTATTTTTGTTTGTTTTTTATGCCCATTGGGAAATTTGGACATTTGACATGTGGTTTTAGTCATTTATAAAAAAAATCTGTGTTTTTTTGTTCACCTAAAAAAAGAAGTTTTTTTTGCCGGTATCATACATGAAACAACTCATGAAAACATCAGATAAAGCTTGTATGAATGAAGGCTGGATAAAATCTGAGAATTTCCCAGGACTGTTGTCAGTTTGATCAAGGTCAGGGGTGAATGTATCATAGATTTAGGACATACAACATGGAAGAGTTGATCAAATGATGAGTTTGCAGGTAGACTATAGAAATATTGTCTTAAAATCTCAAGTGTGAACCTAAATATATTGCTATTTCATATACAAATGACACAGACAATCTTATTTTTACAGAAATATCAGTAAGATAAAAGCAATGACAAAAATTATTCTTGAAATAAAATAAAGTATGTTCATAGTTTCGAGCTTTAAACTAGAGAGAGAATGATACATAATGGAATTCAATATGGCTTTATGCCTTAGAAATACCTGAAAAAAAATGACTCTTTCAGTTTGTTTACTTTTCTGGTATTAATGTCTCATGGATTTTGGTCTTTTTATATCCATTGCTTCTAAAGAATAAAGGGTATACTGGTTTTCTCTGTTTTTCCATTTATCAGTTAATAACACATTGTTGTCAATATGTACAGATTCAAGATTCTTGATATTTGGTACTGAGCTTTATATTTGTAAGGGCTATTCCTCGAGAAAATGTATGAGAGAGTTGGACACCACATGATGTTTATTCTGTGTGTTACAGCTGATTTCATTGAGTGTGTAGCTAAAGAAAATATCTTTGATTAGCTTGCTTGCTAGCTGAACCTTAAAGTCATTATTAGGTAATTTATACTACCCTCCTTTTGAAGTAGCCTAGTCCTACAGACATATTGATTGGTTATTAGTCCGACTAGTCTATTCTTAAAGGATATTACCTTTAGCTTGTCGGCTGTAAAGAGTTTGGAAGCAATTGAATTATGTTGCAAATTAAAATATTAAATCATAGTTGAAGGTTCAAGGTCAGCTGTTACCTAACTTTACCTGAAAGTTCATTCAGGAATTTATTTTAAATTAATTATCCTTGGATTTGACACATCAACAAACATGATTACTGTTGCTAAAAATAGAAAAATTTCAAAACTGAAGAAAGGTAAAAATTATCAGCGGGTCTATCTGCTGTGGAAGTTTCTGAAAAATCTGATAATCTACTTTGGAGTTATTGCCCCTGAAATGTCAACTTCTATTTTACAGAATTTCAATAGCTCATAGCTCGGAAAGGGCAGATAAACAATGCCACAGATTGGGCAATAACGAGCATGACTGTGTTGTTGCACAATTGGATGTATGGGCAAATTAACAATGGCCACTCTCCAACATTATAAACCACCATATAATTCAAGATTAAAATTCCCCCTTTTTGCTGATCTTTTTCGTTGATAACTGCTTTTCTTACTTTAGTTTTTGCTGTTTGAAGTTTCTGCTTTACCTTAGCTACTATTATATTTGCCTAACATGAAGCAATGGTATAAATCATTACTGAATGGCATTATTCTATAAGTAGCTCACATAAGATTTGTTCATTGTGACTAATTATTAGGACTTGTTTTGTTAATCGTGTTTGCTATATATTTAAACGGTGTCTCTATATCTATTATGGTATTCAAGGTAATAAGCAAAATTGAAAAACAAAATGTCACTTATTAAAGGGAAGTTAATCCTTAAAGGAGTGGACTGACCATGTCAGCTTTGTTGATTTAAACGTAAGTATTGACACTCGCTGGTCAAGTTTGCTTTATGGCTCGTCTGAATTTTTAGGAAAATGGACGGAAGGAGGGACACATCTTTTCAAACTTTCTTAGCCTCTTTTAGATTGTCGTATAACATTATTAACGTTTTAACTTTGGCATCAATAAATCCTGTTTTTCAGTATACGGTGTTGTATATCTGTATGTTGAATCCGTATTTTCGGAACTGTATTGTGGATATGGATAGTAAATTACACATTGCCGGAAAACAAATAAATAGTGATGTCAATGTTAAAAACGTTGATAATGTAATAAAGATAAACAGGAAAAACGAAAACATATTAAAAACAAGAATGTGTCCCAAGTACACGGATGCCCCATACGCAATATCATTTTCTATGTTCAGTGGACTTTAGAAAAAGGTTAAACTCTAATTTTGGATTAAAATTAGAAAGATCAAATCATAAGGAACATGTATACTAAGTTTCAAGTTGACTGGACTTCAACTTCATCAAAAACTTTAACCTGAAGCGGAACGGACGGACGGACGGACGAACGAACAGACGCACAGACCAGAAAACATAATGCCCATAAATGGGGCATAACAAAAATGTGCCCATAGTACACGGATGCCCCATTCACACTATCATTTCTATGTTCAGTGGACCGTGAAAATGGGTTAAAAACTCTTATTTGGTATTAAAATTAGAAAGATCATATTATAGGGAACATGTGTACTAAGTTTCAAGTTGATTGGACTTCAACTTTATCAATCAAAGTGATGGAAATCACTCATGGAAAGATTGGAAGAGTAATTTCATAGTGAGGTATGGTAGGGACAAAAAAACAATAAAGCACTATTGCTGAAAATTCTTCTAGTGAATGTTTATACCAACTATCCTTGTAAGACATAAGATCTAGACCAACAGCTAATAACTTTAAAGTGTCAACAAAAATAATCTAAAAATGTTGTTTTGGGTCATTTTGTAAGTTGAAACATAGGTTATGTAACATTGAAGATTAGAAGTTGTAAAGTGCCTTTTGATCAATTTATAAAGTATTTTTCAGCACAGGGCATTGAAAATGTACTTTTTAAAACTGTTTCAAGCCAATTACTGATAAAAAAAAATTAGTGAACTAGCCTAAATTGTAGATTAATTGCAGATAATTATTGGAAATTTATGAAGTAAATTATAGGCCTTACTGGAATACCTTTTATACATTCATATTTAAAGTTCTTTTTTTAAGATCTTGTTAATCCTTAATTAATAATTTATCTTTCAGACATTATTTACAGAATTACTTAATGTAATGTAGATCAAAAGTAATAGGCAATAAATAAATCTATCATCCTTATATATCAAACATTTGTGTATTTGTAAATGCTCTTTTGTTCCGACGCTGGAAAGTTCCGGGCGGAAAGAACTAACTAGCCGAAAAGTTCCGGAGGAACTTATTAACTAGTTCGTTTGTTCTTCCTCTGGTTTAAAAGTTCCACCGGAACAAAGTGACTAGTTGGAAAGTTCCAACGGAACATATCAACTAGTTAGAAAGTTCCTTTTCGTCAAATTAGTCAAAACCGGAACTAACAAACTAGCCTAAAAGTTCCAACGGAACTTATCAACCAGTCACACAAAGTTCCACATGGAGAGGTCAAATATTCATTGATATTTGTGTAATAAGATGTATATTGAAAGGTCTGTATAATTATGTAAGACTGAGGTTGATAAGTAATGTGGTCAATTTGACTGACAGTTTAGGAGGTGGGGCATTGTAAATAAAGACCTTGTCCCTGATTGTTTGATGATAATGACAGTTGTCAATCATCTAATATTGTATCAATACTCAATTACATAATCAAAATGTTTTTAAAAAAGCCTGCTCATCAACACACATACAAGACAAACATTCTTGAATGAACTGCTCCAAAAATATACCCATTTCTTCACAGTTTATATGTATATTATGTGCACATATATGAGAACTAATAGGGAACTATATTTCAGGGTGAATACATTTAGTAATAGTAGCTAACCTGTCGTGTTGTTATAGAGGCCAATGCCTAAGGAAAGAGTTAGAACAAGTTCCAATCTTTCCAAAAACTACCTCAACAAAAAACTTTAACCTGAAGCGGGACAGACGGAACCAAATGAACGAACGAACAGACAAACGGATGCACAGACCAGAAACATAATGCCCATAAATAGGACATACAAAAAATCTGCAAACCGAGTCCCTGAGGAGAATGTGTGCACGAATTACGCCAACTGACAGAAAAAAGATTGGGAAGATTAATAAGAAAATATCCAAATATATAGAATAGAAATAAACGATTCAAAGTCATGGCGGACATTTATGCTACTGGTATATAACGTGTACTAACAGTAAATAAATTATACAAGTGTTTATTCATAGCTTATATAAAGTTGACGTCCAAACTTAATAACATGTGTGAAAAGTGGTTACGGTTTAATTGGTTTTCTTAAGTGTTTATTAAGATTAACAATATTAGTTTTAACTTTTTAAAAGGATTTTTATAGCTGACTATAAGATTTTGTTCATTGCTAAATGTAGAACGTCTCATTTGTGATCATACCACAATTTACTTTTATTATAATCTCCTTACAAAAAAAAACTCGGATTCAGAAAGAAACCCATACAAGCCGACCGGTTCCTCCCTTTACTGAGTATACATTGATATTTTAACGGGTTGTTTGTTACGCTATTCCAATGCATAAACCAAATGCGCAAAGGGATATATTGGCGAATTTAACAATACAAAAAACCATTCGCTTCAATACTGTTGATTTGTACAAACTATTCGCCAAAATTACAAACAAACAGATGGTAAACAAATATGTCCGAAAAGTGAAGTGGAAAATTCTCGTATCAGGTCCAAAACTGTTGAAGTTGTATGTTTCTTAACCATGCAATTCTAAGTATGTGAAAACTATCATGGATGTAAGATATTAGTTTATAATATGAAGCCATCAAAACAATATAAATTTTAGACAAGGCAATATAATTATTCAAATAAATATAAGATTTGTGAAGTTTTTAATTTTTAAATGGTACATTGTTTATATATGTATTAATTTTATACAATATAAATTGTAGACAAGGCAATATAGTTATTTTCAAATATATATAAGATTTGCAAAGTTTTTTAATTTCTAAATGGTATATTGTGTATATCGTCGCTGGGCGTCCAAAAAGTCGTATATATGACTTTTTTGGCTAAAAATACTTTATGACACCAATGGTCTGGGCGGGAGGAAATCTTTGGTATTTCAAAATAGCATACAGTTAGACCAATCAAAACGTTTGAAATAAGACATATTGCAAAATTGCCAATGTCAGTTGTTTGTAAAATTTGCTTCCAAAATGTTGTATGAAAACTTGAAAATCGTTGTATAATTGCTTTTGGGATAAAATAATTGTACATTTCTTTGAAAATAATTTTAAGTTCTTGGATAATCCAGAAATGTCAAAGTTTTTATTTCACTCCTATTTTCAAAAATGTTCAAGTTCATATACGACATTTGGAAGCATGCATTTTGTCAAAATTTTCAAAGCCTGTTTGTGAGATATCTTTTTCTTGAAAAATTTGTAATTTACAACATTTTGGAAGCCCAGCGACGATATGTATTATACACGTAGTCTCAGTAGTTTAATCATATATGTAATGTTAGGAAACCTTAGAAAATGACAAAAGCTTTCTGTATATTTCACATCCCAAAATGAATTTCGTGAATAATAAATCAGATATATGTCTGATTATATATAACAAAATAGAAAAAAAGTTATTTCAGCAATTTTTGGTGAATTGTCTTAATAATGGGAACAGATGTATCATAGTGAAAAAACAATGAATCTAGTACATTATATTATAATTTTATAATTGGTTGTATGCAACTGCGACATGTTCATGAACCATTAATTATTAAATCTCGAATTATATTTCGTTGTCGAGGATTGAATAAGAAATAGATATTTTCGTTGAATTTGAATTCACAATAGGGATTTCTTGACAGCAGACTAGAACCAATGGTGCTGTAGCAAATAGAACCAATTCGGGTTTCCTGCTTACAGATATCTGGACAAATTTAATTGGATCGTCCTTCGTTGATTAACTGCTTTGCAAAAAAAAAACACATCTAAAAGAAGATGTGGTGTGTGTGCCAATGAGACAACTCTCCATCCAAATCACATGGTGTAAAAAGTAAACAATTAAAGGTCAAAGTACGGTCTTCAACACATCGAAAAGCAAGAAGTAAAGAGACCCAAAAAGGCCATCTTCTATTTTTTTAAATTCAGATACATTGTAATGCGTTGTCAGAGCTGAATCTCAAACTGACAAATTCCTTATACTATGAATACCTCCCCCTTTTTTACTACACAAAAACAACACAAATGTATAATACAAGGAACATACAGAGTAAAGAGTACGATAATGTCAGGAAAAATCTATCCAGGAGATGAGAATATTCTTTACCTGAAATATCGATTTTTATATCTATTTTGTCGTCTTTCTGAAATTCTATCACAGTATCTTTAACTTTTCCCGTACACCTTGAAACTCTTATCAGACATGCAGCACATCTGCCCGGCTTGAATGATTCTTTGTGGTAGTAACGCATTGATATGATTACAAATATAACTATCGCACCACTGATCGCTATAATGAGTATCATGACAAGTAGGAGAGTGCACAAGGGATCGGATGATGTTGGAAGCGATGACAAAGCAATTGTCAAAAATATAGCATACGATAATAGGATAGTCACTGCATAAGATATACGCTCCCCCGAGTCTGGAGGCAACACAAACACTAATGGATTGAGAATACAGAACGACAAGGTCGGTACAACTAGCATTACAGCATAGTAAAGTGGACGTCGTGTTAAAGTTACTTCAACATTAAACTTTAGGGAGTATATAGAAATCGCCTCCACATACGAACGACTGTTTACTATCCAATCAGAGTTTGTTGAGAAGTAATCTAGTATTACATAGTCGAAAAGCGGAGATAATGTGATATCCGCAGATGTTGTTCCCCATGGTTGAAATTCCAGAGTACAGACTTGTGTGTCAAACGGAAATTTTGTAAAATCTGTAGAGCATTTTGCCTTCAACACGCCACCTGGAAACCATGCCACCCTTCCAGAACTATAAACAGATAGAACGTTGTTTGTGTCGTAACCGATAGGTTTCATTTCATTTGGAGTATTCACGAGAAAAATATAAGGATGCCATATTTTTGAGTTGTCTAAAACAAGATCAGTAACACCGCCATAACTTGCTGGGTTCCATTGTAAAGAGACATCATCCCAACTCATAGAAAGTCCGCCAGTCAAAGATAAAGTTTCGTCGACACCATTAAAACCATTTACAGTAAACAGACAAAATCCGAGTTTGACGTCGACAGGAGTTGATGAGTTTGCCTTCGGAAGAAGATGTTTTTCGTATCCATTCATGATATCATTGAGGACATTTTTCGAATCTTGCAAAGTTTTCGCTTGCGATACTGTATACAAATTACCAAATATGTAGAAAAGAAATAAACGATTCAAAGTCATGGCGGACATTTATGCTACTGGTATATATAACGTATACTAAAAGTAAATAAATCATACACGTGTTTATTCATAGCTTATATATAAAGTTGACGTCCAAACTTAATAACACGTGTTAAAAGTGGACACAGTTTTAATTGCCTTTTAAAGTGCTTATTAAGATTAATATTTAACTTTTTAAAATGATTGTAAAGCTGACTATATGATTTATTGTGTCTGTTTAGTTTATGCATCAATGTAAATATAACGGAATTTGATGAGACTGTCATCAAAGTGAGAGGGTTAACGCTATAAAACCAGGTTTAATCCACCATTTTCTACATTTGAAAATGCCTGTACCAAGTCAGGAATATGACAGTTCTTGTCCATTCGTTTTTGATGCGTTTTGCTATTTGATTTTGCCATGTTATTATGGACTTTCCGAATTGATTTTCTTCTACGTTCAGTATTTTTGTGATTTTCAGTACTTTTTGTTCATTGCTAAATGTAAAACGTCGCATTTGAGATCATACCACAATTTACTTTAAAAGTGATCTATTGAATTTAAAAAAAAAACTGTTGGCCCTGATAAGTCCAAATGGACTACACCTTCTTTTTTATATTGGTAATCAGATTTAAAAAAAAATACTTTTCAAATCCCTTTTTCGTATTTCCTGACTATTTGTAATACATTTAATATTAACAACCGTGCAAGGGCTGTATAGCCAGTCAAGGTCGTTAAAAACTTCCATCATCATCATTAACGGTTTTTTTTTCACATTAGCAACATATTTTTCTTTTTTCGAGCAATATGCAGTTTACTATTCACATCCATATACTGAAAAAAAAATCAACAAAAACTCTGTTAACCGAGTTCCTGTGGATCAGCCGTGATATTGACAAAAACTTTGACATTGCATCGCCACAGACCAGTCTCCCTTTAAGACATTCTTGGATGACGCTTCTAATTCATTAACGCATCTTAGTTTCGGACATTGAATTTAAAAGTCTTTCGCAAATTACCACTTAACACAAACTTTTCCTAAACTGACCATTTAAAACAAATATTTGCAATTTTAAAAGTATTGTACCACTTTGTTTGCAAACTACTAGTCAATGTGACCCATGTTATTTTACCATACTGCCTTCGATCTTCACATGAAGTGAGACTATACCAATCCTTTATACCAGAGACATATATACATGTATATATGTCTCTGTTTATACTGAACCCTAGCTCTAGAATATTAAAAAATTACCACTTCATATGCATTTAACAGGTGAACATCATGAATACATGTGCAAAAGTAGCTATGAACACAAAGAGAAACTTTATCTAAGATCCATGTGCAGGAGATCTAAAACTGATGCACCCTGCGATTACATACGCCTTATAATATGAAAAACAGACATAGCAAAGAAAACTTCACCTTTGACCTATGAACCATGAAAATGATTTTAAGGTCAGATGGACCCTTCCAGATGGACATGTATATCATATAATCATTCCATATACAAATGTATATAGTTAACCTGTTACTGTATAGGAGGAACAAACTAAACCACGAAAATAATTACCTTTAAACCTTGAAAATCAGGTCATGGTCAGATGACACCTGCCAGTTGGGCATGTTCACCTTACTTTCATTCCATACACCAAATATAGTAGACCTATAGCATACAATACAAAAGAATTAAACCAAAACACAAAAACTTAAATATAATCACCGAAACCATGAAAATGATGTCAGGGTCAGATGACCCCTGCCAGTTGGACATGTACACATTACAATCCTTCTATACACCAAATATACTAGACCTATTGCTTATAGTATCTGAGATATGGACCACCAAAACATAACCTTATTTACTGATCCATAAAAGGAGGTCAAGGTCAAGTGAAAACTGTCTGACGGGCATAAGGACCTTGCAGGTACGCACATACCAAATATAGTTATCCTTATACTCATAATAAGAGAAACATTAACCTTACAAAAAAATCTTAATCGTTTTTTCAAGTTGTTACTGAACTGAAAATGAGGTAAAGGGCAATGTTTATGTGACAAACGGAAACTTCGCAACTATATACAAAGTATGAAGCATCTAGGTCGTCCACCTTCTAAAATATAAAGCTTTTTAGAAGTAAGCTAACGCCGCTGCCGCCTCGATTACTATCCTCTGTCGAGTTTTCTGCGACAAAAGTTGTAGGCTCGACACAAAGATTTGTGATCAGTATCTTTAAGGTGTAGATAATGAAGTTGAATAAAGTTATTCTAGATCATAAATTAATTAACAAATGCTTAACATCCAGCAATAAACATGCATGCTGAAGATAATGAGTGACACATGTGTCATCAAACTATATCGTGCTTTGCTAGATGACGAGGTCAGTTGTAAGCTAGGGAGCTACCATTTGATTGGATGGAAGGGGTACAAGGATAAAAAAAAATTTATTTAAGGATTACACCACTGAGGAGCCAAAAAAAAATAAAACTTTTTCTTAATCTGATTTTGGGGCTTATAAGACTGTAAAAAAATAATTGGTGAAGAAAAAATCATATGGTGGTGCACTTCTTTTTTTGCTATGTCCCTTTGGAAATAGTTAATTTTCATGATTTTCCCATTTTTCATCAATTTTTATAAAACTTGTCACGGTCCTTATCTATCCCAAATTCATGTATTTGGTTTTGATGTTATATATGTTATTCTCATAGGATTTTGTCTAATGCTTAGTCCGTTTCTGTGTGTGCTACATTTTAATGTTGTGTCGTTGTTTTCCTCTTATATCTAATGCGTTTCCCTCAGTTTTAGTTTGTTACCCTGATTTTGTTTTTTGTCCATGGATTTATGAGTTTTGAACAGCGGTATACTACTGTTGTCTTTATTTACCTATTTTTTGGCTATTATCGTGAAAAAAATAACAGTTCTACAATTAATCTTTTTTTCAGACTTTCAATAAAGATGAAGTGGACAAATTAACTTAAAAAACTATAGGTATGTGTTAATATAAGAAAGTTTTCCAACCACTTGGTCGATGCCTCTGCTGGTGGACGTTTCGTCCCCGAGGGTATCAACAGCCCAGTAGTCAGCACTTCGGTATTGACATGAATATCAATGATGTTGTCATTTTTTATAAATTTCCTGTTTACAAAACTTTGAATTTTTCGAAAGACTAAGGATTTTCTTATCCTAGGCATAGATAGCCTTAGCCGTATTTGGCACAACGTTTTGCAATTTTGGATCCTCAATGCTCTTCAACCTTGTATTTGTTTGGTTTATAACTATTTTGATATGAGCGTCACTGATGAGTCTTATGTAGACGAAACGCACGTCTGGCGTACTAAATTATAATCCTGGTACCTTTGATAACTATTTACACCACTGGGTCGATGCCTCTGCTGGTGGACGTTTCGTCCCCGAGGGTATCAACAGCCCAGTAGTCAGCACATCGGTGTTGACATGAATATCAATTATGTGGTCATTTTTTTTATAAATTTCCTGTTAACAAAACTTTGAATTTTTCGAAAAGCTAAGGATTTTCTTATCCCAGGTATAGATTACCTTAGCCGTATTTGGCACAACTTTTTGGAATTTTGGATCCTCAATGCTCTTCAACTTTGTATTTGTTTGGTTTATAACTATTTTGATATTAGCGTCACTGTAGACGAAACGCGCTTCTGGCGTACTAAATTACAATCCTTTGACTATTTTATCATATTTTAATGCTTTTTGGTGTAAAATTTACCATGCTGTCAATTTTGTAAATTTGTGATTTTTTTTAGATTTAAGAACAAAATGCATATTATTTCCAACTTGTTTGTTATAAATGATTGAAACAAGAATGTGTCCAAAGTACACGGATGCCCCACTTGCACTATCCTTTTCCATGTTCCATGAACTGTAAAAATTGGGTAATAATCTAATTTGGCATTAAAATTAGAAAGATTATATTATAGGGAACATATGTAATAAGTTTCAAGTTGATTGGACTTCAATTTCATTAAAAACTACCTTGACCAAAAACTTTAACCTGAAACTCCCACTTTCATTTTCTATGTATAGTGAACCGTGAAATTGGGGTCAAAAGTCTAATTTGGCATTAAATTTAGAAAGATCATAGCATAAGCAACAAGTGTACTAAGTTTCAAGTTGATTGGAATTTAGCTTCATCAAAAACTTCCTTGACCAAAAACTTTAACCTGAAACTCCCCCTTTCATTTTCTATGTTCAGTGGACCGTGAAATTGGGGTCAAAAGTCTAATTTGACTTTAAAATTAGAAAGATCATATCATAAGCAACAAGTGTACTAAGTTTCAAATTGATTGGAATTCAGCTTCATCAAAAACTTCCTTGACCAAAAACTTTAACCTGAAACTCCCCCTTTCATTTTCTATGTTCAGTGGACCGTGAAATTGGGGTCAAAAGTCTAATTTGACTTTAAAATTAGAAAGATCATATCATAAGCAACAAGTGTACTGTTTCAAGTTGATTGGACAGCTTCATCAAAAACTACCTTGACAAAAAACTTTAACCTGAACGGACGGACGGACGGACGAACGGAGGCACAGACCAGAAAACAAAATGCCCCTCTACTATCGTAGGTGGGGCATAAAAATACATATCTAAGAAATTTTGAAAAGACAAAAATGATATGGGATGAACATGCTTCTGGTAAAATCATTTTTGTACACCTCAATCATTTTCTCAAAATTTTGGCTAAAAAGACTGCATGTGACTTGATTGGTTGTAAAATTTGAAAACTGGATTACTCAAAAACTGTTAATTGCAAATACACAATTTTTACAAATAGTTATGTTGATTATAATATTTTTAAAATTCATTGATATTTTCCAATTGTATCACATGTTTTGGAAATAATTCCAGCACGAGATTTCAACGAGACTGAAACGTCAGAAGAATACATCCTTAAGTTGTAATCTCTGTCCTGCCCTTTATTTCAGTTTATCATGACTTTTTTTTACATAAATTGTCATTCCGGCTTTTTTTTGTCAAGTGTCTCAACTTGACTTTTTTTTACTTAAAACTTCTGTTCAGCCTACTTTTTTCAAATTTCACCCCCACCCCCTAAACATCAAATTCAAATGGTAGCTCCCTTTAAATGAATATTATCATTGCAGTGTAACAGAAGTCTGACTCCAAACCAACCATTCTTTGCTCTCAATTTCTGACAGAGAAGAAGTCAATGCTTATAAAGACGTGGATTTGACCAAATCAAGAATCAGACTACTGATCTTCAAGATTCATGGTGATCATCTCTAAAACACTACACCACAAAGTGTTATATATAACTAGCAGTAAACAAAAATGGATATTCTGTAAACCTTAATACAAGGCAAAAATTCATGGGTGAAATACAAATCCTATCGACATTGTGTTAATTTATGCAAATGAGAGATAGTAATCAGGCCTCTATTTGATCTACATTCCTATTTCATCATGAAAAGCAGAGTATAGTTTCATCAGCATTTAACCTTTGACAGAGTCATTGAATTAGTACATAATAGGTGTGCTATATTCATACTAACTTATCTGTAGTTATAAAACTTTTTGATGAGGATGCAGAATGAACAACATGACTGAATGGCAATAGAGTAAAATAATAAAAGTTTTTTTTTCAAAAAAATTATTTTATTATTTGGATTTCCAATAACAGAACACTGTATACATACATCTTGGTTACAGCACAAGTTCTACAGAAAACTGATTTAAGATGAAAAGAATACCATTTGGAGTAGCTCAAATATGAATATGAACAATAGTGTATGAGTTGCCCTTATCACTGAAAAGTGAGATAGATACCTAGCAGACAGTGATATAAGTGAAAATGTACATGAGACAATGTTCCATTTAATGAAAATTTATAAATTATTACTTGATCATTTAGGCCAAAACATATAATACATGTTTTTCCACTAACATGCTGTATAAAAATAGGGTAAAAAGGTAGGCAATATCATTTTATTTTACAAACATTCTTTAGCTGGTTACTACTAGGGAATTAGTTATATGTTAACAGTGCTCATTCAAAAATTGCATAAAAAGTTTTAGGGTAGGCACTAAAAATTGGGGTAGGTAGGCTTAGTGGAAACACATGTATTATTTTTTTTGGCCTTTTGAAATAAATGTAACAGTATAGATTTTGCAATAATAAAAACTTGGAATTTATCATTTTAACATTGATTTTCCCTGACACAGGATATTTGCAATAGTATTAATAAAATCTTTCATTTTTAACAGTAATCAATAATTCTCAATAATTAATGCATACATTAATTTCTGAATTTACAGGATATAAAGTAAAACTTTACAAAGACATGTACTATAAATTTGGAAATTAATAAGCATGCAGCTAATCTTGAAATCACATTAACTAATATTGCAATTTGGTTGGTCATGTCGCCATTGAAATGCTTGCATTTATGATTTGACAGTAATTAAAGTGATGATTGCCTAAAGGATTTCACATAAACTTACATGGGCGTATGACATTTGCACCAATTTTTAAAATTGTCATTCTTTCATTTGCCCCGATTTCATTTTTTCACTTGCTCTGATTTTATATAATGCTCCTAATTGCATTTGCAGCTTAACACAGGTGAGTAAATACTTGTACATGTACTATACCTTGAAAGTATATTGGTAAAATTTGCTAATAAACGTTGTTCACTTATGTTTAAGTTAAGAAAATCCAGGCCGTTACGTATGTTAAAATGCAAACTCTAGAAATGCCCGCATCAGTACGTAAGCCAGAGATAGAAAATATGGACCCTGTTATGATTGACAATACTATAAATATAGAAGATAATACAAAATGTGCTGAGATGTGTAAAAAACTCAAGAGTTCAGCAAGAAGAGTTTAGAGAGACAGAGCTATTAAGTAGAGAAAATTGTCTAGAATAAGCAGTTACTTTAAATCCAATGTAAACTTCAACTTCTGCTTTTCAGAATTCATATAAAAATGGATACTTTGACCACCCTTTTTTTAGAAGTAAATACAAATAAGGGGGCACCATTATGTACTAATGATATTGTAATATCATGGGAATAAGATCAATCACATCAAATGAGTGTGTATTTACCCAAGAAAAAGGTGGTCCCTAACCAAATCCTGTGAAAATTCCTTAAAACGGGATTAAAAAAATATTTGATGCAATGAACAGATTACATATTATTTTAAAAAAAAAAGAAAGAAGAAATTGAACAAGTATTCAAGGATGAATATTTTTAAATGCCTAACCTGCATTACTCAATTTGACTAAATAATTAGGTGAACCTTTTTGAAAAAAAATGTATTATGTTACGATTATTAGATCTTTCCAAGCTATCAGTGAAACTTGATTGTTACAAAAATAATTGTACCCAATATAAAGGTTTCTTTTATACCATAATATCTTATCTATTTGACATTTTTACCAATACTGATGAATGATGGACTATGAATAAACATGTAAATGAGGTCCCACAGATGTTGGTCCTTAATGAAGTATAAATAGACCCTAAACTAGTGGTCCTTGCATTCCACATTCTAGGTAAAATTACCCTTTAAAAGTAAAATAATATAAAACTATGTCATGCCGTAGAGACAATCAGAAGAGTTACCAATCTCATGGTCCATTAAGGGTAAGACAGAAATATAAGTACCCTTAAATGCAAGTGTAACATAAAAATCAAATAAAACATTACTTAATTAAGTACTAACAAATCTGTAGAAACAAAGAACAGTACATCTGTGAGGGTCTGGGTGAAAATGTCTTCATCTATGTATTCTTTTATTTTCAGGGCATGTTTCTCTTTTTCCGATTTTTTGCACATAATAATCATCATAATTCATTATTCTTTATTATTTATATTCCAGCATTACATTATTGTCTATTCATTATATTCTAATACCCCATTATTGTCTATTTATAAAATGTTTGGCCCATTCAACTCTTCAATGCTTTTAGTGGCCAATTAATCTCCATTTTATTAACCTCATTCAGATCCTCATTTATAACATACATTTTCATAAATATTATCACATTAAAGGTTATTTAAAGCTAATTTCTCCAAATTTAAATTCTTATATAGTTTTGCAAAAAATAAAAAAATAAAAGGCCTGTATACGTGTATCATATACATCTATTAGCATTTCCTAAATACAGATGTAGCATAATATGCGGGTTGAAATATACAATAAAGCAGCAAAATGAAAAGTTAAATATTTAATGCCACTCCTGTTGATGAGCAAACATTCCAAAAATACTTTTTAGATAAAACACAGATGTTTTGTGGAAACAAATAATATGAATGTATAAAAGTCTTTTAATGTTTGGTAACTTAGAACTACAAAATCCATACCAAACAATATAAATATTACTAACCATTTTTTACTTTACAACCTCAACTTGATCCACAACTTTCGTATATATAAAAAATGTAAACTAATTACAATATTATTCTAAAAAAATACCAAATGTCTTTTCCATTTTAAGGTTAATATGCATAAACAAGTATAAATAAAGATATAAAAAAAATTAATAAGTTATAAAGTTCCTAGAAAACTGACATTTCACTACATGGCCTATATATATGCATGGTTATTCATCAGAAGCAGTTGGGACTGAAAGGTTTCTAAATTATCTAAGACATGCATATCATTTTCAAACTGGTGTAAATTAATTTGTGTTCTTTTACATCTATACATGTATAATTTTTCTTAAAATGTAATTTTATTACAACTACACCATATTTAAAGATATTTAATTTAATCCCAATGACCATAATAAAAAAGAAAGTGACTGTCAAAGTAAAAAAATAATGAAAAAAAATTTCAATAAATGCTTAATACATGATGTAAACAGCACATGGCACATGAGACAGTATATAATATATATTATTAGAAAAAAGATTCCAAAATCCTTAAAAATAATATGAAATCACAATTATGAAAACTGCAAGTAACTTAATTTAAATTGGAAAAAAATATATATATTTAGTACAACCAATGGCATTGTATCACAATATAAAACAATAACTTGAAAAGAAATTCAAAGTAAAAATTATCAACAACCAAATTATATAAAAATTAACAACATTTGGCTATACCGTCTAATATGTTACCAAATTACAACCAATACATAAACATTAATTCCCTTTCTTTGCTACAGTTAAAGTACTGCATGTAAGTCATGTATAAGCAAAATGTAAAATTACCTCTGCTGTTATAGAATTAAAATATCACAAATTAAGTTCTACTTAAATTATCTCCCTTATTAAAGCTGCTTATAAAAAAAGTAAAAGTAATGTTATCATAACAATTTTTACATTTAAAAATATAATTTGAGCCATTTTAAAATGTTTCGTCATGCAATTTCATATTATTTGCTATAACATGTATAAGCAATTAAATGAATTAAATATAATTGTTGTTTTCCAAAAGATTAAAATTTCTCAAATATGCATGACTCTTATCTAATTTTCCTGACCTTGTGAGGGCTTCATAGCCAGTCAAGGTTGTTAAAAAACCCCATCACCATAATTTGAATATAGCAAATATAAAATCTATTTTTCCCAATCTAATTTTGGAATATCTGTGTTACCATTTCCATGGTAAATATTAATATGACCTTCACATTTAAAATAGAGGTCAAACACAGACTCATAACCTTTATCTCTCCACCAAATACAAAGCTGTCGGTTCCATGTGCAAGGCAAAATATAAAATAAATTTTCATGTTCTAATGATAACAAAGTAAAAAAATCTTGATCTCCTAAATGACCTTGGAATGAATATTTTTTTGTTAAATCGTTTACAACCTTTGGATTAATTAAGGAATTATATAACTCAGATTTTCTCATTTTGTCTAAGTTTAGAAGTAGCACACCACTGTTAAACCCTGTAATTCCATTTGGTGGTGGATCACCGACTCTTGTACCTGGATTAGCGCCACGATATACTGAAAGCACATGTCTATAAACAGGTTGATTCTCCCTGGCTATACCCATGACATTTGTGTCGGAAAAGTTATCAAATAGATCAAAAAGCTCCTTGACATCGTTATTGAATTTTAAATCGGCATCCATCATTATGACCCTGTGTAATGTTTCTGGCATGACCCTGTGTATTGCGATAGAGAGGAAGAATAAGGAATGACTGTAATATGCTCCAGGTTTATAACTAAAGTGCTGCTGCATCTCCTTTATAACTTCATGTAGTTTCTTTGCTAAATCATCAGTATCTAGCTTTACCAACTGAAATTACAAAAAAAAAAAATTTAGACTTTATTTTTACTAACTGTTGACTCATTATTGTCCATTGAATACCAAATTTTCGTGGCCTTATGTGAACCACATCCAACTAATTTCAAATTTTCTATAGGTTTGTATGTAGACCTATTTACAACCACGAAATTAAATGCCTATGAGAACAACAATTTTTCACTTGATTCACGAAAATTGGTACCCATAAAAATAAATGAATAGACAGTATCATGCATATGGGTTATGGAAGACCTTGATTGCCCATAACATAATTTTTACATTATACTTGCAGCTTTACAAAATTCTAAGAAGAATGAAACCACACAATACTCAATGAACTTGAGTACCTACCATGTCTCCCATGGGATAAATTTTGGAACTGCCCTATATTGATAGTGTACCAAAGTCTGACCAATATCTGCAGGCATATTGCTAGCAAGTACTTACAAGTACAATTTTCTTGAACATTTCAAAGGTTGTAAATTTGTAATTCAGGGTAAAGTTATATTCAACCATAAAACTCAAATTTTATGAATAAATTATCATTTTACAAATGAGCCAAAATTAAGATCAATGTCAACAGGAATAACCAGATGCTCCACAGGATGTAGCTTTATACGAACCCTGAACCCTGAACGGTTTGGGCAATGGTAATCAAAGTGCTTGTAATCACCGAATGGTAAAGACTGCTTTAATTTATCAGTTGGTAATAAAAGTGAATATTGCATTGTATATTGTATAGCATTGATTTAAGTTGATTCAACTACTATTCTGGACAAAGAAAGATAACTTCAACTTCTAAAGATTTCATAAAGTATTGGTTTTAGATGATTCATCAACCATTCTGGACAAAGAAAGATAACTCCAATTTATTGTCTAGAAACTACAAAAATGCCTGTTTTTGGCCCCTTTTTGGCCCTTTATTCCTAAACTGTTTGCCACCATAACCCTTAAAACATATCCCAACCTTCTAATTATGCTATTAAACATTGTGGTACAATTTCAGAACACTTTAAATACTGATACACAACTAATTGTCCTGACACTAGATAAATGCTTGTTTTGGGCCCTTTTGGGCCCCTTATTCCTAAACCTTAGGGACCATAACCCCCAAAACCAATACCAAGCTTCCTTTTGTGGTTATGAACATTGTGTTAAAATTTTATCGATTTCTATTAACTAATATGAAAGTTATTATCCAGAAACCATCTGTCTTCGGACTACGACGACGACCCTGCCAACAACGTGATACCAATATAGGACCGCAAACTATTTTGCAGTTGTATAAAAAGTGCTGAGCAATGTTTGATTTCAGAAGGACTAGATGTCATTATAGGATAAAATTTATATTTGTGAATAAAATAGTTACATATATATATATATTTCATTTTTTAATACAAGTTTGAACCAAATATCTGCGCAATCTGCAAAAAAGGAAGAAAATTATAACTATAGTAACATGTTTTATGTATTCAGAGCAATTAAAATCACTGATTGAAAGATAGGAGGATTTGTATCCATAACTTCAAACTTTTACAGTCCTTCATTGAGACATGGATATGATATAGCACTATTGGATATATTTACATTTATGCCATTCTTCAGAAAGATAAGAAATTATTTCATGAGATAAAATGACCTAAATGTGTCTATGTCAGAGGTTCACTAAATTCATAGAACAATTTCTTTTTCTTTAATTAACTGACTTCTTCTTATTGCAACTTCCCTAAATCTGCTTAAAATAAATCTGCTTAAAATATATATCCTAACCTCCTAATAATGACTGGCATGTATTGTTTTAATTTGAAGTTGACATGGTTGAAGTGCATATCTTTAACTGTAATATTGGCTTATATTATAAGACTAATAAAAGACTTATACATTTACGAACCACAGATTAATAACAGGTTTATGATTTATTACTTACCAAGGTCAAGAGTGGATTACAACTTACATATATTTAAACCTTCAGAATAACATATCAAATCAAAAAGTATTAAATGATATCAAGGCATTGACATGCACAAAAATCTGTTGAAAGAAAAACAGCCAAAGAGGTTAATTGTTGTTCAAGGTTAATGTAAAGAAAAGCAAATTGTTTGACTGCTGTTGAATTCTTCTATAAAATATAGCCTCTATCTGCTATAGTTTTCATAAAAAAAAATCCAAAATAAAGGAAAAGGTTTGATCAAGGGCAATAACTTTTATGAGGAGGCTTCAGTTTACTTTGGGGCATGTTCATGTTCATTTTCCCTTGATCGTTTTTAATGTTTACAGTTTCTATGAATCTATTGGTTTTTTTTACAAAAAATTGTAAAAAGTTCAAGGGCAATTACTCCTTTAAAAAAGTCTTCTGAAGATTTTATGCTTTATAGAGCTGTGTTCATTTACAAAATGTATTTGTAGTTCTTTTTCTGCTGATCATATTTGCCATTTCAGCTTCACTATAACTATTTGCAAAACATTTGTAACAAGAATGTGTCCATAGTACATAGATGCCCCCTCCACCTGCACTATCATTTTCTTTGTTCAATGGACTGTGAATGTGGTCAAATCTCTAATTTGTCATTAAATTTAGAAAGTTCATATCATAGGGAACATATGTACTAAGACTTCAACTTTATCAAAAACTACCTTGACCGAAACTTTAACCAAAAACATTAACCTGAAGCATGACTGACGGACGAAAGGATGAACAGATGGATGATGAACAAACTGAAAAAACCTAATGCCAATAAATGAATAAATGGGGCCTATTATATAGGGCATAACAATCATCATTTTAAGGACAATACTTCTCTAATGGTGTTGTTGTACAGTTTTGGTCAAATATAAGATCTTAATTGATGAACAAAGTGAGAGATTTTATCTACTTGTCAAAGACAGATTTTTCAATGAAAGATTTCTAATTTGAAAAAATATTGCACCAATATCTGGAATTATTCAATACAAGAACTATCAGGGGCATGACTTCCAAAGTTTAAAAAAAGGGGGCATAATCATAGGGACAAGGGATTACAAAAATATATTGCAATATATATACTTTTTTTGGTATGTTCCAAAAAAGTTTTAGCCCTTAGGGTCTCATTCTAATATAATTTTAAATTCATTTTGTATTTTTCATTCCTACAATGTATTTTCAGTGACATTATACCGATGTTAATTAACAGGTTGTTTGACACTCAAGATGTCAATTGAAACCAGTGAGTTTCCCACTGAATTTCCTTGTAATAATCACCTTGATTAATGACACGGGTCAGGGTCAATTAGGGAATGACATCAATTGTATAACACTGAAAAGATCACTGAAAAGATTTTTGGATCTAATTTTCGAAAAAGCAGAAAGTTTAAATTCTAAACAGGAGGCACAGAAGAGAGATAAAAAAATCTGGAGATTTTAACTCCTGCCAGAAGATTCACATGTATGGGACTTGTCTACAGGTAACATTTATGTTGATAAGCCACAATGGGTATTGATCAGGCTGTTCCATCCACAAATTAATCCCGTCCCAAGTTGATCTGGCCCCAAGTTGACCCAAGTCAATACTTGATGTAATAAAATACCAAATAGTATAAAAGGGGGAAACAAATTCTCAATTTTGGTTATTTTTTTAACCTAAAAATATGAATGTTTGTGTGCAACAGCATGGGATCAGCTTGCATTTTTGTGTACTGGTATCATCGTAATAATTGGTCATAAAATTTGATGGACCCGAAAGGTTTGATTTATATTATTTGACAATTTGGGGACCTACCAAATTTTAACGTGTTTGATATTTCATACTTTTGGAAGTGAAGTACCTTTGAAAATCAGGGAATCAAACAATTTTTAAATCAAAGGTCATCTTTGCACACCTCAAAAGGAATCATACCTTACTTTATAATTTTTTTGGGGTATTTCTGGAAATTTTTTTTGCACAAATAAGCCATAAAAGGTATAAGACTTGTATTGTATCTATGAAAACATTTCTTTCCATCAATGAAGATTTCATGCCAAAAAAGGGTCTCAATGTTCAGCTGAAAAAAGACTTTCAGCTAAAATTTTTTTAAAAAAGACGTTATACGTCTACAGGTATTAAAGATTAATAAAATCCATCAACTACCCCAATATTGAACGTACACCTTATAGCCAGAGACCAATCCAGAAATGATGTTCATAAGTGGGTGCACGCTGGGGATCGTAGCAATAATCCGACACCCCGAAATTTCGACAGTCCAGTACTCTGACAGTCCGATAATCCGACAGTTCGTTAATCCGACAGTCCGATGGTCCGACACGAAGACGTGCTGCTGCAAAGGATGAATGTCTTCTTATAAGCTTATTAGCATACTGCTGAAACACAAGCAGTGTTAAAAATTTAAAAAGTGGAATGCATCGTAATGCCATTATGGGATATAAATTAAATCCCATCTTGTTTGAACAATTAATATAAGATTCCTTATATCATCATCTCGATGTTGATAACGAGAATGTCTGTTGACATACATTTTGTACATGCGCAAGCGCATGCATGTAACCAAGGATTTGTATATATTTGAATATACAATTCCATGATGTAACCAGGAACATATATATTGTTAGATATACTGTTTCAAGGTCCAAGATGTAATGTATAATGTGGTTGAATGAGATATGTCCCATGTATTAGATGTATGCTTTTGCTTTTATATCTGAGGGGTGTGGGCCCAGAAGATATGAAACGACTACATCGGATTGAATAACATAGAAGTACACATGTATCAATATTTTTTTTTTTATCTTTTCTCTTGTTTTCTAAATTTAGCAATTAGTTTTGATAAAATAGGAATAGCGTCATTATCCATGTTATCTCAAATTTCAGTCAAGATGCAGTAACATTTTCAGAGGGTCTCACTAATTAGCGACAAGAAGCGTCAAGAAGCTACAAGAAGCGTTAAGAAGCGACAAGAAGAATAATTTTAGCGACGAGAAGCGTCAAGAAGCTTTTTAGCGACAAGAAAACTTTTCTTTTTTTTTATTAAAGTCTTATTTAGTCTTTTTTAATATACGGGCAATGAATTGATGATTTTTATTATTATATTGATAGATGAAGAAATTAAACATTTGTGAGGAAGGGATTGTGTAGTTTTTAATATTATATGAATAGATGAAGAAATTAAACATTTGTAAGAGCAAAGAAATGCACACGCTATAAAATAAAAATAAAAAAAAAGATTTACACCTTTCCTTTGAAGGATTTATTGAAACAAAAACATGAAATATCATTTCCTTTCAAACTGTACAATTCATTTTTCCTGATAGGACCAACGTTAGCTGTGGCTTCTCCGTAAGGTAATACACAATGTAGAACATCAAATGAGATTAACGAGGCGCGTGTCCCTTGTTTTATTGCTACAATAACATCCAATTAACACCTTCAACTTTGTACACGCATCAGACTAAACAATTACATGCGCCAGAATATACAATCACTGTAAATAGTGAACACCTGTTGAAAACTCAAGATTGTCATTGATTTCCTTTAATCTTCAATCAATATGCATAAATATGATAAATATCGTTAAATGAGGCAATACACTATATAAAATGATGAAAAAAAATCTCATTTTAACTATGTTTTCCTCCTGTTTGATTTCAGTTCTTTTGTATTTCACAATTTGTGCATGTATTTTCTGAACAATGATGCACACACATAATGCATTTTGCAAGTTTATTATATATTGCACAAAGATAGTTTTAAAAACAAATTATAAGATAAATATATTATTGTTCTAAAACACAAGTAAAAGTAATATCATAATACGACAGGGTTAACGTAATACTTGCTGTTATACGTAATATAATATCATGTAAATAAATGTAGCAACTGAATTAGATCTATGTTTCATTTTTTCCCCTATCAATATTAACTTTCTTGTCATTAAAACTGTTTTCTATTGCATATTCTTTTAATATTTATTTGGAATAAGTAATTTTAATAAAAAAAAATATGATTTCTTGTCGCTTCTTGGCGCTAATATTATTCTTCTTGTCGCTTCTTGACGCTTCTTGTCGCTAAAATTCTTCTTGTTGCTAATTAGTGAGACTGCTTTCAGAAGGGTTTCATAGTTCATGATTTAGAATGAAATCTTAACTTAAATTGCATCTATTTATACTACCTTATCATTGCTCTAGCTTGTATGGCAATATAAACCGCTGTACTATCTAGTCTTCTTTTGGTTTACTGATTGCCAAAACCTGAACTCTTTGCTGATAAAGGATAACACTTCTATGTAAATTATTATACAGATTGGACTGTCGGATTATAGGTCTGACCCCGCACGCTGAGGTCAACCATGCCTCAGTAATTCCCTATATAAATTTTGTTCCCATCTTTGACATCAAAAGTTCTAGTCCGAGATTACTCTGACCTCCAACAGCTGTTTTGCCAGACAAGCTGGGGCTGTGGGACGTCAGAGTAATCTCAGACTACAAAAGTTCAAGAGCCTGAAAAGGAGCAGATTCTTGGGTCAAGCAATGCAGATTTTCAAATAGCAATTTAGTCTATTGTGTTGTTCGATTGTATGCATAAATAAAATAAATATGCTTATTGATTATAATATATTACAAATGTACCTTGTATTGTTTATTGTATTTACTGACAGCTTGTTTTAAGATTGCATCTGCAATGACCTGACTAGCTTGGTCACCAATTATGTAAATGTTGACAGGCGTAGTTGTCCATTTAAACATTGATAAAACAGTTGTTTGGAACTTCTGTTGTAGATTTGTGTTGTCTTTGGCATTTGTAAATGTAATTACAACGTTAATTTCATGTACTGGTTCATTTTTCTTGGCCGTAGCAGTGCCCTGCGGTTCGTTTTCCAAAATAACTTTCACATTGCCCACTCCTTTCCCTAAAGGCACAGGGTCTGCTTGTGGTATTTTTGAGTCAATGTGATTGAAAAAGGATGTTGTTAAAAGAATTTGGTAGCAAATAATAATTATAACACATGTAATAAGGAAAGCAAGTATCTTCAGCACACCAGATGATTTCATATTCGGTATTCAGCTGCATCGTTTGCATAGTTATCGTCAAAAATATGTATACAAATCCGGGAAGGTCTTAAAAAAAGAAAATGTAAAATTGACATATATTTTAAGTAATTTCTAAGTAACGGTTGTTCAAAAAATAAAAAAATAAAACTAATTATGAAAGCTTGTGAATTGTTCCACAGTTTTGAATTGAACTATTTTGATTTTGAAATGTGCTTTTATCAGAATGTCATCTGGAAGCCGGTCACATTACCGGTTACGTTTTTTCCAAAAAAAATTCGAAAACTACATAACCCTGTCAAAATTTTTGATACTTTCCCAGAAAATTTACGTGAGTTAATATGGTTTGAAATAAATGTGCTTTACATGATTGAACATAGAAATGGAAAAAACGTAGTCGGAATTAATCTTTTACAGAAATAGAGAAGTTTAATATTCACAGCCTCTTGAATTTCTACCCATAAATAATTTTATAAAATCGTTTATAGGCCTGGTAAAATATTTTTTGTGTTTTTTACTATTGCAGTTAAAATTATTTACTTATCAATGGATATGTCTTTTATATATTTTTTTAAAGGGGCACTAGCTGTCAAATTTATGTTCACAGATTCGACTCCTTATATTTGATTAATAACAATGTAAAACATTTATCCAAATTATAAAAAGTTTAAAATAAACAATTTAGAGGGCTTGTTCTCGATATATGTATCTTTGTTTCGTGTGCATTTTAGTCAAGACACCATCTAATTTAAGACTATCGAGTTGACATCCGAAGACCTCCGATGGTCATATAAGCTATGTAAACATACATATAGATATAAATAGATTGAGAACTCGTGTAACTTTGATTGATTTTTATAAGTCTGTGTAATTTGATATTATTGATTAAAAATATATGCTACTCATCGTTTTTACCTGTATAAGAATGATTTTTTTGTGTGGATCGAATTAGTCAATCAAATGATTTACGGCTTTGTTTCACTTCAATGTTGACATTCTTTTCCCTTAAATAACTTAATTGAAGTTCACATGAAGACGAATTTAATAAGGTCGAATTATTCATTTGCAAGTAAATAACTCATTATCAATGTTTCGGTGCTTATTTTAACAAAGTTAGTGGTTACTGCAAGCGAACTATTATTTCACTTTTTCTCTTTCATTAATGAGTGAACAAAAAATATCATATTTTAGATTTTTTATATATCTAGTAGCTTGTGCCACTTTAAATGTTTGAACTTTTTAGATTAATTTGATAAATGTTTCCCTCATAACCTATTATGTCCTCTGTTGTGTCTATTTTTTTTCAGTTTCAATGCAGATAACAATTAATTCGGATACTGTGAGTTTCTGGTGTTGTTTTTTTTAAAAGTTCCCCCCCCCTGAAATATTTTTTTAGGAAACTGTGACAAATATCCGTTTTTAAGTCAAGGCATTCAAAGTGTTCTCTCGTACCTCCTTAAAACCCTGACAGGTAATTTTAATAAGCGTTTGCAACTGCAAAAGGCCACAATCTATGCTATCCTATGTTATTTGACTGTTTCATGGACTTGGATGTATTTTCAGCATAAGGAAAAGGTTATCTATATTCAATTAAAAAATATAAGTTATATAATTTAGATGATATGAATTAAGTCTGGTTTGAATACACTTTATACAGGGAATTATTTAAGTCCTTACCTTAGGTAAAACTTTATTTGTAATTTATATTTTAAGTTGTCATTGTAATTGACTAGTAGGGGATGTTCAACCATTTTAACGACTTTTCCCAACTAAGAGGGTCATTGGAAGATTGGTTTCATTCCTTCAAACCACATTCTCTATATAAAAACAGTAAATTTGCACAAACAGATGTTTTCATCACCCTAAATCTAAGATTTACCAAAATCGTTGGCACTGTAATAGTTTAAAGGGACATTAGCTCTCTGATTCATCTTCACCGATTGTAGGCTCAAATTTTCATATTTGAAATACAACATTCTAAAACATATGTCTAAATTACGAAACTGCCTCGATAATAAAATCAACATTCTTTTTTTTTGGGAGGGGGGAGGGGGGAGGGGTCTAGACAACAATTAATTTTAAAACTAAAGAGTTTAACGTCCAAATGCAATAGGATTTTTCTATGTTTAATAGTGTAGATTAAACACGGCTGGTAATCTGCACACGCAGAACATTTGGTTCTGCAATGATAACCGTGAGAGGATTTTTCAGTTGTGCTTGAGTGGAGTAATTGTCACCGCTTCAAAAGGTATGTACATTTCTTAATCGCAAATTTCTTATTCAACTGATCAAAATATTGAAAATAGGAGGATGCTATGCTGTGGTGAATACTTTAACGAAGAGATAAATGTATTATTTACTGGTGTGCGTGGAGTTGAACTCCTACAAAATCAGTTACCCCACGAGAAATTGCCTAAAAAAGTGACATTTTAATTTTGAAATGGTTCTTTTAATAGACCTACAAGTTCAAATTCACTTTTTTTTTTTTCGGTCAATGGGTATGGCGACGTGTACGCTGTCCGGTGTTGATAGACGTCTTAATAAATCTTAAAACCCTATATTTTCATTATTTCATGGCATCATGAATGCGTGAGGGAACGTGAAATCATATCTGTATATCCAAGCTATGAGTCGTTGAAAGTTGCCTAAATTTGGTTTAATTGTTCATGAAAAAACACACTTGTGTGTGATAAAAAATATTATGAAATATAATTTTGAAATAAATTGAGGGAAGATAGGTTTTATAATATGTTACACGTCGAATAAAAAGAAAAATAGTGTCAACGTTTTTGTTTCTCGCTACAAATAAATTTTTGAAGTTAAAAGTTTCCCTATCATCTCAGTATGTATTGTTTACGAAAAGAGTTATCTCCCCTTGAATTGCTTATTTGACAAAAATTTGATTGTTAAAACACAAGTTTTTCAAAAGTCAATTAAACCACGTATTAACCGAAACAAAAGACAGTTAATCTTTTTTTCCATATTCCGACAGAAATGTATGTAATGGCTATTATTTACCAAAACAAATTGTACATCAAACATTTTTTTATCATGGATTATGCACGTAAACATATGGTAAAAGCACGCGACATTTTGCGCGGTGAATATATTTTTTCCGCAAGTGAATATGCTTATTTATTCAAAATCCCATTCATATAGAAAAACCAACTAAAATTTTATTGATATGGAACAATTTGATTTATACAAAAATTCACCAGGTTTTCTATATTATGAATAAACAGTATAACCAATAAATTGCAAATAAGTCTCCAAACTTGACCGATTATTTGCTGAAATCCGCAAATTTGTAGACATATTTGGAACTTATTGGTTAGATTGCTTGTTCATGTAACAAAAACTTGGTGATTTATGACATTTATTGATATTTCAAAATTCTATCACACAATTTTATGCACACAAATGTGTTTTTTCATGAACAATTTAACCAAATTTAGCCAACTTTGAACTTTCAACGACTCATAGCTCGGACATTAAGATATGATTTCACGTCCCCTCACGATGTCCTCAATCAGAACCGATCCCTTCATGCATGAAATAATGAAAATATGAGGTTTTTAGATTTATTAAGACGTCTATCAACACCGGACAGCGTACACGCCGCCCAAAACGACATTCATACCCATTGACCGAAAAAAAAAAGTAAATTTGAACTTGTAGGTGAGGTCTAGTCTGTTACTAGATAAAATTCAGTAAGGAAATGGGGAATGTGTCAAAGCGACAACAACCCGACTATAGAGCAGACAACAGCCGAAGGCCACCAATGGGTCTTCAATGTAGCGAGAATTCCCGCACCCGTAGGTGTCCTTCAGCTGGCCCCTAAAAAATATCTATAATACTAAAATTACGAGGTCCAATTTGTCAGCCGTCATCACGTAAAAACGACGAATCAAAGAATTCAACTTTATATACAACTAATATAGTACAAAGGTGTAGATTAAAAATTACACCACTCAAGGCCCTTTCGTTTTCCACGTAATTAACATCGCCAATAATTAGGAAGTTCCGGGTCGAGTCCGATACCGATACCAATAGTATAATCACCTGTTACCTATTACCTTATCTGTACGTTCCGCATCTAGCTGACAGGCGCACCACCAAACGGTGTATTCAGGATTAATATGCTATATATAAACGGGTCATAATCACAGGGTTGACACTACTTAATTGTCAAATTGTTACCTATTGTAGTATTTTAATCCGTAAAACTTTCTAAGATAACAATACGAATACTAAAAATCTGGACTAAAAATAAGTTTCAATTTGTTAGCGGGCATGACGTTAAACAGAGAATCAAAGAATTCAACTTAATTTATTTATAACTAATATAGGACAATGCTGTTGATTAAAAAATACTCCCTTCCAGGACCTTTTGTTTTCCAAATATTTAATATTACCAATAATTGATAAGTTCCAGTTCAACGGGTTCAAATAGAAAGATTTGAAAGCAGAGAAAATTGTGTATCTTATAATCGGCATGACTTTATCAGATGACAGTACTAATACTAAGATCACGGTGGGTATGGTTGTCCTGCGAGAGAACGTTCTGTGCTGGTGATTCGGTCCTGACGGGTGCTGGTGATCAATGAAAAAATGTAAACAAAGACGAAAATGATGATTTTTGACGTTTTCACTCATAAAAAATGGAAGAAAACAGTTGAGATTTTTCAATTTTGTTTCTTATGGGTTCATATGTAAACCATTAAAAACTTGACCCTCTAAACTGTTTCAGTAAGCGTAACACAAAAATGCTCATTTGCAGAAAATCTAGAACTGAAAAAATAAAACAAAAATGCTCATAGAGTCCGCTTTCTATACCGCAATCCACAAGACAAAACTATTTTGTGAAAAAACATTGCAATTTATTAACATTTAGCATTTTCTCAATTTAGTCATGTCCTGATACTGTGCTGGTGGGTCCTGTCATTGTGCTGGTGGGTCCTGATACGGTGCTGGTGATTTTGGATAAGAAGTTGGTCATATTTGAAACAAATGTTACAAAATCAATAAAATTGGGCAGATAATTGTTGTCAATAGGATCTATGACTCCTATTTTAGCTCTTGTGCATCAATTTGGCTGTTTAATATGTGTTTTCAAATGATCGTAACTTATATTACATAATTACATAAAAGGGCAACACCTTTCGTCCAAAATAAGAATAGTTTTATTAAGATATTAAATGCTCCTTACATTGATGCTTCAACAATGATCAAAGCCCATGCCGCATAGACATGTTTGTTAGCGCTCCGCATACCCCTCCCCACTTCCACCCAACCAACCCTCCTCATTTTCTCCTTCATTGTTACAGTGGTGTATCAACAAAACAATTTATCACATAAAATAATAACACAAAGACACACATTATTGAACAACGAATGCTCGCAGTTACTGAAAGCTATTTCAAAGCCGCATTTTCAACTAATAGATAAACCATGTTCTCATATACAAAAATTCCAATCGTGTCGATTAAAAAAGTCTCAAAACTTAAGTTCACATTTTAATGTTTGATGAAGCAGAACTTTAAAAGTGTGCAGTGAATCTTGTGCTCACAACAGTTATTGTCATAATTATGTTTACATAAGACTCATAAAGGAATTAAGTAGGTACCAAGAAATATTTTACAGTTCAATTTAATGATCATGAATGGAAGGAAATGGTACGGAAGTTTACATAGGACAAAAAGAAATTGATAGTATTTTTTGGCGAAAGACTTAAACGCTTCTTTGCATTATATAGTACAGCTCTTCTATAAAAGCATGCAAAAAAAAACTTTGATTGACTTGCTTGCTATGTTTGCTTGGATGTTTTCAAACAATAGGTAGGCGGAGTTTCAATACATACTGGGATTTGATTGGACAAATACAAACTGACAGGAATTGAAGTTAATGTTTATTGTCCAAACAAATTCTAGTATATAGTAAACAGACTACTTACCTGTCGTTAACAAACATCTAAACAATCATAGCAAGCAATTTGATCAATGGTTTGCTTTATAGAAGAGCTGTAAATTCTTAAAAAAAATTCTTGTTGTCCTAGATGGTTAAATCCTCAACAAAATCTCAATAACTTTGTTGGAACGAATAAAGGTTTTAAATCAAATTTTCGTGGACTTTTTAGCTTCCACACTGACGAGACATGTTAGTTGTTCGTATGCTGTTGCACCTGACGCACGGAACTTTCACATTTCCATCTTCTTTTCTGAAATATTTTTCCCAGCTCATACTTGACAGGATTGTTATCCTAGTAAAAGGTGTAACCAATGAATTGAACACAAGTTCTTTAAGGATAATGTACCCTTGTGTTGATCCCATGCTAAACATAACAACAATCTCTGTACAAAGGTTATCTCGTCTTCATTCTCTGACATATTCTAGTCTACCCTTTCATAAAATAGTGAATTGTTTTTAGTGGCCTATCGAACTTTCGAAAAGAAAAAAAATACCTGATAACCGTTCAGACAAAAACATTATGTTGAATAAATCTTACAGATACAGCAAGTGATTCTTAATAGCTATATTAAAGATACATTTTTCTTTTAAAATACAACTTTTAAATCTTATGAGAAACTATTCCAAGCTTAAAACTTTCATTGTAACCTCGCTTTAACTTATCCCCCCCCCCAAAAAAAAAAACCCAAACAAACAAACCCGCAATACTATTGTCATTCTTATAGTCAGCACTAAATTGTTCACACACAAATGTGTTTTAAGCTGCTAAAGACATATGTTTCAAACGCTCAGAAATTCCTTTGTTCTATATTTTTGCTCTCCATTTTTATGCAAAACCTTTTACATTTTTATTTTATGGGTTATTGTTGAAGGTCGTACGATGACGTATGGTTGTTAACACATACTTCCTTTGGTTTCTTATGGAAATTTGTCCATTGACAACAAACATACCACATCATCTACTTTATTTAAGTATTGTATAAATTAGAACGTATTTTGGTGATCTTGCAAAATGATCGTAATCCCGAAAATCGTAAACATATTTTCTTATCTTAAAAGGCGGCAAGAAGGGTTCCATTAACAGGTCAATAAATAAGATTACAGTTAATTTAAAAAAAAAAATAAAAAAATAGGGGTATTTTTTTCTCTCATAATAACAGTAAACAGATTCACAACAATGTCAATTTCAAGAAAGCAGACAACAGTTAATTAGTCAATAACAGTACAGCATCAATGATCTTGAATATATGCCACTTTTAACTAAAATATAAAGGCACAGAACCAGGACATAGGAGCACAGAACCAGGACCGTTTTTCTTATCACCAGCACAGCGTCAGGACAATTCCGTTTAACGAACTTGCACGACTTTTGCAATATATTATTGTTGTAATATACTTTGCATGGTACTTATGACACATCAGAGAAAAATTAAGCAACAAAACAGTCGTTTTATTGCCGTTCTGATACAATGTAAACAAACCCACCAGCACAGAATCAGGACCCACCAGCACCTGACAGGACCAAATCACCAGCACAGAACGTTCTCTCGCAGGACAACCATACCCACCGTGAAGATAAGGCTTGCGCATAGGTATATACTTTAATTCAGTCACGGACCCGCGATATCACGGGTGTGTTCTAGTGTATACTAGTACAGTGATAATGGACGTCATACTAAACTCCGAATTATACACAAGAAACTAAAATTAAAATTAATACAAGACTAACAAAGGCCAGAGGTTCCTGACTTTGGACAGGCGCAAAATTGCGGCGGGGTTAAACATGTTTATTATGAGATCTCAACCCTCCCCCTATACCTCTAGCCAATGTAGAAAAAGTAAACGCATAACAATATGCACATTAAAATTCAGTTCAAGTGAAGTCCGAGTCCGATGTCAAAAGATGTAACAAAAGAAAATAAATAAAATGACAATAATACATAAATAACAACAGACTACTTGCAGTTAACTGACATGCCAGCTCCAGACCTCAATTAAACTGATTGAAAGATTATGTCTTCATCATATGAATATCAGGCACAATCCCTCCCTTTAGGAGTTTAGTATCATACTATCATAAAATATATGAGAAGAACCTAACCCGTGTCATGCCAACAACTGTTTTTAAAAAATAAATGTGTTTAGTTCCGATGCAAAGACCCTATAAGTGAATCAATATTAAAGCCAAAATATGCAATCTTTAATGACCTGACAACAGTATCGTAACTATATCCCTTCTTAATAAGTCTGTTTAAAGGTTTTGTAAGCTTTTGAGGTGAATACTGACATTTTTGTGCTTTGTAAAGAATATTACCATAAAAAATTGGATGTGAAATACCTGAACGTATAAGATGTCTGCATGTTGAGTTATATTTACGAATTATTTCCTTATACCGGTGATAAAATTTAGTAAATGTTTTGACCAGTTTGTGATATCGAAAACCCTGGTGTAATAACTTAATTATATGATTAGTCGAATTTAGAAGATACAAGTTCTACAACAAAATTCACTGTGTTTGTTTTAACTGTTTTCAGGCCCTTACCCATACTCATAAGTCCGTAAGGTGTGCTTTTGGTTAAGTCCAACCATAACAGGCAAACGACAGTCCATACAATCCAGCATCCGACAAACCCGATAACAGTCAGAATCCCAATCCTGATAACTTGTCCAACTCTGATATTAGTGGTAAATTACCATCCTTGTTTTTAGATAAACATGATAAAGTGCTTCAAAGTTGACTGATATGCATAGAAGTTTGTTTGATTAGAGGTTGTAAAATGTCCGATGGCTAATACTTCAGACATGTTAAGGACGACACAATACAATAGCTGTCTCTGAAATGTTACCCTCTTTAATAAAGTATTAATTATTATTATTTTTAAAGACACATGCATCCATAAAACAATTACTATTAAAAACATTCCGTCAGTTGGTAAATTGATTGATATAATAACATATATTTTGAATGATGTAAACGTGTGGGTTGTGTGCGGATTTGCGGACAAACCTTCCAAGCTGAACATTCGAAAAGACAAAGTTCAACATTGTGTCATTCGTAAAATTTATGCAATAACAACATAATGAGAATATATATATATTCATCTTACCTCCAACAGATTTATTGAGATATGATTGGTCAAAGGACTACATGTGGTGGTGACTATGTATATTTGATATAGCCCAAACAGAAAAATAAATGAACACATTGCTTTCAAATCGCATTCAAATCTCTTTCAAATCGTGATTCTGCGATTTGTTAGTACCATTTGCTTGCGATTCATTAAACAAATCATAAACAAATCAGAATTTTCCAAATCCCCTAAAACTGATTTCTTTGCGATTTCTTTCTATTGTATGATTTGTAAGCAATTTGTTTCTGTTTTTGTGTGATTTCTTTAAGATTTGTTTACTCAGAATATCTTATGAAATGATTTGAAAGAGATTTGTTAACTTTGTAAGCTAGAATGGTGTGATTTCGTTATGATTTGTTAACTTAGAATATCATATGAAATGATTTGAAAATGATTTGTTAACTTTGCTAGCTAGAATGGTGTGATTCATTGATGATTTGCTATAATGAATAAAATGTTAATGCATTTCAATTTTCTTTGTTTATCTATCTCTCTAACTTCCGGTTGAGGTCAAATTCAAATTTCAAATACTGTTCTATATTAACTGAACAAAGAAGGTTGCAAGATGAGGAGTTTTATTCAGTTTATGAAAGATGACGGTGGTAAGGAATCTCTATATTTATAATTTCACATATTCAACTAATACTATTCAAACGTTAACCTTTAAAATTTAGAAGCTGTGCATTTCAGTATCTCATTATCATCATGATGATTTTGTACTGTAAGGTCTGTAAGGATTAATTTTCAAAATAAAAATGTTTAAAAGATGTGTAAACAGATCGAAACATTCATTTAAAGACTGGCTTACAGAGACAGCAGACATAATACACTGGCAGGTTTAATGTTTTAATTGTGCATGATGTTTACTGACCAGGTCCAGGGCAAAATGGGGTAAGCTATATTACAATATAGCAGAATTGGACCAAGACTAAGAGCCATCATCTATTCGACACCATTCTGCTAAGTACACGTGGTTGCCCATGTTTTTTTTCAAATTTCGTTATAGTCAAATTCGGGAGAGAAGTAAGAGAAACTTACACACAAAGTGAACAATTCGTCCCTCATCGCAACCAAAGATAGTATTCCTTTTTACAATTAGATGAGTAGCTATTTAAGGTAAAAGTTAAGTGGTTTCAGGTGCAGACCATATTTTTGATCTGGATGTAAATGATTTAATCTGTGAATTTTTTATTGATGCCAATTTATCAAGTTACGATTTGCTTATGATTTACTTCTGATTTATTTAAGATTTGATAACAATTTGTTTATAATTTCTTAATAATTTGAAAACAATTTGTTTATGATTTGCTTGAGGTAGGAATATGATTTATTTCTGATTTGTTAAAGATTTGTTAGCAATTTCTTTACAATTTCTTTACGATTTGAAAACAATTTGTTTGTGATTTGCTTGAAGTAGGAAAGCAATTACCTCTGATTTGTTAATGATTTCAAAACAATTTCTTGACACTTTGTTTATGATTTGCTTATGAATTGTAAGCAATTTGTTCGTGATTTGTTATTGTGATTTGTTAGCTCATTTGCATGTCAAATTTTATCACTTTCAAATCACAAAGAAATCATACGATTTGTTTATCATTTGTTATCATGATTTGTTTCTCAATTTTGTTTTGTTTGGGAGGGTATCCTAAAAATATAGGGTTACAGTCCGATATGCGGTTTAAATAGAACAAAAGAATTCGACCTCTTGTGTTTAGAAGGTAGAAAAGTGAAATGAACTTTGTATTCGGTTGTCAAGATGTCACAAAAGTTACTTTCCGTAAAGTCATTATAGATATTTGCATTCACGTTGTTTAATTGTCATATTGTACAATTGTTAACAATGCAACTTGCAAACAATCGTTTTTAAAACGACCATAAGTCAAGCTGTTACGTCATTTAGGGGGGTCTCCTTATAAACTGCTACTTTTTTTTGCCCGACATAGAAAAAATCTGCGAAAAATTACAATAAATTGAGAAATGAATTGTCAATAGTTTAAGACCATTCCCAAAGTGGCACACCTAAATTTGACATTTGGACGCAATTTCAAAGTTGGATGTTATATGACGGGGTTTTGTTAATTAATTTACGCATCGACCACACCCGTCCTTTATATGTAACATCACATGACTTTTAAGTGATTAAAACTAAAAATTTTAAAATAATATTTGCATGTTTGACATGTTTTTTCTTAAACAATTACAATTACACCGACAGTCATAATTTCTGTATCATTTTAAAAAGTTTTGTTACACATTTTGTTACACCTTAGTTATACAGTAACCCGGATGGGTTGACAAAATGTGAAGTTGAGTTTTTTGGGTAGAATAGATTTATACCGTTGTATTCCTTTTGTTTGTGTTAACCAATTCAGTGGCGGATCCAGAAATTTTCATAAGTGGGGGCCCACTGACTGACCTAAGAGGGGGCCCGTTCCAGTCACGCTTCAGTGATTCCCTATATAAGCAACCAAATTTTTTCCCAAAAAGGCCCCCCCCCCCTAAATCCGCCTCTGCAATTGTCGTTCGGAATCATTTTTTATACATCATTTATTGATCTTGCAATTTCTTGTAATTTAGTTTGCGTCTTATTTCTTTGGTGTCATATTTTGGCTATGTTTGTGTTCGATCATACAGTATACTAAGTCGGTAGTTGCCAGCGAATGGATTTTTTTTTTATTTCTTGTGACTCTTTGTGTCTTATTTGTTGATTGCAGTTGGTTTTTGTTTTGTGTCTCGTGGAGATGTGGTGTGATTTTGTTTTTCTTTTGATGTGTTTGCATCTTAAATTGGGATTGCACTGAGTTATTTCATGATTTCTTTTGTGCTTTTTCGATACATTTTAAGTCTATCTTATAGCATCTTACAATTGTCCGACGACATAATGTGATACTTTTTTGTTCGCCAATATTATTCATACGATTTGAATTTACTATTTATATCTTTTTCTTTTCTTAATAGTTTACCTACAGTCGAAAATTTGCAAGTCATTAAGAGTATTTACTTATTTAACAGTTTTACATTAGACTCAATTGTATTATAGTTTATCACATAAAGACTCGATTGTATTATAGTACTTTACTTGAATAACAGTCCTACTGTTAGTTGTATGTTAGTTCTTCACAACTCAGAAACAGATTCAAGAATATCAAAGTTCCCTTATATCAATTCTTACCGTATACGGTGGCTCACTCTATTTTTCTCATACATGCTCACTATTACAAGTCAAGTACTATAGTAGTAAACCGGTGTCTTCATATTTCATGTACTACACATGCGTATATATATATTACTCAAGTGTGAAACATGCAACAATACTCTACCAAAGCAAGCCAAGAAACAATCCACCAACAAGGAAGTAAGTTAATCATTTAACTTCAAAGGGGGTATGGTTTTCTTGTCTGATCGCGAACATTTATTGTCCGCCTCCACCAATCAAATATTTTTTTTTCTTTCAGAACTACACTATAAGGTTTTAGAAGATCAGAATTCATAAAAAAAAATTTGGTTTTAAATTTTGCCTGACAACAATATTTTTTCGAACGAATTTTGGATCAGACAAGTTTTTTCAATGAATCTTACCCCTCACTCTTTTTCACAGTTTGAAGTTAAAATTTCGTTCCCGTATGTGAATAACCAGCACAAAGACTTTCATTATCTTTTTTTTATATAATATATACATTTGAATACTTCCATCGCACTGTTCAAACCAATATTCAGTGGCGGATCCAGAATTTTACATTAGGGGGGGGGAAGGGGGTGCGCTGACTGAGCTAAGGGGAGCTCGCTCCAGTCATGCTTCAGTGATTCCCTATGTTGAATCAAACATATTTTTCCGACGAAGGCCCCCCTCCCCCGAATATATTCTTGAAAACGTTGTTCTTATACATACTTACCTCCAAGGTATAGTCTCAAGTCTTCAGTCTCTGCACCGAACACTTACAATCAACCAAGCCGTTGCTAAGACGGTGCTTAAAAGAGCAGCGGCTTGGGTTAAAATTGTACTTACTAGCTATATAGACAGTCTTTTATAATCTGTTACAGTTTTGTACACGATTTAGTCCTTTGTTATTTTAATAATAAAACGGAACTATTATGATGTTATGGAAAATATCGAGTTTGCTTGATATTGACAAATCAAAAACTTAAGTCACATGGTAATGTTTGGGTTGCTTAAACCTTTGACATATTTTGTAAGTTGAAAAATGAATATACTAAAGACCTTTTTTGGGTGTTAACATTTACGGTTGACTGGCATATTTTATGTAGAATGTACAACCTGTTTTATTTTTTTTTAAATGATGATTCTAAAAGATAACGAAAATTAAGCATATGCTCTTTTAACTGTTCTCGTACAGGGCTCCAATTTAGAAAAAAAAAAAAGAGTTCAGATGATCAAGTTCTTTGAAGAAGGAAAAAGGGGAAACCAATGGTACTGCTATACCATTTCAGAAATTATATAAATTATTACCATCAGTATAACAAGACTAAAGATGCATTCACATCTCTTCTGTTATGGATACGTTTGACAAATTCTGAATATAAAAAAAAACAAGTTCCTTTTGTGGCATAAGTTTATCTATATAGATTATTTCTCCTACATATCTTTTTATATTGCCTTCTTTAGTTCAAATTGGAATCTCAGATAAGCATCTGGTACTTTAAAACCTCTCCTCTCTGTTCCATGCCTCTGGTCGACATGTGTACTTCAGAATAATTCCTGACTGTCAGCTGTATAGCAGAACTTTCACATAACTTCTTGATAAAACTGCTGTCTATCTCCCTTTTCGACACTGCAAACAAAAAATCGAACAGGCAATTAAAGAGGGGATTTCAACCACATGTTCCCCGTACAAACGGATCGGAACTCTTTCCCACTGAGATCTGCCACTGGATTTATACATCAGATGCACCACATCTAAACATGTTACTCAATATACTAGAATATGAAATAAAGAAAAATATAAATCGAAAATGTTGAATTATCATTTATGTCTACGAAACCACAAGACCCTACTTAATTGGCCATTTTTTCAAATCATATCAAATCTTTTCATTGGTCTTCACTTGTTAGAAAAATGTACTGAATTTATTGTTAGCTAAATTATCAATGTTAGGTTATTGCATATTCTTCAGAGCTGTATCTGTGAACTAATGAATCGAAAAAGAGAGGATGGATATACGTACTAAACATCTGTCTGTATTTTCAACATATCTAACAAACATGTGAGAAAAATTAGTTTTAGAATACGAAATATCTCTCTCATTCTGTAAACAGATATTGTAGGATTGTAAAGGTATTTTGGTGTTTTTAAAAGCCCCCCCCCTTTTTTTGTTGTTATATACACCACAAAAAAAAAACATTTAGTTAGGATAAAGAACTAATAAACGATAGTCCTATAATGTAAGGCTTCAGAGTTTCATATCATTTACATTCAACATGTTTATCGAATTTTTTTTTACTATCAATGTTGAACCGTTAATTTTTATCGGATTTTTTTTAACTACCAATGTTAAACCGTCGAACCGTTCAACATTGATAGTAAACAAAAAGTCGATAAAAAATGTTGATTGTAAATGATATGAACCTCCGGTCTTATATTAAAGGACAATATATAAGATCTGAGGTTCATATCATTTACATTCAACGGTTTTATCGGATTTTTTATTACTATATTATATATAATGTTACAATGTAACAAACCTATCAAACACACCGTGAAAAATAACATTATCTCCCCTGGAAATGCCTAACAACAAGACACAAAAAACTGCTACCTTTTTTTGCCCTATATCACATAATTATGACAACACATTACATAGATAAGGAATAATGTGCATGTGTACACGTTTGAATGTGACTGTAGGTGGCACACTCAGAACGATCGTCTCTAGATTTTTTTTTAAATTCGTCCCGGCCTTTCCGGGTTCACGTTGCAACACGTTTCTTTCCTTTCCAGCTATTCCTGATTATGAATTTATCCAAAACATGCATTTATCTCAAAGCAACAACCATTAAACAACTCACCTATACCAATGGTGATCGTCTAATTCCTAGCTGATTCCTTTAATCGTACATTTCTTGACGACACCCATCGTTGTAGCGTCTACCATTGGAGGTAGCGAAATTACATGATTTGACAGGAGAGCGAAATAAACAAGGGGAGCAATTTTATCGAACCGCATTCCGGACTGGTTAGTAACCATTCATGGTTAGTTACCATATGGGGTTAGTTAACAAAAACAAAAATGATGTCACAAACCCTTCATAAAAACAACACGGTGTTGAGGGAAAATCCAAAAGGATTCAACAGACGAAGAAATTGATGATGAAAGGTTGAAATGAGTTAAAGCTAACTAGTTGTTATTGTTGGCATAACGGGGTAACTTCCCTTTAAAAAAAGAAATCTGAAAGGATTCAACAGACGAAGAAATTGATGATGAAAGGTTGAAATGTGTTCATAAAACATAATTAAATTGAAACATTGAAACATTTTATTTCACTAAAGGCCTCACATGAGGCATGATAGTACAACACTATAACAAATAACAGGGGCGGATGCAGGAATTTTCGAAAGGGGGGTGCTAACCCAGGGCAAAGGGGGGGTGCAGGGGGGGTGCAAAACATATGTCCCGATACAAATGCATTGATCGGCAAAAATAAAGGGGGGGTGCGCACCCCCCGGAACCCCCCCCCCCCCTGGATCCGCCACTGAATAAGATATAATGCATGAACAAATATATTTACAAATTATGCATGAATAAATGGGAAGGTAAATATCATTTGTAAATTGACATTACAATTTTACAGAACTTGGCTAAGCCAAAAAGAACAAATTTATCTTTGCTGTTCATTAAATTAGAGAAACTCATAGTATTTTTAACTTTACAAATATCTGCAGGCAAAAATTTCAGCCTTTCAGCATTAAAGAAAGTACAATCATATATATAATGAAATTCATCTCCTAGCACATTGCTGTTACATAAATCACATATTCTTTCTGATCTATCAATGCTATAAAATCTACCACATTCAATAGGTAACCTATGACTACTGCACCTATATTTACACAAATTAATTCTTAGATCAAAAGGCAATGTAGACTAGTTAAATAATTTTCAAAACCAAACTCAGACTTGTACATTCTATATTTTAAACATTTTGAGGTATTAAATATCTGAGCCTTCCATTCATTTACAAACAAATTGTGGTAATACTGTTTCACATTTTTAGACAACTGACAATTTGTATCTATATGTTGTGTACAAGATGTAAGTTTGTACAAATTATAATTTGTACAAGTTATAAGTTTTTTGACACCTACCTTCTTGCAACAGGTGATACAGGTTTAACTTATAAAATGTACCAGTGTAATGTTTTAAATTCAAAAAAATATACGTCAACCTAACATTTAGTGCTATTCTCCTTGCCTTCAAACTGGAAATGAGGATACCTGAATGGTTTTAATTCCTTATACCATATTCATATCTATACAAAATCTTTGTGAAGTCTTATAATGGTTTTGTATCAATGCTCAGTGTTAGACTGTATCATGAAGTTGTGAAAAATTGACAGAAACATGCGGAGCAAAAGACTGTGTGCTTACATCATCCATTTTTGTTCAGCAGGTCATAAAACACTGATAACTAATTCTTGTACAAAAATTCTGTACAAATTATAATTTGTACAACATTACAACTTGTACACAACATATATATTGATTATTCCAGGCATTAATAAAACCACATTCAGATATAATAATATCTTTTACACAATTCAGCCACTTAGAGTGGTAAACATTACCAGAATCAAGTTTATATAGCATTTCATACAATGTACGAGAAATTTTCTCTTTTTTGCCAGTAACAATACGTTTCCAAAAACCAACCATTCTTGCTTTAATATTAACAGACATTGGTACTCTACTTATTTCACCATACAATGCAATTAGGTGTACATTTTTAAGCTAACAAGTTGTTATTGTTGGCATAACGGAGTTACTTCCCTTTAAAAAAAGAAATCTGAACTGAAAGGATTCAACAGAGAAAGTAATTAAAATAAATGTAACGAACGATTGCTATTGTTGGTATTTGTTTTCTGCATAGACAAATGGAAGTAGAATATCTTAATACTGAGTATTGAAGACTTGATCACTTTGATAGGCCGCTAGTCAAAATACCACATGTGAAGAAAGTCGGTAAGATAAATTCGTTACACGGTGTGCCAGTGACCTACTACGATATATATGGGGTCAGTAAATTCCATATGTGGATTCAAGCTTCGCTCTCACCCCATATGGAATTTACTGACCCAATATATATATGATATTAGGTCACTAACACAATATGTAACTAATAATATTCATCCTCTATAAATAAAACACATGGCGCATTATGAAAATTCATATCATTTTAAAACAAATGAGTTTCTTAACGAAATTGACTAACAGTGTCACAAAAACGTGCCGTTTTTCTCTCAATCGTACGTTTTTATAATTTGTATTTATACTTTATAAAAAATCATTGTTATCGAGGTTCTTGAAACAGAATAAACTACACTTTTATCTTGTGAAATAACAAGGGGTCATTCCATGAAACAAGACATTAGATCGATTTCTATTGAAATGAGCTTCCCATACATTAGTGTGTTTTATGTTTTACGGCGGGAGATTAGAGAAAGGGGACGGGAGAAAGAAGAAAGATACCCCTCTCCGTGTTTTTGTTGTTTAATTATTTGCTGTTATTGATTTGCCTGCTTTTTTTTCGACAAATGTCATCATGGTATATCATTCTATTGGTCGGGTCAAGTGCTTAGTTTCACTTAAAAAATATGTATAACCTTGTCAAAGTTGTCTTGTCAGATTTAAGTGTTTTAGCCTTCTATGGAATTTAGCTTTAAGCCATTTTTTTATATTCTCTGTTAAATTTATTTACAGCTTTCCTGGACCTTTTAATGAATAATGCTGTTACGCGGATTTGCAGCTGAAACAGAAAGTACATACAATTTGGACCAATTTATGCTTGCACGATATGAATACAACGATTTGGATTCAGTCATAAACTAAGGTAATACGATCATTCCAGCCATCTCCATTGGTGTCACTGAAATGTGTTTATGATGCATATCTGATTACTTTGTTCTTTCGAAGTAAGTAATCATTATTGAAAAAAAAAAAAAAAAAAAAAATACAGATTATTTTCATAACGGCAAACGTTTTCCAGTTCTTTTTATAATAAATGGAATGTAAAATTGTTATTTAAACCATTTCATTAAAACTCAAATTATCGAAATAGGACCGCTTATTTGATGACAATTTTGTTCGAATAAAGCAGGAATTCCAATGGATACCAATTGTGCACCACTTAATATGGACATGTTTCTGTATTGTAACGAGTTCCAATTTATGACAAAAATCAGCAAAGACCCATCCGAATAACATCTGATACAAAAAATTATTAACACTTTTAGATATTTGGATGATATGCTCTCAATAATGTCGACTTCGATATGAACACTTTTGAAATTTATCCTGCTGAACTGTCTAATATTAACAACAAACACTGCCTATTTCATTATCTTGGTACCTAAATCTTTAACGGGAAGCTTAATACCAAAATGTACCATAAGAGATTATTTTTCGTCTTCTATTGTTAATTATCCATTTAAAGATGGTGACGGTCCCTGGTCACCATCCTATGGTGTTTATGTTCCGAACCATATGATTATTTGGACCATACGCGTATGGTCATGACCATATGGGTATATACTCGTATGGTCCGACCGTACGCGTATGGTCGGGGGTAATTAACAGGTTAACAGGTAACACCTAACTCTTCATAAGGTATAACCCTTGTAATTGTCACGTCATTGAAAATACGACATCAAAGGTCATTTCATTATATTATAATAAAAAAAAAATAAGCAGTTTCGTGCATTAATTTTACTCACTAGTCGCTATAGTAAACACATGTTATCCATGTAGTCATAACAGACTTGTTGTTAAGAGTGCATGGCAATATGTCGACTTAGGTAGATATTTCCATAATTTCATAAATAACTGTTATGGAATTTCCCGAGACCTCGGTATCACTGCACGCAGCTGATAAGAAGGGTAGCTTTTGGCTCGAATGCAAATGGTGTAACTGCAAAGGATAATGCACAATCAAGACCTGCAAATGCAGAAAAAGTTATGGTACCGTGTGGAAGTAAATGCCATCCTAAGCGTAATTTTAAGAATACAATTCGCGATGAAAACAAATGTGGCATCAAGAGTTGATTTTTATATAGCCTTTGAATTATAAAATTAATACATTTTCATGGTTTTTTTTTAGATAAAGTTTGTTAATATTTGAAAAAATACCTACATGGTCCAAATACTCATATGGTCCGGCCTGTTAATAACCAAACCAGTATATGGGTCGTTTTCAAAAAATGTCGAATTTTCAGTACACCCATGCTAACTTTTTTATTTCTTATGGAAATTTCAGTTGTAATGGTTTAAATGAAAGCTTGTCGGATTTGTGATTCAGAACATTAATAATAAACACACCTTGCATCTATTTTGATAAGATTAAACTGCATTTAAGACCCATTTTGGGGGTATTTGTCTGCGTACAGTGTCAGAAAAACACATTTCAAATGATTTTTTTGCGATTTTCTGATCGCCTTGATATCTACAAAAGGGACTTTTTAAGAACGTTAAATATTACTCTAACGAAAATTCGTAGCTTCTATATCATTGTATGTAACATATTATCTACAAACTAAATTGAATCTGCGTACAGGAGGTTCATGTCTTTCCTGTTACCGCTACTTAAATCAGCCGTGAAATTATTCTCCCTATGAATATTGAATCAGTCAGTGTTGATTTCAAAAGTGCAAAGTAATCTTTACATTTAAAACGCCTCGTTTCTTGAACGACAGTGTAGAGAAAAGAAATTTCAAGACATTTAGTGAAAAAAATAGAGCGTACTTTTTTTTATGTCTATGCTGTTACCATCAATTTTGATTAAATACACCAACAGTATATTTGTAAAAAGTGCAATAACGTGTTGGAAACCAAATTCACAATAGAAAAACATAATCACTTCACCAAAGGGAGTAGTTATTTCACAACAGCAATCAAAAACGAAGAAATTTGTCTATCCTGTTATGTCTATCCTGTTACTATGGTTGCTATGGTTACAGTAACAGCATAGACAATTGTAGACAAAAACGTCGTTAATTTTTTTATCTTAACATGTAGGTGCAAAACGAATGAAATATTTCGTTGTTTGAAGTCATCTTAAGGTTATAACGTCTTAATCTTCCCAATTCAAGCATTCGCAGGTGCAATACTGATATCGGTAACAGGATAGACAAAAAGGTAACAGGATAGACTTTCATATAGCAATATATCAGAAACGTACGTTCCTGTTACCAATGAAATATAGAGAAAAGTAAACTAACTTATGAGGGATTTACTTGATGTTGGGTTTATTTGAAAGGGTGAAAAAATGCCAAACAATATAAATTGCTATCTTAGACTTGCATTACTGGTGGTAATTTTTACAACCTTTGAAAACCAATTTTTAGAGGCATTTTTCAGTACAACCTGGAAAATTGGCAAATAATCTATTATATTACAGAATGAATATATATAGAAGTTTATTCTCTTGAAAACCATCTAATTGTCTACGTAAAACAAGCTTAACATTTTATCTAAACCTTTTCTTAATAACCCAAAATTTCTTTTGAAAATGGTAACAGGATAGACAAAATAATGTACCACCGATCAAAAAATGTTTCAACATATTCTTGTATGACATCATTAAGATTGCATCTTTTAATATGTTGTTCTTAAAGTACTGTTTGTTATGATTTGCTTATGTAGAGGGTTGTTTGAATAAGTAACTTTTAATAATTTTTTCAATTTCAAAATTCGACATTTTTTGAAAATGACCCATATATACTCATATGGTCCGACCATACGCGTATGGTCGGACCATATGAGTATACGCATATGGTCATGACCATACGCGTATGGTCGGACCATATGAGTATACGCATATGGTCATGACCATACGCGTATGGTCCAAATACTCATATGGTCCGGAACATTTATATATCTCAACTTGTGTTTCGCTCGTGTTTTGTTTTTACTTTTTATCTAACAACGTATTTGATTTTAACGAAAGAAATCGTAACGTTGCATTACTGTACAGACAAACTTTAACACCAGGATTTTCGATATCACAGACTTTTCAAAACATTCACTTTATTTTATCATCGGTACAAAGACGTTATTCGTAAATATAAATCAATATGCAGACAGTTTCTACTTTCAGGTATTTCACATCCGATCTTTTATGGTATTATTATATACGAAGGACAACAATCTCGTGTTTCATTTCAGAAGCTAATTAAACGTTTAAACAACAGACTTATTAAGAAGGGTTATAGTTACGATACTGTTATCAGGTTATTAAAGATTTTTTGGAATTTATATTGATTCACTCAAGGGGCCAATAAACACATTTATTCTAAAACCAGTTGTTGGCATGTTAAGAGCTATGTTCTCTCTCGTAAATTATATTTTATGATGGAATGATATGTAACCCATAACGGGTTGGATTGTGCTTGATTTTAATATAATGAAGACATGGTCTTGCCATCAATTTAACTGGGTATGGCAGATGGCATGACAGTAACTGCTAGAAGTCCTTTGTTAACTGATGTTGATCATTGTCATTTAAATAGACAAAGCTCCGTGTTGAAGGCCGTACCTTAAATTATAATGGTTTATTGTTATAAATTATTACTTGAATGGAGAGTTGTCTCATTGACACTCATACCACATCTTCCTATATCTCTATATGACATAAATACAGTTCAAAATATAATATCAATAAAAAACAACGTTCGGATGTCTACTTTGATGCACACATTTTATCACTTCAAAGGTAAAAATTCAAACAAAAAAGCACGCTTTGTTCTTTAAAGCATACCAACTCGTTATTCAAAATAACCGAAAACTATTCACTGCCGAGCTGTTGACCACATACCCCCCCCCCACCCCAAAAAAAAAACAAACAAAAAAAAAAAACAAACAAAAACACGACGGACGGACGGACGCCCAGGTTTTAGTATTTCATGCAAAACGTTGTGACGGAGAAACAAAGCTAGTTATTATTAACACAATAACCATTAAAGTATTATCATCTCTCATGTATTATATCAGAAGGGTTGAAGCACTTGTCCTCCTTTAGACGATCATACACATTGATTTTTTTATTTACAAGTTTTTCATTTTTGATTCGTGTACACAAATCACATATTGCTGTTTTGAAATTAAATGCCCAGTTAGTTACACTGTATGAATGTTTCTTCCTAAGATAAGATGTATATTTGTCTTCGGACGAACCAATCTTTGCTAGAAATGCAGCAAGCTGTTTTGGAGACGTAAAATCACTGGTTGTAATAAAGGTTCCCTCAGGAAGGATGGATGTAATATTTGGAGCTCCACGAATTACTGGTAACATCATATTATCATCCTCAAATATGTCATATACTTTTTCGGAAACATAATTATTACACAGTGAATTCTCAAAAGACAAATAGAATTTGTAATTTTGGCTAATATACGACTTACATACTTTTAGATCGCTTGATATTTTCAATCGTTTTCCACACTTCAAGTGTCCACACCTACCATAAATATCTACCTGAATATATTTTTGTAATTCTTTTACATATTCCTCCCTTCTAGAATTTGTTTGACAGTGACTTACTATCCATGCTATATCTTTATTTTTCTCCTTGAAAATTTTAGTATAATTTAGCTGATTCTGATTTTCTTTCTTAGCCAAAACCCCGAATGGTAGGCTGATATCAGAACCAGGTCGATACGACATTACCCAATCAAATTTCGACATAGATTTTTCCCAGGCAATGTTTGGCGGAGGAAACATGTATTTAGGTGATTCGTTTGTAAAATAAACCCATATCTGGCCAGCTAGTTTTTCAGGTGGCGGTTTTCTAAGTGTTCTAAAGAAAATAACGACTTTGCTCATATTATAAAACTTGGAATTACTTGTAAACAAACATTTTGTAAAACACTTGTCTGTTATGTTGAATGCTGTAAACCAATCCAAATGGTGTTTTTCGTACATAAATATTGTTGGTATGTTATTGTCGTTATTTGACATTTCAGCTGTGTTATCAACATTATGATCTCTCTTTGTAAAGTTGTGTTTTTCAGAGGTCCTTCCAAACGATGAATAAATATTTTGGATGCGATTTGAAAGTTTGTTTTCAAGATCAGTGGACATCAACCGTCTGTGTGTTTCATGGTTATACATGCTGTTATCATATTTCTTGATGATAATATTCAAGCAATATAAAGTAGACAAAGTAATGATGGTAACCAAAGCTTGTTTTATCCGTGGAATCATGTTCATGATGTTATGTCTGCAATAGAAATAATTTATAAACATAAACAAATATAGTAAAAATAGAAGATAAACCTTCAAAACAATGTTTTATTGTTCATCAAGCCATGAAAGAATACGTTTAGACTCTACATGAAAAACAAACATCCTGAAGTAAGTCAAATCACTGTTTAGTTTCCGATGATAGTGAAAACTTTGTTCTGCCTCTTTAACTTTAACTCGAATGATTCAGCGCCCTCTATCGGTCAGTGTCCTCCCGAGTGTAGCGATCGATAGTGAGTCGGAATATAACGACTGGATTATTCGGGTTACTTTAACTTTGGCTTCTGAACTGCATTATAGTATTGATATCAATGATAAATGTGACAGCATGAAAATACAATTTCATGAAATGCAATGTCCATTTTGTTAACATACTTAATAAAAGAGGGACGAAAGATACCAAAGGGACAGTCAAACTCATAAATCTAAAACAAACTGACAACGCCATGGCTAAAAATGAAAAAGACAAACAGAAAAACTATAGTACACATGACACAACATAGAAAACTAAAGAATAAACAACACAAACCCCACCAAAAACTAGGGGTGATCTCAGGTGCTCCGGAAGGGTAAGCAGATCCTGCTCCACATGTGGCACCCGTCGTGTTGCTTATGTGATTACAAATCCGGTAAATAGTCTAATTCGGTAGGTCACATTCATGAAAGGGAAGGGGATTGTAGTTACGACATAAGGAACATATCCGATATCATTTGTGAAACGGTTATTCCATAACGGTCAACCAACTCGTGATGGAGTCCGTAAAATTTACGAAGGGATGATTTCAACTTCACCAGTTTAATAGCTTCCTTGTGAGCAGTAACCCTCTATCAAGAAAATCATGATAGGAAATGCAAGCACGGGAATATCGTATCAATTGGGAGATATATACCCCGCATGCAGGTGCTGCTGGAATGTTGCTACTTAGAAATGGAAAGTTCACAATTGGAAAGCTGAAATCATCTCTTTTGTCGTAAAGTTTTGTTTTCAACCGACCCTCATTGTCAATTTCTAGATGTAAGTCAAGATATGAAGCCGACTTAACTGTATCTGTAGTATCCTTTATCTCCAATTCGATGGGATAGATGCGTTCCACATAGTCACCAAATTTTGAATTGTTTAGTGAAAGAACGTCATCTATATAGCGGAAAGTAGAGTTAAAGGATATTATCTTTCTTCCTAAGAAGTTCCTGCATGAAGTCAGCCTCATAATAATAAAGAAACAAGTCGGCAAGTAGAGGGGCACAGTTTTTTCCCATTAGGATGCCGACAGTCTGTTGAAAAACACGTCCTCTGAACGTTACAAATATGTTGTCAATCAAGAAATCAAGCATCTTGATAATATCGGTTTCAGAGAATTTTTTGTTTGAATCAGAGTGATTCTTTACAAAGTATGATTTATCCCTCCCTAAGACAAGATACTTGTATCTACGTTGGCCATTCTTTTTTATGAAGCAAAGTAATACCAACTCTTTCAATTTGTCTTTTAGTTTGGAATGTGGAATACTTGTGTAAAGAGTAGGAAAGTCAAATGTTTTAATACTGTTACAAGATGAAAGAGTTAGATTGTATGTACTCTAAAAGATCTTTGGAATTTTTAAGTATCCACATCTGATTCACGCCACCTCTAGAATAGGCAGTTTCACAATAACTTTGAAGCCCGTCTTTGATTGCTGATAAAATAGATGTTAATAATTTAGAAAGAGGTTTCATGGAGCACTTGGAAGACCCAGCAATATACCGTTGTTTGTAAGGACACTTATGTAGTTTAGGTATCCAATACAGTGATGGAAGATCCAGTTCTTCATCTTTGGTTGAAATACCAAAGGAACATAGAACAGACCTATGATTATCCAGGATTTCCTCTTTGGTAAGTGTCGTGAGGGTATATGTTGAGTTTCCAAGTGAATTGTCTATACCTAATTCGTTTATCAAGCAATTAATGTTGTGACTTTTACAGACAAAAACGATGTTATTTGGGGCTTTGTCTGCGGGGACAACAACATATTTATCATGGAGGTCGGATAAGTGTTTAGCAACATTTGGGTCTTTAAAGACTGACGAAGCATGGGCATTGATGGACCCATTCAGTTTCTTGATTCTGATTTGTATTAACGACCTCACTGCCTTAATATCATTTCTATTGTTTTGGACATTTTCATATAATGCAGAATGTCAGGCCAAATATCTCGGCGTTTGGATCTTTGCATATGGCCATAAACCTGACGTCAATTCGAGAAGCTAAAAATTGGACGTCTATTAGAGAGGCCAAAAAATTGATGTCGATTGACTCTGAACAAAAATGTACAGATGTACCAATTCAATTCAATAGTCTGTTCTCAGATGCCTGAGATACACTTCAATGTTTATTATTCATTGAAAATACAATGAATATATTTGGAATCATCTTTTAGAAAAGTTTTAAAGCAGCAAAATATCCCTCATTTTTTTAGCGGGGATACTTTTCAAGTCGGGACATGAAGGCTGTATGGTTGCCTGTAATTGCTATGTCATATTAAATATTAGGCCAAAAATATTATATGTCTGTCTACGGTTACCCGACCCACCCTATTTTGAGTGCTGACCCTAAGTTTTTTTATCCGTCATAAAGCGAAAAATTGCACGTGTTGTTAATAAGTTGTAAATCAGGCCATTACTTTTTCTCAATTCAATTGTTGCGTATTTAACATGTCTGTTTTCCTTCTCTATTTTGAAGGCTGTATAGTTGCCTATATTTACTTTGTTATATGAACCTCTGTGGATAGTCGCTTCATTGGCAATCATACAACATATACTTTGTTCTATATGGATTGCAGACCTGAAAAAGATGTTCATAGTTGAATATGCTGCAAACTTCAAACAGCCTACTACAACTTATTTACCATGAAACAATTGATCAGAATTGAACTATACATGTATACATTTATAATTGATGTCATCCCAGTCCTCATGTGCATGTGCCACTATAGCTATTAATCAACAGAACAAATGCAAATACTTATAGTTTGATGCCATGAAAGTTTTTTTTTTTTTTTTTTTTTATAAATCTCTAATTTTTATATCAATATATTAACTGTATCCCAATATGAATATGTTGGGCTCTTCTACAGCAGAATATACAGTATAAGGTTTTTTCATTTGTATGGGCCTGTTTACAGGATGTATAATGGAATACTGTTGTCAGTCTGTCTGTCCGTCCGTTGTCAACATGTCAGACATTAACTTTAAAAGGCTTTAATAAAATTGCATAAAACTTTGGTGCATTGTTTATATCTATCGACGTGAGCTCCCCTTCTTTTTTTTACTAATTTTAGAATTTATGTTTCCGAGTCCTAAAAAAAGGGGGGATATTCCAGTTTTCAAACTTTAACTCAAAAATGCTTTCAGCAGTTCTCATTAAACATTGGTGAATTGTTGATATCTAGTGATGTAAGCTGCTGCCTTTAGATAGAATCTTACAAATTTTACATTTCCAAGTTATGGTTGTTTTATATATTAAAAAGGGGGATTTTTCAAGTTTCTGATAATGTTATCAACAATTCTCATTAAACTTTGGTGCATTGTTTATATCTATTGATGTAAACCAGTCAGGATTCTACTTCGTCAAAATTATCTCCCCATTACGCCAGTTAATTTTCACAATCGTAGAAATGGAAGCCATTGTAGGGATGACGCGCTGCCAATTTTGCTCTTGAAAACCGATAAATTTATCCGCATAGCACCATTACGATCCTTATATGTCAGTTGTATGTTAAAAGAAAAATGTATCTACTAGCTAATGAGCATCAGTTAATGATCTTGTCTGCATTGATTCAACTTAGAATTATTGTCTAATCGGTTGTCAGGTGGAATTTTTGAAAATTCATAAATATTTAAAAAAATTCTTATTAAATATTACGTGGAAGAGCAGACTAGATTTTTTTTAGTGGTTGAAGACTATAAACCTTAGTTATCACACAAAAAAAAGATTAAATTTTCGAAGATATGCATTTTCATCATCCAACTTGAAAGACTGTCGTCAAGTACTTTTAGTAAAAAAAAATAGCTATTCGAACACGCCTACTCTGTTTTTATGATTCATTATTTCACTTGACCAATATATTTCATCTTTTAGTACCGTGATTTTTTAGGTTATAGAGTCAACCTGTAGCTTTGATATATAAAAATGATAGAATCTGAAGCGAGATGATGTATCAGATATTCTTGCTTTGCACGTTTTCAAGACATAATATTCAACTTAAACACGCCCTAACATAAAAAGGTGCACTCGATTTTCTCTTTTCGATACAATTGTTACCCATTTTTTAGATTTTTTCTTGAGTCACATAATGGAAGGGCAGACACGAAAATTTCTGAACTTAAAGATTGATATGTTCTCCGTCCGTGGTATTTTTTTCAAAGAAATCGGAGGTTATGCATTTTCTACATCCAACTTGATAGAAACCCATGTCGTCGACTTGATATATAATTGTTCTGCCTAACTATGTTCTAGATAAATTGAAAACTTATGCAAATGGTGTTTTTAAATAAAACACTTCGTAATTGAGGAGAAAATTGTCATTTCATTTGTTTCTAATAACTTTTTAATTTTTTTTGTTACTATAGTAAACATTATTATCGCCTTCTCTAACAGAGAGCTTCTATTCTTTTGCTCTATTTTAACCGGGTTTCCGCCCGAAACTCCCTGATTGATTTTCATAAATTTCTAAAATGACTTTGAGAAGTAATTGAACTTTATTCTTAGTACATGTGACAAGCCTATCAAGCGCTCATGGCCCAGCTGCTTATTGAAAGTAGAATGCCTATGGATGACTTTTAATTTCTTGCATCCATTTTATTTGAATTTAAAGGAATAGTTGTTACATGTCTGTATTATGTAAACAAACCCCCCATTGATGTATAACATGTCCAATAATCAAACATTGATCTAAGCCAACCTGTATGTAATTGAAAGACATCTAGAGGTCAATACACAGTTTTAAACAAAAGACAAAATAATGAAAAATGTAGCAAAGTTTTGAGAAGAATTATTAATAAATGTATTAGCAATATTTAGAATATATCGTTTAAAATTTAGGTTCCACCTATCATTTAAAAACTGGTATTTCGTTGCCGCTAGTCTATCAGAGGTATATTTCATCGATATGGAATCTTATTTTATCATGAAGTCAGAATTGAACATGGACTTGAGAAATAAAGGTGGAGTAAAGCCTGAAAGTCAGTTTTGGTCTTGTATATGTTTGTCAATTTTAATCTTATATATGTTTGTCAATTTTAATCTTATATATGTTTACACATATTATTGATTACGTTGTGATGGTAATTTCATACTTTTATTAAAGATAAATAAAAATCATGAATTGCCTTATACATTAAAGACTTCCATAGAAAAGTCACTTAATGATTTTGTTTAAACTAATTATAAATAATTATTATATTTTTGGTCAATGAATTATTTTATCGATTAGCATTTGTTGTTCAGTGAGTTGAAAGTGTAGACATTGGTTAACTATCGCGTTATCGATTCAAAAACAAACCAAGGAATAAGCCAGCATACTTATAAGCGGTGTTAATACTCATGAGTTACCCTTTTCATCTTTTTTCTCTTTAAAGAACTCGTCTTCAACCAGTTTAGTAACGACATTAAGATTTTTTAAATTTTTTGTGATTTTGATTTGTATTCGGAACACTTTTTTTTACCGTCACCGCTATGGTAAAAGCTGCACGTGCTGCAGATTGGATACAATGTATTTAGTGTGATGGTAGATCATTTGAAACTCTAAACTCGCATATTGATAATGTAAAATACATAATTGAAAAAAAAAAATGACACTGCTAAAGTTTGGTCGTCGTTTCAAAAGTGAGGCATTTGCCTAAGTTGCCTCCGTAACACTACGGCCCTGAAAGTAATATAAATAGAACCTTACAAATAGTAAGCAAATACATGTTCTCAGATACCATCTCCCATAATTAAAAAAAATCACATCATGAAAAAATGAACCTGTTATGGTTCCTCTCCTAGCTTCAAAATGTATCCAAAATCAAAGATGTGGTACATATTCTATCATAATCATTTGGCAATTAATGCAATTAGTGTCTCTTCCATGCCGGTTTTGAACATAAAAAACTATACATTAAATAAACAACTCTCCTAATGCTCAGGTTGGTTGTCATATTGTGCAACACTGTTAATAATATGGGAAAAACATAGAACTTCTTTTGTCATACAAAACACTGTCAAACATCCAAACATACTATCCGCACTGATCTGTGTCCACACTTGTATAACATAATAAAATACCAAAATATAACCATAATACCATGTTTAAATCTGTTCACATATCCGCATGCTTCCCACGTGCAGCCCGAGCGGGCGAACGTGGTCCTATCTAATTTTCTACATTTTAACATTTATTCTCTAAATTCGCACAAAAACAGCACGTACTCATTCATTATATTCTAATAAAATAACACGAATAACAAAAATATATAGCCACCAAGGCTCCACCAATGTATAAAAAATCTCATATAAGCCACCTAGGCTTTTGACCACCAAGGTCTAATATATCTCATTAATAGCCACCAAGGCCTATGGCCACCAAGGTGTATGCTACCTAGGCATTTTTATTTTATTTGTAAATAAAAAGATTTGTTTTTTTTACCTTTGTAAGTCTCAGTGCGGCTGCCGTTCTCCAGTAGACACGTCTTTCTACCTTGGTGGATATTGAAAGAATGACCATTCTACTGGGGTCACATGTACATGTACTTCCGCTAGGTAAATTGACCAATGAGGTTAATATAGACCCCTATAACATGTCTCTATTGAGTTGACACAGAGGCATATCGTATTGATCAGCTAATTCGTGATGATAACTAGAAAACTTTAAGTATGTTAGAATGTCAATGTCTGTCGTCCAGATCTAATTATAGGTTTGAGCGTTCCTTAAATAAAAAAAATGTGAATCGGACGCAATAAATTTATAAAGTGTTATATCCATTCAAAGTTAATGCACCAGTGTTAGGCAGCAACCATTTGATTTTCTGGGGGGGGGGGGGGTATGGTTTTTTTTTCTGTGCAAATTTTTTTTTTCGCCTTCGGCAAAGAACAATCTATTTTTTTAGCGACAAACCGAAGACAATTTTTTTCTTTCAATTTTAGCATTACATATAGTGGCAGCTGAGGGTGAAACAACCAATTATTTTTTACTCAGGGTCCAAAACAAATTATTTTTTTCACCAAAACCTGGAAACAAACTTTTTTTTCCAAAAAAAACCATAGCCCCCCCCAGAAAATCAAATGGTTGCTGCCTTAACATTCGTGATTTATTTTGTTTTTAGAGCAGCTGCCGTGCACATGATGCCCGACTTGCAGAGGTTGTTTCTAAAAACCAATCGGACTACTTAAATAATATGGAAAAAATTGTACGAATAGGTTGATAGGTAAATTGTTTACCACGTTTAAAGCAGTCCCACATTTACATTTATGTGCATTACTACCCTAAATCAGTTGTTTATACTAATAAAAGTTTCTTTTAAATGTGTAGACTGTTCACATGTTATGTCAATTGCTTGTGCAAACCTTACTTTATATATGTACCATAATTGCTTAATGCAATTTGCCGCTTAACAAAAAGAAAATGTGGATATATTTTTGGCAATTTTAATAGCGAGTTTTAAAAGAGTCAACAATCCTTAAGATTCCAAAATGACAAATTGAAGGATCCTGAATACGTCTTATAAGAACGATATTGACACAAATGTATAGAGTTTGAAGCTGAATGTTTTGAGTTAAAAAAAAGATATGAATAAACTACTGACTTGGAGAAACAGATGATGCAATTGAATTTGTTTAAGATAAACGCTTGTGACAAGAAAATAGGGATGGTTTTATCAAAAGTACTTGTTTAAATATAAAAAAAAAATATGAATGAATAGTTTTAATATTAATGAATATATTATACATAGCCGAGGACCTTAACCTGACTACTCGTGCAGAAAAACTATCCGGCTGGTTGTAACCGGCCTGTTTCTTTTGTTACTTTTGTTTTTTATCTGACTTGTACGACGTTTCAAGTAATAATACTTTAAGCAAGACTAAACATTTGAGAAACTTGGATAGCCAGAAAGCAGTAAATATAGGTTATAGTATAAACACATTTTTTGTTTTCATTTCCCTTCAACCGAGATTTTTTTTCAAGAAAAAAAATCAGGAATCTAATAATTTGATAAAAAAAATACATGAATTTAATATGCAGTGGTGGGGGTCCCGGGGGTTGGAACAACCTTTTTTTTTGACGATCAATGCATTTAAATGGGGACATAAAGTTTGACCCCCCCCTGTTTTGTTCTGGATTTAGACATGGATCCGCCACTGATATGCATTCGATAACAATATAAAGGTATCAAAAGAATGAATTTCCTACTTCATTAGTGAATGAAATATTTATGAAAAAAATGGATTTTGTCTTAATATTATATATATTCAGGAATATACTTTGATTTTTTTTCTAAATTTATGCTCGTCTCTAGATCTGCAAGTGTTGATCGGGATTAAACACGTGTTACTATATGATCCAATCGCAGCTTACTATGGAACGCCATGACTGCCTTATGTTAATGATCAGCATTATATGCAGTGCTCACAACATTATATGCAGTACTCACACCATTATATGCAGTGCTCACACCATTATATGCAGTGCTCACAACATTATATTAAGTGCTCACAACATTATATAAAGTGCTAACAACATTATATTAAGTGCTCACAACATTATACGCAGTGGTCAAAACATTATATGCAGTGGTCACAACATTATATGAAGTGGTCAAAACATTATATGAAGTGCTGACAACATTATATGAAGTGGTCACAACATTATACGTTTTTTGTTGTATGATGAGATTGATATATGATGAGATCATTCGGTAAACTTCGTTTTTAGCGGAAATTACCGAATCCATAATTGGTAAATTACGGTAATGCCCAGCAAACAAATTTAAACAGTTAGGAAAAGATGAAACAAAGAGGTGAATGATTGAAGTAGTTCTGTTCGTCGTAAGAAATACGAATGGCAAAATGTAAGTTAAATAATAAATGTTTATTTAATGAAATATCGAAGGAAAATTTGTATGATATATTCCTCGAGTTATTTCCTACTGAAGAACTTTAGCAAGGTGCCACTTTATAGTCCGTACTCAGTTTTAAAAAGCTTAATTACCTTTTAAATAAAACAGTCAGCTTTCTATAACACATAAGTGCCATATTACGCTAGCTTATATATGTCATGATAGAGTCATTTTTGGCATCGATTTTCAGAATTTGGCATTTTTACATGAATAAGTATCTAACAGATATGAAAAATGCAGTTTAAAGCATTTCATTGTATGTGTTTTACATAACTTTACATCAATTATTCCATTTTTTTACAAGCTTTTTAGCACGCCAAGTAGTTTGTCTTCTAAGTATGATCAGCAGTCTTATATAGAAATATAAACTTTCATAAGAAAAATTTACCCTTTCAAGACCCAGTTTAACATCTTCATTTAAAGTTATCATCTCTTATGAAAACTGAGTTTGTGGGGATGAATAAAACGTTTACTACGTTTGTTCGTCAGTTTGCACGGTTAATATATATAAAAAAGTGGTATGCTTGCCAATGAAACAACTTTCCACAAGAGACAAAATGACATCACATAAATTAAAAATTAAACGGCCACAGTACGGCCTTCAACAATGAGCAAAGCCCTTACCGCATAGTCAGCTATAGAAGGCCCCGAAATGATTAAACGTAAAACATTCCTAATTTATGTACAAACAAACGATCGAAAAACTAACATGTATATAACACATTAACAAACGACAACCACTGAAATAAAGGCTCATCCTGACTTGGGACAGCCACATATATACAGAATGTGCGGCGGGTTTTAACATGTTAGCGGGATACCAACCCTCCCTCTAACCTGGGACAGTGGCGTAACAGAACAACATAAGAACGAACTATGAAAATCAGTTGTAAAAGGCTTAACTCATCAGATGGGTACAAATATAAATACATCTAACAAGAAAATAGAGTGGACGTGGGCGGGTACTTGTATATCCCAACAACAAAAAGACACTATAAGTACTGATCTGAGAGTACTCGCAGTTACTGACAGCTAGTTCAAAGCCACTAACAACTAATAAAAAAAAACATGCATCTAAGTTTTGCATTTTGGTAAAGATTGAAACAAACTGTGAGTAAAAAGAATGATTTACTATTATTGGATAGTAACTATTGTCCATGAAAAAAGAGTCATTTTCAATGCTCTTCAACTTTGTACTTGTTTGGATTTTGATATGGGCGTCACTGATGAGTCTTATGTAGACGGAACGAGCATATGGCGTACTAAATCATAATCCTGGTACCTTTGATAACTACTTGACCAAAATTAATTCTGGTTAAGGTACATTAAGATACAAAATATAATCAACTACAAGACTTAGTCATAGAAGAAGAATATCTTTTAGATCGCACTTCTTTGATAAAAATGGACCTCGAAAAAAGATTCAAATTTGTGTTTAGGTCTAGATGATAGCAACAACACATAAAAGGGGAATGCTATTTGTTGCTGAGCACTTCTTTGATTTTATTTTAAGTCACACAATTTTTATTGTATAAACAGAAGCACAGATACTCGTTATTATGTCAATATATAATTGTAATATAATTATATTAATGGAAAACTTCTAGTATTGTTTTACTGTGAATTCTTCTCGTTGTTGTTATTGGCGTTCTAATTCTTTTCACATACAAGCTTGTCTATAGTCTGGGGATTTCGGTTATTTTTGCTACTAATTTTTTTTCCATATCCCATGTTAGGATCAATGTAAAAGGTTGAAAATTCCATATCTGAATATTTTTTTCGTTATCTGGAAAGTTACTTTTGACGACGGATCTTGATTGTTTCTGTAGGGCTTCTTTCTCATGGATATGGATCACTCACGGGAAAAAAAATGGAAAATTGTCGAAACTAATTTGACTTTTATGTATAGCATAGTCCGAATTATATTCTTAAAAGAATTTAAATTCTGAAACTTGTTATTTTGCACCAAACATTGCTGTGACATGCCTTTTTAAAATATGATTGAAAATCGTAAATGTTTAAGTAAAATTCTATTTGCAATTGCTGACCAACATTGATAAAAAAAAAATGCAATGAACAGTATACTTCTGACAGATATTTGGTTCTCCTTGAAAAATACTGGGTCATAACATATCTTAATTACAATCCCGAGTAATCTGAATATATTTATTCAGAAATGCACAATATATGTGTATAAATCTACATGTTTTAATACTACTGCAAGAAAAAATGAAAAAAAAAAAGGTCGTATATTGCTATCACGTCATCGTCGTCAGCGTCGCAGAAGACAGATGTTTTCCGGATAATTACTTTTGTTTAAGTAAATAGAAATCAATCAAATTTTAACACAAGGTTTATAACCACTAAAGAAAGGTTGGGATTGATTTGGGCGGGGGGGGGGGGGGGGGGTGTTGGTTGGTTGGTTATGGTCTTAACTGTTTAGGAATTAGGAGCCAAAAAGGGGGTCGAAATAAACATTTTTGTAGTTTCCAGTCATTAAGTGTATGATCTCTCTGAAATTATACCACAAGTTTCCAAACTACAAAAGGGATGGTTATGATTTGCTCGGAGGGTTAGGTGGGGGGGGGGAGGTTTTATGGCTCAAACCGTTTAGGAATTAGAGGCAAAAAAGAGGGAAAACAAGGGTTTCTTGGTTAATGGTCAATTAAGACAATTTGAAACCAGTGTAAGGAAGGTAATCCAAACATATTCAGGTAATCCAGACATGTTTGATTACCACCCTTACACTGCTTTAAAATTATGTGTAGAGATTTTTTTCTCCCATAGTCAGATTTCAGAAATTAAAAACAAAAAAAAGGGGGATACATTTTTCTTTTCTTGAGGTTGGGGTCAGTATGCAACAGCATAGTATATTGCACAAAAAAAACAAAAAAGGAGGGTATTTTTTTAATTTTTGGAGGGGATGGGGCAATTCGCAACAGCGTAGTGCAAAAGCAAAAAAATTAAGTATAAATTCAAATTATATAACCAATTTTTAGTTCTTTGACTACAGTTATTCTGTGTCAGAAACCTATTATGTGTCAAATATTAAATTACATTCCAAATTCAGACATAAATCAAGCGTGAACAGTGTGTCCATTTTTGTCCGAACGGTTCAGGGTTGGAACTCTGCGGTCGTATCCAACAGCGTTCGGCGAAGCAATTTAATAAAGACTTAAATATAATTTTATATACATATTAAGTTGTGAATATGGTGAAACTGATCCTCAAAATAAGTTTAAACTGCCCTGGTGTGGAAAAAATTTGTGTTAAATTGATCATACTTCTTAATTTACTTATTTCAATCAGTTTTAAATATTGTATACTGCCTTAATGATAACATATATAATAATAACTGTTGAAATTTGTTTGCTGGGCACTAATTTACCGTAATTTACCAATTATGGATTCGGTAATTTCCGCTAAGAAACGAAGTTTACCGAATGATCTCATCATACATCAATCTCATCATACAACAAAAAACGTATAATGTTGTGAGCACTTAATATAATGTTGTGAGCACTTAATATAATGTTGTGAGCACTGCATAATGGTGTGAGCACTGCATATAATGCTGTGAGCACTGCATATAATGCTGTGAGCACTGCATATAATGTTGTGAGCACTTAATATAATGTTGCGAGCACTTAATATAATGTTGTGAGCACTGCATATAATGGTGTGAGCACTGCATATAAGGATGTGAGCACTGCATATAATGATGTGAGCACTGCATATAATGTTGTGAGCACTTGTTGTGAGCACTTAATATAATGTTGTGAGCACTTAATATAATGTTGTGAGCACTTTATATAATGTTGTGAGCACTGCATATAATGGTATGAGCACTGCATATAATGTTGTGAGCACTGAATATAATGCTGATCATTAACATAAGGCAGTAATGGCGTTCCATAGCTTACCGCCCAAATTGATGACATAAGTTGAATGATCTTCTTCTAGATTAATATAATGTTGTGAGCACTGCATAATGGTGTGAGCACTGCATATAATGCTGTGAGCACTGCATATAATGCTGTGAGCACTGCATATAATGTTGTGAGCACTTAATATAATGTTGCGAGCACTTAATATAATGTTGTGAGCACTGCATATAATGGTGTGAGCACTGCATATAAGGATGTGAGCACTGCATATAATGATGTGAGCACTGCATATAATGTTGTGAGCACTTAATATAATGTTGTGATCACTTAATATAATGTTGTGAGCACTGCATATAATGGTGTGAGCACTGCATATAATGGTGTGAGCACTGCATATAATGTTGTGAGCACTGAATATAATGCTGATCATTAACATAAGGCAGTAATGGCGTTCCATAGCTTACCGCCCAAAATTGATGACATAAGTTGAATGATCTTCTTCTAGATTTGCTGCTTATTTGGACGTGTATTACATGAACACTTTTTGTTTATAGGATCAATCGTGCATTGGTGAGTTGATAGAGATTTTATCTTTTGATATTAGATTTGATTTTTATTTACTTATTTCCTGTCTTATTTTTATTGAAATGTTCACGTCAGTAGCATCCTTTCTTTACTTTCAGCATTGTCCAACTTACTATTCATGTCCATAAATTGAAGTAAACATTTATTGACGGAATATTTTGCTTTATAAGGGGGGCGGTATGTTCTTTTTTGAGTATATTAACTATTTACTTTTCAACGCCATCACCCAAATGTTTTTGTTTAAATTAGCACCAGGGGCGGATCCAGTCATTTTAAAAAGGGGGGCTCTACCTATATGTCCCCATTTAAAATGCATTGATCGGCCAACAAAAAAAAGGGGTTCCAACCCCCAGACCCCCAGGGATCCGCCAATGAGCACTAATAACGGTATTTGGAAAATCAGGAATCATTCAAAACATTAATTTGTCATCTGCTTGACCATAATAAATTTTTTTCTCATAAAATTTGGGATCAAAATATGTATTTTAGGAGAAAACCATACCCCCCACTATTGAAGTTAAATGTCTAATCCCTTAGTGTACTGATGTGAATAGTATTTAACTGGATATGTTTGAAAAAAGATATTGATGCTAACGTAAATAATTTGTTCAATAAAAAGACAGGAAATAAGTCGGTGAACCAAAAAGTAGTTAAAGTGCCCATGAACTCACTGATCATGCACGAGTGATTCTATTTATAAAAAGTGTCCGTGTAACAACTAAAAAGAGTCCGTGTATCGTCTAAAAAGAGTCCGTGTAACACCCGTTAATGTACTGTTTTTCTATAGCTCTGCGGGGGGGGGGGGGGGGGGCAAAGTCGTTCAAGTAATTGTATGCAGATTTTTGCACAAGTCAATTCTAAGCACTGTTTGAATTTAGTTGTTTATAGAAATGTGTTTACTGTACTAGCTGCCGTTGAATTTCCGTTTAAGGCTCGGTTATTTGATTTATTAATTGGGAGAGTTTTTTTACGTTTACTCCGTGTTTAATATACAATCTATTGCAATTCCCCGTTTAGTACGAACAACATTTACACATAGTCTCTTAGATTCTAAAACGCAACGAAATTATAACCCGCAATGCAATTAATAAACTATATATCGAGTTAGCACACCGATGTCACCAATTTGAACAAGTTGCAAGTTGGTGGTAAAATGCTATCATAATTGCACCATAAATAGTCCGTGACAATTAAGTATTCCTTTTGCCACGCCAAACAACCATTTTTTGTTTCAAGCTGTGCTATTCAATCATTACATAACTACATTACAATGAAACGTTGTTTTCTCATTAATTCATGAATTAAAGCTTATAAGAGGACCAATAATTAAAAATAAATTAATGTAGTGCCAAACATGATTGTAAAATTAAACAAATATTAAACGAGACTCTCCTCGGTTAGAGTCGAAGTTTGAATGTGATTCTATGAGTCATTTATTAAATGAAATAGTGTTTGCGCATGACTGACTTGTCAACTTTGAAGAAGGTTTTTGTCATTTTGAATATAGCAATAACTGATTCAACTTAGTAATGGTTCCTGTAAATATAATGTACCAGTGTTGCATAATAAATTAAACAATACCCTCCAGTAAACTAATCCTAGTCATGTAGGGCGGGTGTGTGTCATTTAATCCCTTCAGTGATTCTATGGCTCATAGAATGACAATCAAACTTAGACTCTTACCAAAGAGAATCTCGTTTAATTGTTTGCTCTTATTATATCTTATCACTTCCGAAAAAACCTGAATGTCCACTTACAATACTCCTTCATCTTCAGATTACTGCTAAACTACTGACACAAATACATTCTATGCAACTACTTTCTTGTCATAAAATTTATATGAAGAGGAGATGTGATTGCCAATGAGACATCTCTCCACAATAGAATGAATGACACAGAAATTAACAACTATATGTCACAATACAGCCTTCAACAATGAGCAAAACCTATACCGCATAGTCAGCTATAAAAGGTTCCAACATGACAAATGTAAAACATCAAACAAGAAAACTAACAGCCTAATTCATGTACATGGTGTACAAAATAAAGAATGTTTTTTCATTTGTTCATGCTGCTTTGTCATAATTTCTGGAATAGGGACTGCCTTCAACTTTGCGCAGAATTTCGTTTCTGCACGCACAATGTGAGCATCATAACTATGTTTATCTTTGCCAGATCTAAGCAAAACAGTTTTAGTCCATCTTGCAATTGCATCTTAAGTAACATATTGGTGTGGCTATTTCAACAACAAACTTTGATTTCAACTCATTTACTTTATTAACATTTCAAAGATGAGTCGAATTGGTTCTTGTTGCTTTTGTTATAGACAATAATAGTGCATTGACTTGACATATCAACGATATAAGGATGAGGCTTAGAAACGGGGAAATGCGAGGCTGTGCCGAGCTATTTCCCCGTTTCGTGCCGAATCCTTATATCGTTGATATGTCAAGTCAATGCACTATTATTGTCTTTATACTGCAATCTAAAAAAACATTTTCAATTGTTGTTTAATGCGTTAAGGTTATTTTTTTTTTATTTAAATATTGGGGGAAATACCCTTTAAAAAGGCCTCACGTCATGCTCGCGGAGAAATATACAACGCAATGAAATTTACATTTACCTGTTGAAACAAACACTCGATGGTGAACGAAATCGTTTGAGTATGGACTTAAATATCAACCATAAGCATAAAACATAATGATTTATAGGTTGCAAACAAACAATATTAACAAATTAAATATGTTTTTCCAATAATTCCAAAAGAAACAATGTTGAGTCGTTCCACGCATCGTTGTATGCATTTGAAACAAGAACAGGTTGAAGAGGTCGTATGCATAATTCAATATTATTTCGGCAATTTCTATTTAAATATTCATGAGGAAAAGTGATATCGGGTCAGTGACTGTATATGACATAGAAATATACAGTCAACGCATTTTGACTGCTCAAATAGAACGAGTGCAGTATAAAATGCAATAAACATACATAGTTTTGATGTTGAATCATTAAAACTAATGCATTTTACCGGATACACGTGTTTTGCAAATAGAATAAGACTTTAGTAACCTGTTAAATGTGTGCATACTTGATAATATAGGGCTTAAACTATATACTCCTTTTTTGTTTCGAATCATTATGGATGCGAACCTACTAAGTTTTCTTCGCCTTTAAATCCAAATGCTGACAGAGATCCTATAGCAGTATTAGAACTATATACAAGGCCTGCGTCGAATATGCTGTTTAAAATCATAAAAAATTGTCTACAGTTAGTTGATACAAATTAATATGTTTTTCACTACAGTAGTGAAACCATCTTTTTGTGAACGTCTGATATTGTTTTAAGTGCCACGTTTCCATGATGACATGGTACTATTAACTTTTTGTTCAGAAAGCCCTCGTTTTCGATATAGTATCTGACACGTGACAAACAAACATAATTACCGTTCTCCGACTTGGATCTTCCGTGTCGTGATGAGGCGTTGTTATTATTTTTTTTGTTTGAATTATTAAGGGATTGTCTACTTGCAGTTCCATCAACCTGGTGAACCAAGGTTGCGTGGGTCGGAGAGGTGCTTTCATTATTCCTTTTGCCTTTTCCGTCTTTATTTTACGTAAACAAGAACCCAGTAGACTGAAAGAAGGAAACATGTATACATAATTACAATGTTTCCAATTTAAAGAAAATACATCTTTTAATGACGCAAGAGGATCCAAAAACAATATTCCTCAATTTCAATTCAGTTTAATCATTATAAATACGGAATATTATTTTATCAGCGTCTGTGTTCAATTTTCCTGGAATATGGGTACATGACAACTAGATCCTATTTTCAATACACCATAACCATAAAGTTCTACTTATTTCATTACAATGTAATGATTTGGCTCCTCCCATATTTTTATGCAACGGCCATTATGTTGTCTGTTAAAATTTCAACATTTTTATGTTCTCTTTTTTCTTTGAATGATTGCAAAGCAAATTCAATAACTGAAATTTCTAAATAATTTATAGTGTTTTCTCTTTATTTTTCTGTCCATTGCCCATCTATCCTTTTTTTAAACAAAAATAGCGCCGAAACCTAACCCAGAGGCATAAGTCTCAATTATGAAACCAGATTTTACTCTAGAAATTTTTCTTTGTTGTGTAAATATATTTGAAGACCACCAAGTTAACTCTTATTTCATTTAATATGTTATAGATATATTATAATCAAAATTTCCATTTGAGTTTTTAAGAGCGTTAGTTTTCGCCTTTTCTTAATAATTTCTGTAACGTAATTTACCAATATCTACTTAAGAAAAACTTGAAACTATCAACCCAATCACTTTAGCCACATTTCTAATATATGTTTTTGCTTTCTTTTGCAGTGCGTTCTTTTTTTGTGGCAAAGTAACAACCATTTCTTCAGAGGCTTTAATATTTACTAAAAATGTAATCTTTTTTAAAGTTTCAAATACTAATATTTAAGAATGAATCATAAAACCCCGTTAATGAAATTGTTTCTGAAACATTATCTTTACATACTTTTTGTGTATCAGCACATATCAGGCAATCATCAATATAGCCAGCATTAGAGAAACCTAAATTTCTCAACTTGGAATAAACCGGTTTCATATTTTTTGTAAAATATCATGGTACTGCAGCTTGTCCATTAGTTCAGCAGGTGAATTGAAATATTTTTTCGTCACATAAAAAAACTTAAGTATTTTTATGTTTTTGTGCTACAGACACAATATCATTGTACGTGTTATCAATCCTTAGTTTCAGTGCAATTTCAAAAGTGTCCATTTTAAAATGATTGTATGGAACAAATTGATTTTTTTTTCTAATAAAGTATCATTCTATATTCAAAATTGAGTGTAGGTCTTAAACATATAGGTGATGAACACTTTTTGATGAAGAACTTCTGCAAGTACTTTACATTCTAATGCCTTTTTGTATTTCTTTCTATTTAATTAAAGTTTCTTTTGCATTTAAATTGCACTGACACTTTGTCGAATTTTCAAATAGAATTAACGTTTTCCAGTTCAACATGACAATTTTCTACAATATCTAATAAAAAAGTCTTTATCAGACGTCAATTTGTTTCCACTCATCAATAAAATATTTCACTCTACCTGCATGAAACCCATTTAATGTACAAACCTCATCTTTATCTTGGTTATTTACATATTTCTGACCCCTGTTGAACCGCCTGTCCGGGGAAAGTTTTTTTCCTCCAGTGTCATTACTGGTTCTTGCTCTTGTAGCACCATACGTGTGTCTAAGTTGTAATAAATTGACTTGTCTTGTCTTGTCTTGCACAATCTTATTGTGGATGGTTTTCATATGAAAACTCTACCAATACCACGTCCTCTGTCTATTCCACAGCTATATATGCATCTATCACCTCTACTAAATCGTCCTTAAAACCTTGAACGTCAACGTCCAAAGTGAATCCGATCTGCTATATTAGAGCAGTCTTCTATATCTTTGGCTACTTCAGACACATTATCCTCCATGCAACTTTGATAACTATTAGCATGTCGAAATGTATTATTGTATCGTTTATTTGTGTATGTAATCTTTTCTTGCTAATTCATTTCGTCTATTAGTGTGACCTAGCTATGCTAAAAACATCATTGCATTCATCATTAACTTCACTTGACTCTTTTTGTTTCATTGCCCGTTTTTGCAACTTTCTTCTCCATCTAAATAAGCAAGTCTGCAGCTTTAACTACCGATATTTCTATGTTTTGCATTTTATCTCCGCACGTCTGAGCAAAAAGGGAGATCAAATCCAATACTAACTGATTTGTCCTTATAATAAACTACCCATCACATTTACCTGCTCTAGGGTTTAACTCTTCTATGATCATGTCATTATTTTGGCTTTCATTCCTGTCATTTATAAACAAGTCAATAATGTTTTCTGCCATTCAACTCGTTTTGTTTAAACCGTTTGATAAGACTAGAAAACTTACTTTTTTCACTGACTGTTATGAATCATGTGTTGTGCCATGTACAGCGTTATTATTTTTTATCTGACCTAGCTTTTTTAGTTGGCGGCTTTAAGTCTAAATCATGATCTTTTTTATCATCATACTCATCGTATTCATTCTTATACAATTCATTGACCTTTTTGATAAAATAATCTAATTTATCGTATTCTGTCTTCAAAATATCCATAAATATGTTAATGTCAACACCAGAAATGCTTTTTCTACAGATTTGGGCCCCGAGCTACCATGCATGGCATCGGACGTTGTAAAATTACTTGGAGTTGGCTTCACTGCTGAATAACTCCTTTTAATCTTTTTCGTACAAGAAACTGTGCATCTATAAGACATGAGGACATCGTTCTGACGATTACTTTTCTTTGAGAGAACATCGTCCCCTTTCAAATTTATTTTCTTTTTCATTCAGTCAGCCAATTTTTCTTGGGCTGCCGTTAAACTCACTTCTGGCAGTTGTCGTAAAGTATATTAGAATTAATATCAACAAAATTGATATATGTTTTGTAGTCCAAAAATAATTTTAACTGAATAAATATTTTTACCTATCAGGACAAACTATGTCTGATCTCGTCGAACTATGCAAACACATTGTTACGTCAATCATGCGCAAACACTGTCTCATTACATCCCGGAAGTGATATGGCATGATGCAATCGCTCATTAATTTTGAAGAAAAAATACAGAATATCATTATACGTAGAGAATGACTGACATTATCTTTGTCATCAAACACAAAGCCAGTCGACTTGAATATGTAGACTTAATTTGAAATACTGTGAATTCAAAAGTCAGGGCGTGCATTTATTATTGCGATTTTGTCATTTTAGACAAAAATGCGATTTTAATTTTTGCAATATTCAGAAAAAATCCTGTTTGATTCATATACAAAATTTCAAAATGCGAGTTATTAAATATTACGATGATAAGAGTGTCGCTTTTTTTAGCAATCATAAAGCATTTCATTGTTTTTATTAATTTTCTGTACGGAAAAAGAACAAATAATCTCAACATCAGCATAAATAAAGAATTACCTTTAAGAAAGTTTAACAACTTATCGTAAATTGTTAAAAAATTCCAGCTCTGATAAACGCAAAATGCAAAAATAAAAACAAAACTTACCACTGATAAATATCCATGTGAGTCTGAGGTTGATTTAGCTAAGATTATATGTTCCACTTTAATTTTACTAATCGTTTGGTAAGCTTAATACAATAGCGTTGTAAATTGAAGGCAAAATGTTACAATAGTTGCAGCCTGTTACAGTTTGTATTAAATACTCATTCTAATTGCCACACAATACATACATGTTTCAAGCTGTGCTTATCATTCATATACTACATTACCTTGAAACATTGATTTCTCAGACATTAAAGAATATTAAAATAAAAGACAATATGTTGTAAAATATGTATGTCAAAATGATTCAATTTTCTCAACAATACTGTGCAATTAGATAAAGAAAATATGCAGTACTTTATGAAAAAAAACGAAAAGGCGCAATACATGTCCATGGGATTCATTAACAAAAACACGCTTTTTGTGTCTTTAAGGTAGCACTGTCAACGTATATTTGTTCCTAATAATATTTGTTCCTGAGGGAAACAATATTATAATAATATTTGTTCTGCGGAAATTATGTCATGGAATACTATTCCCTTCTGTATTATATTTGTTCCACTGAAATTAGGAACTTATCTTATATGTTGATGAGTATAACTAATGTTCCTATTATACTGGGGTCTGGTTTTCGAAAGTATCTTATGACTAAGACATGTCTTATGATGGTCTTAGGACATGTCATAGTCGTAAGAAATGTTTTCGAAAGTGTCCTAAGTTACGATTTGTCAATAGGGAAAAAATCAATTTCGTCTCTGTACATCGTTTTGGAAAAGACAAAATATTCAAAGAATAATGACTAAATTTGTATCTTTGAAAGATAAACAATTAGTTATGAGGAACTGTCACAAATTAAAGGGGACACATATTTCTGTCAGAGAACAATTTCCGGTAAAAATCGAGGAAAACACTTTATCCTATGTTAAAGCAGGCAAAGAAAGACCGAAAGAAAGCTATATTAATAAGAGATAAACTGTTCATAGAAGGGGAACTATACGAACCAAGCGGTGACAGTGAACCAATACACACGGATAACAAAGAAAGGAAGAACAGAAACACCCAAAATATCGAAGCAGATAAAAGTCCATTCATTAATTCAACGCAACCCAGTGATTTCTACCCATGGAATCGTCCGATACTAAAACAACGGAAAAATCAGAAGCGGAACAGAATTGATTCTGACGAACCTTATTCGTAAAGCCTGGCCAATATTAAATCAATCCGAAGTGCATGAACTCTATCAATAATCTATCTTAAAAAATTTATTCTACGCTAGTACTATCCTTAACTTACTTCACAAATACTGAAAACCTCTTTTTCGATAAAAGAGTTGCGTTATTTTTTATTTGTAATATTTATTGACCAATTTATTATTTTGTATACTACATTTTGTTGCTCTTGTTGCACACAATGTGCCTGAGTGTATTAATAAACTTGTCTTGTCTTGTCTTGTCATAACTTTTGTCGTAAACTTAAGACCCCTCGCGACATGACTTATGATGGTCTTATGATTGTCAACTAAAATTTTATTTACTTTTCAAGACTTTTTTGCATAATTTCATATTAATTGCAATAACAATATTTGTTTTGTTTCTCGGTTAGCTAAATAGTAAAGATCTTATTACTACGTGAATTAAAATTTGAATATCCTGTGACATACAATTTTGAATTCTTTTCTAACTTATGGTTTAGTATAACAGATAGACATATTATTTCGTTCCTAGCATATTTAATAGTACTATATTTACGTAAGTGCACGGGCATTTCGTTAAGCGGGTACCCAATGTACCGAATTTAAAAAGTATTCACAGTTAAATAACAATGCATTTATGATGATACACGAAAGCGAAGTTCAAGATTAATCATATATTACAAACTAAATTTAAACAAATTATCAACTCATATTTCAATTTCTTTTTGTATAAAATTTCATGTTTATTATAATGAAAAAAAATAAAATATTCGTAAATATGAAGAAAAGTAATAATTAGTATGTTCATACTTTTCATTTTCATTCTTATATTTAATACTTTTTAAACATTATTTAAAATTAATAGAAAATAATGTTCACTTATGACAGTCATAATAGCATCATAGCTATGACTCTCTTAAGACAGCTTTGATTTACATCCTATGACATATCATATGATAGTCATAAGATGATCATAAAATATGTCCTAATATATATTTTATGACATATCTTATGATACTTTCGAAAACCAGACCCCAGAAGTTTAGTTTACCTTTGATTGATTATTATATAAATCAAAACAGATTAAATGCTAATTATTTGATTATTATGTAAAATGAAAAGTGTTAATGAGTTAGATATATTCAACTGTACACAACACCTGAATGTATACTAAAACATGGAGGCTGATGAGTATGAGAAAATATGTATGTTTTTAAATGATGTGACATATGTTGACGGTAAGTAAAAATGTTAAGAAGTTCAGCTGTGTAATATAACTTAAATTCTTATGAGAAAAGTATCATTTAAAGGTCAAATATGCATACCAGTTATTGTCGATAATTCAGAAATGATTATTCAATTATTCCCCAGATTCATGATACCTGTTCTTATACCGTAATAATTGTAAATACCAATTTACCATTTCGGCAGTGGTAATGGATAGAATATAATAATATTTTTGGGTCGGAAAAGATATTATATAATATGTTTTCCAATCGGGAATAAATATTACATAATACTTTTTCCAATCGGGAATAAATATTACAATACTTTTTCCAATCGGGAATAAATATTACATAATATTTTTGCAAACAGGACTAAATATTACATAATAATTTTTCCAATCGGAATAATTACAAAAGATTTTTTTCATTTTTTTTTCATTTTAATGAATGATATGTCAAAATGATAAAAGTCAAAATGTTATACCAGTCATAAGATAAAATTTTCTACGTAATATTTATTCCAAAGATAATTTATTATGTAATAAAACTTCCTATTGGAATTTATTTTATGTGATAAAAATTCTGAGGCATCGGTCCTTTTATTATGCTGATGGAATGAATATCACGTAACAATAATTCTAATTGGTACTTTTGTTACATAATAAATTATCTTTGGAATAAATATTATGACGGAACTTATATTCTGTGACAGCACAATACAAAGATTTCCAATTCCCGAATTTCAAACTGCTGTAACTTTCTTTATAATGCTTGAAAATTCATAAAAGTGGTATCTATGGATAGCTAACAGATTACTTTTTCATATTAATGCAATGTAATTAGTATTATATAACAATTATGTAATTAATTATAATGATATCTGTGTCTACAAAATTTTACAAGAAATTTCCACTTTCAATTGAAATTTACTTCTTCATGGACCCCCGAGAGGGTTGATTTCATTATATGTTGTTCCTTGAGCCATTATCTACAAAAGAGTGTTGGATAGAACGTATAGATCAAATTTTACACCTAATCATACATTATCTACTTTTATGTGGTAGGGATGTTTATTCTAATTACAAATTCATGAGAGAATGGAATACGATAGCGGTAATTTGAGACACCCTTTTGTAGCTCCTGCTGTGTTGATTAAGATAACGTTAAAATTTCTTGTGTAGCTATAGAGATGAAAGAGCTAAATTCATTCAAGTGAAATAACCATGATTTTGCCATAAATTGCATAATAATTGATTACATAATAATTGCATAACAAAAATAGTGCATTCATTTAAAAGATTAATCTTTTATCTATCTATATATACCTCTTTTATTAATTTATATGCAGTTTTAAGGAAGTTACAGCATTTTAAAATTTGGAGATTGGATGTAAAAAAAAATTTGTATTGTGCTACCTTAATGGTCATATTCCAATATATCATGACATATTTGAAACTTAATCTACAGTAAGATAAATGTATAATCTTCCCTTTGTATGAAAACCTTGAATTTTGTTGATCAGGCAACGCATTATTTTGATCGTGAAAGACAATGCGTGACCAGACTTAATAATTAGAAAACAATATTTTGTTTACCAATTGATGTACTTGCAACTGATGGAAGCGTGTAACTAATTTAATAAGAACAAAGATTCAAGCTTTCATTGAAGGAGACAAGTTTATTAAACCTTATTATTATAGACGTCCATCGTCGTTCAAATTAGTGCAACTTCTCAGCACTGAAAATGTAAAAGATTTGCGTAATTTGTGTAAATTCTTGTTTAATGTACTTAATCATAGGACCGAACTGTTATTGGTCAATACTTGATATTTATTTGCTTCTCTGATGTATTATGTCATGTTGTGTTATAGAAATGTATTTGTATTTATTGCACTGATAAGCATAATGTGCTTAAAGTAATAAAGAATTGAAAAAAAAAAATGATCCATGAAATAAGGCACAGTAAAGGTATGAAAATATTAATACTTTGAAATGCTTAATGAGAATCTTCACTTTATGATTATAATGGGCATAAAAATGAGCAATGAAAATTATAGATAGAAAAATAAAACAATATTAAATTTTATAATAACTGTGATGGACAGACAAATAGAGTGATATTGCTATAATTCACCTGGTATTTGTGGTGTTATAAGATAATTAGATCCACTGACATTACACGATTAACTCCCTATGCATCATCAACAAAAGAAACCCGAGTAATTGTGCAAATCTAGTTTTTTCCATACCGATAACAAAATAATTAGTTATCAAAGGTACCATGATTATAATTTAGTACGCCATACGAGCGTTTCGTCTTCTTAAACTCATCAGTGACGCTCAGATCAAAATAGTTATAAAAGCCAAAAGTACAAAATTGAAGAGCATTGAGGATCCAAAAATTTCAAAAATTTTGCCAAATACGGCTAAGTATGATCACACAACATATCTTTGAGAACCATTCGATTCATTCAAATGAAATGACCTTTTTTTGAGAAAAGTAGTATAGCCATTCCAATTATGAAACAAATCATGCTTAATTACAATTATAATGCCGTTGTAATGTCGAGGAGCAATATGCCTTTTATAGTTTTGACAAAACGATGTACTTTTAAACCTTGATTTTCTCACATACTGATCATAATATTGAACCTTTTTTACAGACAGTTTTAATTTGATTGCTTATTTGTCCGTGTAATTCATTAAATTAGATAAGTTATTGACCTTTCATATGTCTTCTCGATAAGTTTACTTCACGATCCGGTACCAGAGCACGAGCATTTCTCTCGATAAAACGAATGACATAATGACTATGCAAAAATAAAAAAAACCAAACTTACATGTAATAGATAATGACTTACCATGTGAGTCTCAGGATGATTTAGCTAAGATTATACGTACCACTTTTATTTTACTAATCGTTTGGTAGTTTGTTGATTATTTATTTACTACTACAATTTCATATTAATTAGTATTGTAATTTTCACTGTTAATAATAAACGTTAGATCAGCCATATAAATCTTATCTTGAACTTCATCTAAATTCTTTCTTAATTTTGGGAACTCGTTTTAGAAATTCAAATGTGACGTCACTTTGAGCGTAGCACTGGTTATGGCTAATAAGGCTGTGAATTTTTGTAATTTATCCGTTTTTGTTCTGTAGCTAGACACCACTTCAGTTTAATCATATATATCTATTTTATCGCTATTTTTTGCATTTTTCCTTTGATCTTTTTTTGTGATAATTTTCATATCATGCTACTCGCTTGAGATGGAAAAATTATCGCTAGAAACTAAGGAGGCCACGTGGCGTTGCTAACGAAATTGACATGATATTGACAACTTCGTCATAGGTAAAATAGCGATAAACAGATTATCATTGGTCATCTCAACTCGATTGCTTTTCTCACTTTCGCTGTACCAGCTCAAGCGAGAAAATCAATCTCGTTGAGATGATCAACGATAATCTATAAATATAGTCATTCATATGCTTAGTTGTGAGGCTCCTGGTATGATTATCCTTTTAGAGTTATTGTAGGCTATGTATTTCCAGAATGAATTAACAAATATGTATTCTTAATAATCACGTACGGGAAGTGTGAGCAAGACTGTGTGTTACTCTACCAAAATCTTTAAAAACAGTATTAGTGAAAGGAAATATTCATCAAAATGTATTGGCAACTTCGTTACTGATTTTTTTATTTCCCCCCTAATCGAAATAGGAAATAAATGAGGCAGTGTTTGCATTAAATACACGAAGAATGTTGATTTTTTTGCAAGTTCAAGATCTTGTTTTGTACGTTGTCATGTTTATATTTTTTTTTCATAATGAACTACCTAGTTGGTCAAGTTTGTTTATGTATATCATATTACTTTAACATCCAAAGATTATAAAGGACGAAATGATTATAGACATATAATGTAAACATCATTATATATTACAGGTTTATTAAAAAAAGAGGGGGTATGATTACAAATGAGACAACTCTCCACAAGAGAGCAACCGACACAGAAATTAACAACTATATGTCACCGTACGACCTTCAATAATTTGCAAAGCCAACGCCCTAAGAATGATTTACACCAAGTTTGGTTTAATTTTGAGCAGTTATGTAGAGGAGAAGATTTTTTTTCAACATTACAAAACTTTATGAAAAATTGTGAAAGATTGCGAAAATTCATTTTAAACTGCAATAACTCCGTCGGACGCCAAGTGATGAAAAACCTTACTTGGCCCGCTGGCAAGGTGAGGTAATAAAACAGTACGTGAAGCCTAAAAATAATGCTGTTATTTTTTATTCTTACTGGGAAGTTTCTATATGAAGTAAAAAAAAATCAAGTATGCAAACTTATATTTCTCACTTGGTTCAACTATAAAGTAAGTAACTATAAACTATATCTAAAACATTTTGAATAGTCAATACCATTTAAGATATTTGATTAATAGTCGAAATTTCTAGTAGTTTTGATGTACATAATGCAATGTGAACAAGATATCATGTGTACACAAATTCATTTAATTACAAACTTAATTTATTACATGGTATTTTTTCAATCCGACCAGAAATTACTTTCTTTGATCATCTTGTTTTATTTTCATTTTAAAGGTGTATATGTTTTTTAGTGTTACACTTTTTATGCGTTTATATCATTCATTTATTGTGTACATGTATCGTTATTCGTAATAATCCAGTACCCTCGTAAGAAAGATCGTTGACTAATATCTAGACGTTTTATATATCAAGTTTGTATTATATATTAAAACAATTTTAAACAATTTTTGTGTGACTTTTTGTCCTGTGACCTTCAGTCCGTTTACCATTTATATGTCATGAATTTATAAGTTTTGATGAACATGGCTTGATGATTATAATATTTTTATGGTGAAATTTTGGTTTCAATGCTTTATTGAATACATTTGAATTTCAAACTGTTGTTCATATTTCTATCCAAGGGAAATAGCTATTGCTAAATATATTCCTAAATTGACGAATTACAATAGATAGATACAGAAATATGTCTGGGTTGGTTAAGACTCGGTCTAGTATGGTTTAGACTAAGTCGAGGTCGAGTATGGTTCCGACTTGGTCGAATATGGTTCAGACTTGGTCGATAATGGTTAAGACTTGTATAAAATGGTTAAGATCTGGTCGAGTAAAGGTCAAGTACAAGTTCAGACTGTTAAGTATGGTTCATACTAAGGTCAAGTAATATCAAGTAAATTTTAGACCAATTCAGACTGGCCGAGTAAAAATCAATATAGTCGAGTACAGATATAGACCAAAATATACTTTTACTAGTGTGTAGTGAATGTATATCACAATACTGTACACAGAGGTTAGTTGTAACAATTAGGCGATAGCAAGATGATTAAAACGAAAACAAAAACTGTATTAAATACCAATCATATTCCTCCGGAACACAAAAAAAAGTTAGGATTGAAAAATACTAACCATATCAAATAACTTGGATTGGACTTCTAAGGGAAGGGAACGGTATCATACGAACTCGTTTATAGATACAGTTCAACTCAATTATGAATCTTATATATTGGATGGCTTTGTTCGAGTAAAGAAATTATCTGTTTCGAGAATTTTCAAAGAAATTGATTACATTTGCAAATTGTTTTTTACTTTGTGATTTTACTTTTACAGGGAAATTTACCTCTTGTCGCTCCGTATACTTCGGCAAAACACATTACTTAACTCAGGACAAATATGTCAGTTGAATATATATTGATTGCTTGTTTGTGCTTTACGCTAGTTTCAGCACTATTTGCCTTATCACTTCGACCAGTTTTTAAAAACGGAGGAAGCAGGAAAGCACGGAGAGAACAACTGACCTTCTGCAGGAAAAGTTTCAACACTAGTTAATAAAGATCGAACTAAACGCTTGTGTTACATGCGTATAGGATATACAATAATACGAAAATCGCGTATTGTTATATATTATTGATCGAATCATTTGTTTATACAACACCAAATAATCATGTTTTTCTTAGTTTTTCTTTAGAGTGGTGATGTTCTGTCAATTAATGACCGTCATTTCAATAAGTGGTTGTCCAAGCGAGCTTTAAATTAAGGATAATACCGAAAAATATATGCTTCATATCTCAAAACTGACACAGACTGACGAAGTCAAATAGAATCTATGGCAAACGAGATGATCCCAACTTTCCAATTGTCAACATCTTGCATTCTCGTAGGAGCATACCCTGTGCTCCAAGTTCTTTCACATATCTCAGCTGATTAGTTTCGCTGGTGCATTTTCACACCATACGAATTGCATTAACATGGGTGTGATCTTTACAGAAAATCGACAAAACATCAATTGATGGTAACCATCACGAATTGGCTGAACAATACTATGTAACGGTGTCTCAAATTACTACCAAAAAGTTATCGCAGTCTTGCGATGTTAGACATGTTAGATACTAGTATAGTCGGATTTGTAATATTGACGATTGTGGCAAAAATGTTAGCATTAATTCACATAGCGAGTGATTAAAGCGTAGCAGGAGGCACAGTAGGCACACCCGGTAAGCTGGCGCCTCTTAAACATAGTGGTTTTATTTGTAACCTTTATTTTCCTCTTCCTATAATCGACAATTCCCTCAGGTTTTATTTGTAACCTTGAGTTGTCTCCATCTAGAATCGTTGTACAGGATTTGGACATTGGTAAACATCAGTCGCGTTGAATTCTCCTTTGGTTCTTCTTTTTTTCCCTTTTGTACAATAGAAACAAATTTTATTGAAGATATTTTTAATATCACACTGTTATATAAACACACGTACACACTCAAACACACACACACTTTATCAAGTTGCATTATAATGTTCAAATCAAATATATAACACATAGTTGTTTTTGTAAACAAGTTTACAGTTCGGAAGATGCTACATGAAATATGTCTCTTTTTCCACTTGTTGAATTTCTCTCTAAATCCATTATATTTGGAATGGAAGGAATATTATTGAACGATTTAAGAATAATTTGACTTTTAGGTGGAATGTTGTTGTATGTCTTTGACGTCTCATCTATTGTAGTGATGAAATCAATACCATCATCGAGTGTGTTGTTGATTTCAGTTTCAGTCATGTCCGACTGAAAAATAGAAAATGTTCCTTATTTTTGTTATTGAATTCAATTGTACAGCTTGTAATCAAATTTTACCCAGAATAGGCAAAAAAATAATGATAAACTCAAGGTAAAATTAAAAGTGTACAATAAAAATCAAATCATCTAGAAACCTTCAATATCGCAACATTGTCGTTAGACTTGTTGGTATGCAATATAACACTAGAAGTAGAAGAATTCAATCCTTATAGATGACGTACACATATTTTTAATGTTCTGATAACGTATTCAGTAATATTAATTTAACATGAAATGTGGGATAAATTGAGCTAAACTTACAGTTACAACATAGCCGTCAATTATGAAAAATAATGAATAATTAAACAGACTATTTATTTATTAACTAGTTATGTTATTAATCAAGCTGCCAAGGACCTGCCATCTCAATTACATTCATACAGGCATTGTTCAATAAGTTTCTAATTTTCTGTGACAAATATACCATGCATATGAAGGACAATAATATATTGATAAATCATTTGTAATGTACTTTGTTTCAGACCGATTCATTGTATTTGATTGTTTAGATGGTAGCTCCTAAGACATTCTGACACGGACCTAACAAATCCTTCATGTCACTTGCTTGGTTGAGACGCGGGAATAACCAATTTAAAAGCCTTGGTTTTGACCCGTACCGCCTTAAAGATTATAAAGATTTCGGATAATTGATGTTTACATCTGATATGGCTTCTCTACTTTTCGATAAACCTGATATTACCCCCGATTGTGGTGGGGTTGCGTTGTTCCTTTTTTGTTTTTGTAGAGCTTTGTAGAGATCTGTAGCAATTGTTTGTATCTTTGACGTTTTTCGTTTTGTACCGTAATGTTTTCGGTCAATTAAAGGCAACAGTAGTATCAAAAGTCATAAATCAATAATAGAAAAGAAAGCCGGGTAACAAACTAAAACCGATACGAGGGAAACACATTAATTTTAAGAGGAAAATAACGGAACAACAGAAACACTGAAGTGCAACAAAAATTAACGCCACCATACATAGAAACGGACAATTTGCTAACAACCGCCATATTCTTGACTTGGTACAGGACATTTTAAGAAAAACTATGGTTTTATGGCTAGCCACACCTCCCGCTTATATGACAACGTTACAAAAAAATTCTAAATGAAAACACTACGTCACTATTAGTTACATAGTGTGCTAGTGACCTAATACGGTATATATGGGGTCAGTTAATTCCGTATTCCGTCACTAGCACACTATGTAACGAATTTATCTTACCGACTATCTTAACGTCTAAAATTTAGTCTTGTGATCTACCAAAATGGGCAAGCCAGTCTTCAATACTGTTAGCATTAAAAAACGAATTCCATTGATCCTACAAGAACAATAGCTAACGATAACAACTTCTTAGGTTTAAATGTGTTTAATGAAAATTTGTTTCAATCTTAATCATCAATTTCTTCGTCTGTTGAAACCTTTAAGATTTTTTCTCAGTTCCGTTTCGTTTTTATAAAGGGACGTAACACCACTACTTACCGTGTATGAAATAAGCCCCGCCTCCCTACTACCTAATATGGAATATAAAGGGACGTAACTCCACTACTAATCGTGTATGAAATAAGCCCCGCCTCCCTACTAACCTTATATCAAATATACACGGTCTTCACGCGGACGCTTTTAACCAATCACATTCCTAGAAATGTATAGGAGGTAAGATAAATATACATACACTGTATATATACGTTTCTGTTTGTGTCTTATAAAGGAAAAGCACATTTACATGTGCAATTCTTCTCGTTGTGTTTATGGACCTTATCAGTGCTGTGAAAGTTGTTATGAGCGTAATTGATGCAACCATTCCACTGATTATGCCAGCTATATATGTGTAAGATGAGTCTAATTGTAGGAAAAATAAAAAAAATAAACATTGAGTTCAGCTAAAAAAATAATTCAACACTATAATGATTCTTAACAATTTAAGCCCATACATCGATATATATATAAATATGAATGTAGTATTTGTCATCTAAAGGGAATCCAATAAAAATAAGCTTCTGTAATAATATAGCAGTGTTCACCAAAATAAAGTTTCCATCGATATTGTAACAGTATAGTACGTTATGTTGAATGCGTATAATTTGATATTTCGCTGATTTTCGTATTCTTATTAATTAATTGATTGGTGTTTGTTTAGTGTCCAGTGGCAAATATTTCGTGCATGTTCAGGACGACTATATAGTTATGGCTATATTTTCTTTTAAGAACAAGGTCAAGCGAATGCATATTGTGTAGATCAGTTCTACAACAGCAACTGCATCAATGAGAATTCGGCAAGGCAAATGAATTGTGTTTTATTATTTATGATTGCATCATTAATCGGGTTGGCAGGTGCTGCATTTTCAATGAGAACAGAGAATGTTATAACATGTATAATGATACCAGACATTCACTGTGTGAATCTTTCATGGTATTAATACATGTTTTGTCAAGTTTCTAGATTTGCCAGTTATTATTTAAAGTAATAAATAGTCACCTATATAATGTTGTAAAAAAAAATTAAAAAAAAAAATAGTCACCTGACAATGATGACTTCTGTATATATATATATTTATATATATTATTTACGCCCGTCAAGCAAAACCAATTCTTATCGCATTTGACGTCGTTATAGGTAGTCAACGCTAAAAGGTCACGAACGACAAACCGATAAATTTCACGTTAAAATCGAGATTTTTTTTCAACATAACGTTATCATGAGGGTTGAATAGTAAAAAATAAACTCATCATAGATACCAGAACTAAATTTTGTATGTACGCCATGCCAGACGCGCGTTTCGTCTACAAAAGACTCAGCAGTGACGCTCGAATCCAAATGTTAAAAATGCCAAATAAAGAACGAAGTTGAAGAGCATTGAAGACCAAAATTCCTAACTGTTTTGCCAAATACAGCTAAGGTAATGTATGCCTGAGGTAGATAATATATTCTTAAAGTACATAGCTTCTGTAAAATGACGTATTTACGATTCAAAGTTTAAACGTAGAATGTGAAAACCTTTCAACTTCTTTTTTTTGACAAACACTGTATGCTTTCTGTCTTTAGTCGAACGATTTAAAAATAATATTAAAAAAAATCCTACACATCACGTAGTTTCATTGTACCACGATATGTGATGATGCAATTAAATGTAATAATCGTCTACTAAATACTAACAATAATTATGTTGTAATAAAAAACTAAAATATTTACTAAAAACCACTTAAAGTTATTTACCGAAGCTAGAATACTCTTCTTCTTTTGATACTACAAATTTTTGTATGAACCAATGAAAAAATTTAATAGTTGGCGGGACATTATACATGCCAAACGTGGGAAATCACACGAGAGCGTTTGTTTGAAAGAAACCCAATACGACAGAGACGAAGGTCTGTCTCAAAGTTCTCGTCTTTTTAGCCCCATTTGAAACGAACAGAAACATTGTACTTCACAAAAATGGAAATTGAGGAATATATTATTCGAAAAATTCGTAATCGGATGATTTAATTACTACTGTACATAAAACAATCAATCGATTTGTTCAATTGAAAACATTCTGCGAATATTTTATAATATCACAAGATTTGCAGTCCATTGAAAACTGTTAGTATGTAGATTGAAGCTTACAAATATCAGTTCATAATTTTTCACCCTTTTTGAAGTTAACTAAAATCATCTAGATGGTCCGGTCACTCATCTTTAAAGTGAAAAGGGACTTGAATTGTCTAGGGACACACGAAACAAAAGCTAAAAAGACTTATTTTGTCAATAACCTACAATTCTCTTCTTTTATCGGGTTGTTGTTGTACTTCGTGACACATTACCATTCTCAACTTTGATCAAAATAAGTTTTATTTTGATTAATGTTTTTTTTTTTCTAAAAGTAAAAAAAATACATTCCCATTTCCATTCTCAATTTAATTTTCCGCTTCCTTTCGAAAACAAATTCCTTTATTCTTCAATAGTCTGATTACTAGGCCTTTAAAAATCAAACCAACAAAGAAAGGAAAAAAATCGTCAGTACACAATAGAAAATAACAGATGCTAGAGGCTTGAGCCGATTTGAAAATTGTTTTATGAACACATCGGGATAAATACACGAGATGGTTTTAGCTGGTTAATCACTGTTACAATGAGGTCAACTATATAAATAATATATAGCAGTTCCAGTTCATTGACTTTCTTAAAATTATTTTTCTTTGATTAGGAATAAAATGAGATTTGGGATTTCGTTGGACTTATATTGGTTTATTCAACTTTGTTCAAATACATATACAGCTCTAGTACAAAAAAGTTATACACCGACGAGTAAACAGACAATTATTTTAATTGATATGTGGGTTTTAAATGATCAAAAGTCACTGAATGTAACACCCGTCGTGTAACTCTTTAAAACCAATATTAAGATAAAAAATGTCTGGTCGTCTTGCTGTCCGCACATATGATTTGCATCTTTACATTCTGATGTGTGCCGTAGTTGTAAAAAGTTACAAGTATCCGTTACTCTAGCACAAATCGATAAGGACAACAAAAAAATAGAGTTCCCAAAATGGCATATATCATATTGAAGCTGTCATGAGAGAACGAAAGCTGTACAATGAATGGTTGTCAAAATCCCGTGAAGGATTAACTAATTATCATACAGAACAGGTTTTAAAGAATGTTCAACATACAATTGATTTTGCTCATTAGTATTAGTTTGCCACCTTATACCGACCAAGTTAGACAATTGTATTTTTATCCAGTAGAAAGGTTAAAGTTTTTGTTGTATGCATGGACGAAATACGGTAACAATACATATATTTGGTTGATGAAGATGAATGAACTTTGAAAGATTGTGCCGATACAAAGGGTCCAAACACAACAATTTATATGTTTTATCATGCTATTGAATATGAGGCTGAATGTGGAATCCATTGTGATAATTGTCCAAACACGTTACTTCCACTTTTATTTTGGTTAATTGGTGATTATTTTTCATAAACTCTTACCAATATAAAAAAGAGAAATGTGGTATGATTGCCAATGAGACAAATATTCAACAACCTTCAAATTAAGTGGATGTAAGCAATTATAGGCAACCGCACGCCCTTTAACAATTTGAAAAAATATCATACCGTATAGTTGGCTATAGAAGGTTCCGATATGAAAATATGAAACAATTAAATTGTAAAAACTAATATCAGTATTAAACAACCCATTGCAAAAACATTTTTCACTCTTTTATATTACAATTAAAAGTATAACTGATCTTCCACCACAGATTCCCACTGTGAGTTCCTTTTATTTATATTTGTTTAAGAATTTTATATGGTGAATTTGATCTTAATGGCTTTGTAAGATAAATAACTGGCTAAGTGGACTGATTCAATCTGAACCTGAGAAAGATCAAATAAGAGTAAAAATTATTTAAGTTTATCATAATTAACAAATAAAGACGAGAAGACACCAAGTGTAAAATCGTCAATTTTGAGCCGATTTAAAAACGGAAACACCATGTCTTAAAAACAAACGAAGGAAAAAAAAAATAACACAGAAATTTAAAAAAATGATTGAGCAAGTCTCATCAACACGAACTCCATGCTTCAATACCTTTATTCTATTTAAGACAAAACTTAAACAAATTATAGAAAAGAAACTGAAAACAAACGCTACATCAACGAAATGAATACTTGTTGAAGGCCGTACGGTGACCTTTAGTTGTTAACTTCTCTGTCATTTGGTCTCTCGTGAAGTGTTGTCTCATTGGCAATCATACCACATCTTTTTTTTATATTATATTTGACTTTCAACAAATAAAAAAAAAAAATTGTTGTTCTGTTATTGCAAAAGAAAACAAAATTCGGTATGGTTATTTTGCTTGGCGTGTGTTAAATAGACAACATAATAAAATAAGCCTAATAGGAATGCAGTTCCCTGGTCATACAAAATGTTTTGTAGATGCTGGATTTGGTCAAGCTAAAACGTTATTCCGACGATCAAACTTTGATTCTGTATCTCATTTAGCAGATTTTTTCCGAAAATAATCATCAACAAATGATGTCGTTCGGTATAAGCAAGAGAACAATGAAACGATATTGAATTCGAGAGATTGAAGGCCGTTTTTATCTGTTTTCTTTAAACCTATTCCAGATATCATAAAGAGACATCATTTCATATTCATTCCTGATAAACCGGGTATAGTTATTGTAAAAGAAAAATGCAATGAGTTGAAAAAGAAAATTAGACATTCTTCGCCTTCATTCACAACAGTTCGATCATACGTTGGCTCGTCCTGAAGTAAATCATGCAGCCGGTAGTTCACGTGTAAGGCATCAAAGCTAAATCGACGTCAAAGTATTCGATTCCAACGTTGATCTGATTTTTTTTACGTTAGAGCAAATTTTTTTGTGGTATCAAAATTGAAATTTCTCAACTAGATGTTCTCCGATCGTTGTCAAATGTTTTACATGATGATGGCATACGTTTTATCTGTTTAGATAATTAAAAATCCAAAAATATGATTTTTTTGCCATAAGGGCCGTTTTTGCTTGTCGGGCGTCATATATATATTTCAGTTATTGCTTTGCTGATACATTACTGATTTCCCATCTTCAATCACTAATACATATATGTATGAATTTAAATATTGTTTATGTGACTTGCCATTGGTCTTGGTCTTATGCTGGACTGTGTCAATGTTTGATTCCATAGCCCGGGTTGTTTCAATCGTTGATTCCATACCTGAGGTTGTGTCAATGGTTGATTCCATAGCCCTGGTTGTTTCAATCGTTAAATCCATAGAGGATGATTTCATTGAAATAGACTCTTTGCAATTACACGATGATTCATTGTTTATTCTCGTAACTGCTAAACGTGATCCGTCGTCTATAAAAATGTGTCATATTTATCTTTATTGGAGAATTTAAAATATGTATATATATCTAAAATATGTATTCTATATGTATAAACAAATGATGCATCAGTATGATATAATTGTGATTACCGCTTTCTCTTATCCTTTGTATATCTAACATGTCTAAACCAATTTTTAACAGTTAAAACATTTATGAAAAAGGGTTGATTAAATGTTCGCATTTGACATCGTGCTATATCTGTATTAACTAGTTATTAGTGTAGAATATATGCATATTTCTTTCGGATTATATATATCAGCAATGCTGTAGTAGAATAATGATACAAGCAGTACAACTTTAAGAAAGAAAGAAAAAATAGGAAATACAATTATTCAATGATTTTCGTATTGATGTACAGTTTTCTAAATGCTTGAAAAAAAAACATGAAAGCTGGGAAACAATAAAACAAAATTGGGTCTCTTGTATAAAATACGTTCTTCTTAAGCAAGGAAATCATCCTCCTACTCTTTAATATGTATTACAAAAACTTTGCAGTCAGGTTTATATTTCTACATGTCTATTGTTCACTATACTGGTTGTTATTCTCAAGAAACAACTCTGTTTGTAAGACATTGTTATCATTTCATTAGTAATATGTAGCATTAGTGATAAGTTAAACAGTTGTCCATTTTGATTTGATGTTTGTATCACTTCCGGCATACGTGGTGGATAAAACGTATCCTCTCCATTGAACTAAATGTGTTATCCTCAAGATGTGATAATGCGCGTATCCTCACATTTATATATTCTTAATGATATTGTTTTTCTAAATAATAATCAGCGCACATTATATGTCTTATTGGCTATCGATTATGACTTATGGCTTCAATCGGCATGTCGGATGCTTTGGCGGCTAATGTGCTTTTATTTTCGTGACATGATACCTTCCAAATTTATTGGAATTGTTTTTTTCAATTTTTTAGATTTGCCTTTTCAATGTGTTATGTACTGTATGTGTATTATTATTAAGAATATTGGTTTTGGACCTTTTTTGTTTTTGATGTTTTATTACTTTTAAAATAGATTGTACGTCATATGATACCGATTTTTTCGATGATGATCTGTATAAAAACAGCTTTCCATTTGTAAGCTCTTTCTTTATTCGAAGATTTTGCTGTAGTTGTAATTTAGATAGGATTAGTTTTTTTTTTATTAATTATGCATTGATTCTATATTAACGCCACTTGTCATTTAAAGCAATCTGACTACTTTTATCAGACAAGCAAATTCATCTGCATTTTTCCTAAAAAAGATACTTTTCGTAATACCCGTGAATTGCTATTTCACTTGTGAATAAAATCACTATTAAGTATACGAAACACTGGGTTTTTTAGTGTTACAATATTCCCTGTATTCTTGTGCGATATTTGTATTACTTGCTGTGACGAAAAATACCTTACATATCTCAAACCTGTTGCATTGTATATGGACGAAGGGAAATACAATTAATTACCGCATTATGGAGGACAAGCATACAAGTACGGCATTTCATGCATAGATGGACGGGAGTTATTACAAATACTGCAATATGGATGAGGTCAACCAATATAAATACTCCATTATGTATGGACAGCAAGGAATTCGAATACAGTACTTTGCCTTTAAAGAGTTACCAAAATGGCTAACATAAAAAGATCAATACAAACATGTGCAACCACAATCAAATAATAAGAATTTACTTACTGGATGAAGTTAATACTTTGTGATATGACTACCAGAATGTAAAAGACTTTAAATAATGTTTTGGCAAACTTACATAAAGACTTCGTATGTATTGTAAAGGTGTGTTGCTCTAAATGTAAAACACGAATTGTTCTAACTCAGACACCTTTCAAATTTCATTTACTCTCCTGTCAATTTGCGCATTCAATACTTTCAACATATCTTTAATAAAATTGAAGTATGAGCTCTGTTGAAACCAAGGTATTGTATTTGTACCGTTTGCCTGCTTCCACCGATTTCAACACAAAGATACTTGATAAGGTTCATTGTCCTCTCGATCTTGAGACTGTCAGGCGATAACAGACGAGAGACAATCGTCGAACATAGAGATGTATTTATCACTGTTTACATAGTTTCTACGGGTGTAAGAGTTTCCCCTCGATAGTACGAAATACACCTCTATTACATCATTGATGCGCTGGAAGAGGTCTCTCTCTTTTATGAATTTTGAGACGTAAACTTAATTTTTTTTCCAACAATAATTTTTGTCTTGTAAAAAAACTTTTCTTCAACCAATCGTCTACGTGGAGTTCTAGAATACACATTACAATTTGTCCTAGCGTTAAATCGTATTGAAATATCTTTCAGAGTCTGTCTGCGACTAGTGTTCATCCTTTCATCACAAGGGGCTGTCTATCACCGCCATACTTCAAGGTAATTTTTTTTCTGCTGCTCTACAAATTGGATTAGAAACTTCTTGATTGATTTCTACAAAAATTCAGGTCAAATTTTCAAATTTGTAACTTGAAATTCCACCATTTGAAATATTGACAATTGTTTCTTTTTACTCATTTGTGAGTTCCTTACCGTGAGTTGTCATGTTGCCTAGCAGAAGTTTTTTGTTTATATAAGGGGAATACATGCGCCTGTAAGGAGATTGTAAAATCATAATGAAATTAGGACAAAACTTCAATTCTAAAACGATAACAGTGAAGTGACAAAGATGAAATTATTTATTAACATCTTTCATAGAGGGTGATGTCGTCGCCATTTTTCGGACTCATGCATAGCAAAGTACTGTACAGTTTGAACGTTAAATAAAGCAGAGATCCCGAATATCCAGTTCGTAATGACAGAAAAAGTCTGAAAAGTAAGCAATAATAACAAAAAAAAAGCTGACATGACAAGAGAACAACTGTTTACAAAGAGGACAACTAACCTGAGCAATTAACGACGGTGTTAGGCAGAGCTACTCCGTTACGGCAGGTGAATACGTATTTTCCAAGGTCTGTCACCCTTTTCGTTATCCATTCATAAGTTGATACAGACAAACAGTCACAGTCAAAACATTTACTGCAATTTCTTTAAACTAAGAAGCGTTATATGTGAATATGACTTGCTGCAGTTTGATTGTAAAAGATAGGCTGACAAGGACTGGATAGTTGAGAATCACTGAAGTTCTCACTTTTAGAAATATGCAAAAAGTGGTTAATAGTAGAATGAATGTTTCGATTGTTTTTTCTTTTACTATATCATGAATACAGAGTTATAAAAAGATATCTGTTATTGATTTTGAAAGGATATAACTCTAATATTACCAGTGTATTTCTTTGCTACTTTCGAAGACAATTTCCTCCATGTACAGGCAGTGAGAGAAATAATTATACTTATTTCATGTGTACCACAAGGTCAGACAAAAAAACAAAATTTGTTGCTTTTTTTTAATTGTATGATTGTTAAATGGATTGATATTTTAGTCTTGATAGCCTGCTTTCATAATAAAAGAGATGTGATGTATAAATCAATGAGGCAATATAAGATTAACATTATTGTACAACCTTGTGTGTGTGTTTTTTTTGTTGCTGTGCATGCACTGATTTTGTGTCAAGATGGATACCCCCTATACTTTGTTCTCCTATTCTATTAAAATCTATAAACAGATCAATGTAGAAGCGAATTTTTGAGAACACAATTAAATCACAACAGATTGAGACAATCGACATTGGCGAGAAATGAATCGTCGGATTTTCATGTAGTACTCCTCACAATATATATATCCACTGTAAACTGTCAATGTCAGGTACACTGGAAGCATGTATCACTCATACAAATGTATATCTAATGTACAGTATCATGATCAGGTACACTGGTAGCATGTTGCACACATAGCAATGTATATTTACTTTGAAGTACAAGCGTCGGGTACACAGAAAAGGACCAGTCCAAGTACACGTGAAGTACCAGCGTATGGTACACGGTAAGTACCAGCGCCAAGTTCACGTGAAATATTAGCGTCCGGTACACAGGAAGAAGCAGTGCCAAGTACATGTGAAGAACCAACGTCTGGTACACAGGAAAGACCAGTGCCAAGTACACGTGAAGTACTAGCGTCCAGTACACAGGAAGGAGCAGTACCCAGTTCACGTGAAATACCAATATCAGGAACACTGGAAGCATGTAACATGAGGATACCAAAATAGCATCTATTTTGACAGTTGTTTTCACCTACATTACTTTATGAATCAGACACAAAGTTTCTATTTTGCATTTATTTTGTACATGTATCCTTATTTATTATATAATTTCATCAATTTAATGTTGAATCTATACTGAATCATTGGAAAAAACAGTTTGAATCGATTTTCAAACACTTCCTGATTCTGTAATGAGGAGTACTTAAATTACATAAATGCTTCATTCACATCCGTAAAATTCTAATAACTGATGTTTTGTTTTATTTATTAAATATTTAGAACAACTTGACAATAGTCCGTGCTTGATATTTATTTTCAAAGAAATAGATGCCTGTAACATATTCTAACTGCTGATTTTTAAAAGTTTAACTGTGCTTATTTAAAATTATATAGCTATGTTGAGAGACGTGTAGTCTCTGAAAAAAAAAATTTTCTCTGCTATTTTTCTTAAATGAATGCAATTTGGGTACTTTGACACTGGCACTCCCACAAATGTATGTTCAATGTGGAGTAGTAGCGTCCAGTCACGGAACAAACAGTGTCAAATACATGTCAAGTACTAATATCAGGTACACGGGAAGCCGATGATACTTATTTCAATATCTACCGATTGTGTCTTGATATTATAGTCGTGAAATATCAGCTGCGAGTCACAATGTGAAGTGAGCGTAGCGAACGAAGACAAAACGGCTTCATATTGTGTCGAATAGCTAATATTTTAAAATATCAATATTCAAATGACCTTATGGTCGATTTATCGGATTGTATTTGTATATTTGTATGCTAGAAAGAAACGTTTTCTTTGTTTCACCAGCAAACTGAAAGATGACGTGATAGGTATGGGTCAAACTCATTAGCGTCATTTCATTTATAATGACGTCGATGATATGTCTGTGTCAAAGTTATTACGGGCATGTCAACTCTGTGACGTCACAAAGCCGTAATATGCAATTGCAAAAGGAGCTAAGCAGAGTGATACAGGCTGTGATAAAACACCGATAAAATCCCATTTGCTACTTGAATTGATAATGTGTTTTAGTATTTTGAGTTTCTGATGATCATATAGATTATATTTGTGTTGATATGTTACTTCTTTTTTAATGTTAGCTAATAAATGCTATGTTTTGATATATCTGGGTAATGATCTATCTCATAACAAAACAAATGATACGGCTAGATTTATTTGGATATTGATCTTTCTCTTACCAAGGCAAATGATACGTTTATATATAATCTAGATAGTATGTACGAATAGAGAAATCGAATTATACAATGAACGCAACCAGTTGTTATAACATAAGGAATATCATAACATTCAATTACAATGTTTCACTAAATGATATTGCCGTAAATGGACAGGTCTAGTTCGAGAGAAATTGAAAGTTTTGTTTTACATGTACTGATTCATTGATAGAATACAATTGATAACATTAGAAACATCTTCGTCATTAAGGTGCGTCTCAAAACTATTTTGATTTATTGTAAAAAATACTTCAAACATATATGCATTTATTTCAGGAAGATGGATATAGTAAAGTATTCTAAAGGTTTTCTGACTTCGTCCCCTTTCACAGGTAACAATTGCCTCATATTAACAACCTACTAACATCAAAACATTAGCCAATTTCACAAACATAAACATAATGATATTACGCACTTCTCTATATCCTCTTTTGAGAATGAGTACATACATGACAGAGCCACGAAGCAAAATGGAATTGTTTAGAGAAAAAGTTTAAAGCAAATTATGCATTTTTAATAATTGAATTATTTTGATTGAGAGTGCTCATAATTTTCGAATTCACTATCCACTCAGACTTGGTACAGAACTATAAAAAGCATTGAATTTCATAAAATATATTAACGTCATTATGGTATCTTACTATGAAAGAGTGTTTAAATTTTATGAAATGTTTCATCTTAGTTATATTTGGACAGAAATAAGACCAGTTGTGACCAATTTTACATGTGCACTCAATTTAGCACTCGTGGTCCATCTTTTTGTTCACAAAAATGATTATTTCAGTTTCGAACCATATGATTATTTGATATGATTATAATGAAACACTGATTGCCATTAACTGAATATATAATTTTTCTAAATTTTTTTTGTGACATCATTTTGTAGAATTTACAATATTAACGAATGAAGTTTCATTTTGTTAATTTTTACGGCCCATACTAGTATGGTTGGACCATATGAGTATATTCATGACGATACGTGTTTTATCTAAATACTCAATATAGGGAGCGAACATATATTAAGTTGATTTATATTTCATTACAGAACGCAGAGACATTAAGGATGTTCACAGGAAATTTCCGTTTAATGCACACGAAAAGTATGATAGGTCTCAAGGATAATATTCTCCGTCTGACGAGCATCTCGAAGGAATGAAAGTTTCAATTCTGGGATGTATTCCTTACAAACATTTATAGAAAAATATAATTACAATTGTGTCACGTGACTTCAAACTAAAAACCGTGACATCACATCAAAAAGACAGAAAGGCAGGTTCAGGATCAATTTAAATGACAGCTAAATTTTTGTATTCGATACATCCTGTTTTGCATGCACCAATGTTCAAAGCGTTCTGTTTTAATTTCCTTATCAACCTGATCAAGATCAGATTACTTTACTAATGAAGTACCTATAATTGTAAAGCCAAATATGTTGAGTATTATGTTGATCAGAAAGAAAATTTGGACCATGTTTTATGCAGAATATTCCCAAGGGGCAATCAAACCTTGTAAGATTGAGAGAACAGACAATACCATGGCACAATAGGGAAAATGATGAAAAAAATAACATCAGTGCATTAAACACTATCCAGACAACTATGACCAAATGACCAACGCAAACCAACACCAAACACATTAGATGATCTCCGGACTGCAATTGGACACTGATTCAACGGTAACTGTTAATTATGATGAGTTTCATATATTTTTAGTCGATTTATACTTACACAAAGAGGTCCCCGAGGTTGATGTTATTATCAAACAAATGTGTTTCTACATTTTCGATGGGATTTCCTGTTATCTGTCTAAAATGGAAGAAATATATAGCTTTATATAGGCAGTGAAAGGTTATGTTCAGTCTTCAAATTTTGTACTTCTTGTTGTAAAAGTTTTACTTTTATAGTTGTATCGATATTTTTAGGAATTACTTAAATTAATATTTTGCATCAATCTAGCAACAACAACAAAGTAACAACAGTATTTCACAAAATATCGTATATAGCAATCTGATACTACCAGAAGTCGATATAAAATCCGATAGTTTTTTTTATGAGTTGGTAGTTTCAGCTCTTCTACCGGCATATTAAAGAATATTTGTGATATTCTTTAAATTTATATATTTTGTATAAGTCATAGTATATGACAGGGACAAGAAATTAAAATCTCAATGACGGCTACAACAAATCGAAATATTCTTGGTTATCATTGACACATTATGTTCAAAACGCCAAATCACGTCGAAAAAGCGCATTAAATTTGTTAAGTGATAACTGAACAATCGCGAAACGTGTTGCATTAATTTGACAATATTACAAAATGGCATGTCTACTTCATATATTTCTCTCGCTGTTTTCACATTCAACACTTTAGGCCAACTCAAGTAAGAATTGTGAGTATTGAGGACCTGAATTCAGATCAAATTTCTACCTGTTTATGCCTTAATTTTTCAAAAGTTATATTTTAACGTTTACTTTATCTGCTAGTTATTTATCAATAATAACAGACCTTGGAAATTAAGATAATGATGATATAAAGAACAATACCATTATATAGTTAGTTCAGTTGCTCAAGATGTCGTATGCACTTTGACCAATTTATAATCAGGGATACCAGTAACCAAGTTGTGATAAAATATTGTTTTACACGAAATATATTTGGTATAGGGCATCGAAGATATATGTTTTCCATCGCTTTCAAATGTAACAAAAACAATAAATCAGTTAAATCAAGCAAATTCAAAACTCTTCTGTGATACTTACACCACGGCCAAATTCTTGTTGTTTGTAAACATATCACCAGAAAGGTTGGTAAACCTATTCCATACAAGAATCCTAAAATCAATAAAACACCTATATAATTTAAATATGTCGTACAAAATAAGAAAAATGAAGGAAATTATTAATCCAAATTATTGAAAGCGAACAGTTGATACATTAATAATCATTTGTCAAAATATTTAGATAGGAATATAGCCAAAAAATTCATTTCTTAAATAATACGGATGTTGAAAGTGTAAAAAAATATGTGTGTTTGTTATTACATTAATGTACATCATGTGATAAGAGTTTCGACTATTAATGTTTCATCTACGGTGATAAGTCAAAATATCTAAAAACAAAACGATTGGTATTTTGCTATTGTCTAAACCACATTTCAGTCTTCTTGTTCCCTAATCTGACGTGACCGTATGAGGTGCTTGTATGAGCAACACAGCGCGTGTCACATGTGGATCTATAATCAATAACCCTTCCGGAGCAACTGATTGAACAGCTGTTTTTGTGGGATTCTAGTTGATCAGTCTTCAGTGTTTTACGATTTTGTTCGTTTTTTCCATGCCTATATTCATTTCTTTCGACTAACTATGAGTTGTAAAAGAGGGACGAAAGATACCAAAGGGACAGTCAAACTCATAAATCCAAAACAAACTGACAACGCCATGGCTAAAAATGAAAAAGACAAACAAACAACAGCACACACGACACAACATAGAAAACTAAAGAATAAACAACACGAACCCCACCAAAGAACTAGGGGTGATCTCAGGTGCTCCGGAAGAGTAAGCAGATCCTGCTCCACATGCGGCACCCGTAAATGTTCCGTTTGTATTTTTCGTCTCTTTGTTTACAACAAATGATTGCACAGCTAATACAACTGAACATAACCGAAAGTAAAGCCAACATCTAACTATAATTCATAAGATAACACATAGATAATGTAAATAGCTCTTAAAATTAAAAAAAAAAAAACAATAGTAATGCAATGGTAACATTAACCCTAAATGAATGTCTAATAAATTGAAGAATGTCTTTAACATATAATAGATCAACCTTAAAGACAATCAGTTCATATAAAAAAACGGTAAACTTAATTTTTACTACAATGAAAGTTCATATAAGGTATGGAGTATACGAGAATTATTGACTACGATAACACGGGTCTACTAACACATATCATAATATGTCTCAGTATAAACAATTGACTCACAGTCGTTAGTTTACTATGGAACTTTTTTGGTCTATAAAGCATTGCGGAGGCAAAAACAAAAAAGAGTAAGTTTAGGCCATATTTAATAGATACGAAACAGACAACAGGGATAGGTTACAATATTTGAACCAAGACGAGTTAACCTCGGCAGGAATTACCACACAACACACAGCAGGTACATAAATAATTATATAAGCATTAATTGTGAAGTCATTAAAACCACTTCAACTTCAAATGCCTTATTAATTCTAGTTGTTGACAATTTATAACGTGAAAAGCTACAAAGAAAAATATAACAAAAGCATAAACTATTATGCCGTAATTCTAAAAATTCAGACGAAATAACAGTTGTTAAACAAATATAATTTCTTATGATTTTTTTTTTAGATTAGACACTCATAGACCATGTTGACATCGATAACTTCTAGGTGAAGGAGATACATGACTTTGGATAATTGTGAGATTATTGCAAAACAAAATAAAATAGTTATCGAACAGTAAACTAAACAGCTTTGGCATTAAGGTGGTACCAAACACTACAAGGAGATAACTCTGTAAAATCAGCTAAACGTTTTAATTATGTCGTGTTGTTTAGGGAACATTAAGCTTCTCAATGATCAAAATAAGTGTTTGTCAAACTGCTATATAACCAGTGTAATTTTCTTGATAAAACAGTTGGTTTAAATTTTTTGAAATATTTATATTTTTGTTAGAGGGTCAAAGTAAATACTATGTCAAAATTTTATGAAAATTAAACGAGCCAAATTAGTTTTAGTGAAGGTGTTGGATACCACCTTAAGTATATTCCATCAACAGATTTTCAAAGTAGACAAATAGACAACATATGTTGATAAAAGTAAAATAACAAAAAATACGAACTCGGAGGAAAATTCAAAAACTGAAAGTCCCTTATCAAACGGCAAAATCAAAAGCTCAAACAAATCAAACGAATGGATAACGACTGTCACATTCCTGACTTGGTATAGGCATTTCCTGATGTAGAAAATATTAGAGTAAACCTGGTTTTATAGCTAGCTTAACCTCTCAGTTGTATGACAGTGGCATTTTGAAGTGACACTAATGGTTTTGCACCGATTTGTCCTACGTTAGGAACACTAACTTGAAGAACAAAATATATCATGTCATAATTATACCTTAAACTTTATAGCTTTGAACAGTGCTATGTAAGAATGTCTCTTAAAAAAATGACACTCGCCGCCTGATTTGATCACCTTCTGTTTAAAGTAAAGTTACTAAACTATTTCATCAATTTTCTTCACATCAATGAATAAAAAATGTTTATTGAATAACAAAAGTTTATTGAATAAACGTAAATATACTATTTTTACTAGCTAACGACTATAGCTAATATAGGTAAAGTTGATCTATCCTTGAGGTGTGACTTTGTATTAATGCTTCCCGCCAATGTACTGTTGTAGTGTGGTCAATTTGTGCATTCCTGTCTTTCATTTTTGCTTATGTGTTTTGTCTATATAACAATTTTGTTTTTCTTTGTTGACATATTTGTTTGTTTTTATAGTGATTAAGATTATAACACAATGTTGACTGCTGGACTCTAATTTTTGAAATTTTAATCTATTATGTCTATTTGGTCACTTTGAAGAGAAAAAGAAATGTCTGTTTGTTTTGTTTACTGATTTTGTCTAGATAACGGAATTTGATGCGACTGTCATACAAGTGGATGTTGAGCTAGCTATAAAACCAGGTTTAATCCATCATTTTCTACATAGGAAAATGCATGTACCAAGTCTGGAATATGACAGTTGTTTTCCATTCGTGTGATGTGTTTTTGTTATTTTACTTTCCAAAAATAGGCAGAGCAAATATTTGTTTCTGTCAATATAAGGACATATTGACAATCTCTGTTATTGGACGGACACAAAAAGTTTTCCATATTTATGTTTCGAGTTTCCTAACTGGTTGTTCCTGAGTTAGCAAAGGAGTAGATTTAAGAATTGACGAATTGTCAGCATCGCAGGAGACTGCAAAAATTGGTCGGGCCTCTGCCAAAAATGTCGATAGATCTGCGTTTTGTCAAGTTTGAATATCTAACTTCAAAAAGTTTTGTTCTCATATTTTACGAGCTATAGGTATTATTCGTTCCCATGAGCCACTAATGTGAGTGAACTCTTGTGTATTTATACTTATCATCCCATGAACCCCTAATGTGAGAGGACTCAGGTGTAGCTATATTCATCATCCCATGGGCTCCTAATGTGACAGCACTCTGGTGTAGCTATACGAATCATACGCTCAAATGAACTGTTTATGTAAGAGGACTCTGGTGTAGCTATACAAATTATCATTCGCTTCCTAAGTCACTAATGTGAGAGCACTCTGGTGTAGGATGACTCTGGTGTACCTTTTTTATGATTCGTTCCCTTGGACCACTGTGAGAGGACTCATGGTCAGGTAGTATGAATCATCCTATCAGCCCCTAATGTGATGGGACTCTGGTGAAGCTGTACTTAGCATTCGCTCCCCTGAGCCACTAATATGAGAAGGGTCTGTTAACCTATACTTAGCATTCGCTCCCATGAGCAACTTATGTGAGAAGACTGTGGTGTAGCTATTCCTATCATCCGCCCCCATGAGACATTAATGTGATAAGCGCTGGTGTAGCTCTACTTATCGTTCGCACCTTTGCGCCAAAAAATGTGAGAGGAATCTTGTGTAGCTATACATATCATTCGCTTGCCACTAAGGTGATAGGACTCTGGTGAAGCTTTACTTATCAGTAGCTCCCATGAGTCACTAATGGGAGAGGACTCTGGTGTATTAAATTTCCGTATTTTCCATACTTGTTGAGATATGATCTCACATTGCCATTTCCGACATTGATTTGCAGGATATAGATACTTTCAATAGAGGTCGAACAGCCTATTTCCTCGTCTCCTGTAACAGCCGCTTTTTGAACTGCTCTCGATGAAATGCTTGTAAATATGACCGCTAATAGTATCGAATTTACAACGCGTTTTTTTGTGCGTCAGGTAACTATTGTCCAAGGTCCAAAATCATATATCCCAACGAAACTAAATGGTGAACATGGTGCTCATCTCACGTCAGTCAAACCGGTCATTTTCTGTTCATTAAACGCACTATAAGCACCAGTAATTCATCGAAAATTGACAAATTTCAAAAGTATACACGATACCAGTAGTTTTGAAGCTTGAAATCCACCTTCCGGCAGACCAAATGGTACCCTCAGTGAAATGTCTCCATTAATTTTGCTGTGAGTCGTTATGACGGTCAAGCAGAGAAGCACTTTGATGTTTAGGATAGAACCAAACTGTTTAGTTTTCCGACACTCAGTTTCTCTATTTGAATATCCCTTTTAAACTTCCTTGTCTATGACAATCTCAGTTTTACGATAAGCATCAATTGCTAAGTTAAAAGATGAGATAACATGTTTGCTGGCGCCAAACTCTCCCCATATCTTGGGCTGTTGTATAACTGTAGAACATATGAACAAAATATCAAAATCAGTTGAGCAGGGCTTGACTCGTCGCATCGATACAAGGCAGAACTGGTAGACATTTAATAACCAGTTTGGAAAAACTATTTGAACATATTTGATACGGATTCGGCGAAATAGCGAAATGTAAATGTCAAAATTAACAACACTTCTTCCACCGATGTCTCTGACCTCAATATACCGCAGGTAGAATATAGAACCTTTATTTAAATGGTACTTAGTCAAAATGATTTACCGCTAAGGATTATCGATGAAATATCACTTTATCTCAACTAAAAAAAAACGGGATTACGTTGTTCGAAATTAAGTGCGAAATACAAAAGATGTGACAAAACCGAATCAAACAATGTCGATGTCTTTTACGTTTAAGTAGCAGCAATATCAGTTACCATATTTTTTTGACAACCTGCCAAAACATCAAAGTGAAAGCAAAATTGACTGAAGCAAACAAAATAATTCAACACGAATCTTTTTTGAAATCTTAATGTCTTTAGCCCTAAAATTCACATTGAATAAATGGTCAAGAAGATTCATTCTGGTTTTTACAATTAATTGAAGTGTCTTCCAAAATGTTATCTTACACTGATTTCATGTAGGTTTATCAATTTTAATGTATTATCTAGATAATGTGCGAATTCAACTTCTTTTCAAATGTTTTCCAGTTGCAATTGATAAATGGAAGAGGTACTGACAAAAATCTGAGTTGCTCTGAAAGAATGAGCAGATCTTGCTACACTTGTTGTGCTGTTCTTAATGAGTACAGTTTTAGTGATAAGTCTCATTCAGTGATGTCATTGTATGCAGCACCTAAACCAATGATATCATTATATGAAGCATTGTGAAACGCAGGTTTCGTATCATTTGAAAATATGCACTCGATATGCAAGCGCTTTTGGAATGTTGCTATAGAGTAATGGAAGAGAGTTTACAATTGGAAAGAGAAATTCGTCTCGTTTGTCGTAATATTTTGTTTTCAAATGACCATCGTTTTCAATTTCTAGATGTGAGTAAATAGTAGGGCAGATCTGAGGTATCCCTAATTCCATATCCGATCAGATAGATGAGTTCAATACAGTCCCCAAATCTATATCTATTAGTTTAGCGGATATCAATTCTAACGCAAAACATGAATATTTGCTGCCTTTCTTTCTTTCTTTCTTTCTTTCTGAGAAGTTTGTATATATATGTATATACAATTATACATACACGTCTAAAATATCAGTGAATTCTAGTTAAATTATCCTGATCAATTGTCAATTATAACAGACATATTTCCGGTCTATACAGTGTCAATTCAAATGTCCAATAGTAAATTATGTTATACTGTAACAAAAATTGTAAATGTTGTTTTTTTCAGAATTAAATGCATGCTCTTTAATTACGTTTGTTAGTCTGCATTATAACTGTATTGATTTGAGTGCTTGCTATAAATCTTAATGTTGACGAGACTCGCATTCCAAAGTATAGCCTTGTATTTTGATGAATGCTTACATGATCATAGTTGTATCGATTATAGATTGGCATATCTGACATTTCATCTTCTGTTTAAGTTAAAGGTTGGATCGTTAATCAAAAGACTCTCAATTTCTGCTATGCATGATATATAAGTCAGCATGAGATATTAATACTACTGAAATTTTGTATCAATATTTTAAATAAAAGGAGGACATTTTGGCACCCGAAATTTATGCGAACAAAAATTTGTTGTTATTGCATTGTATTGCAATATTGCTGTCTATTATATTATACATTGAATCCTGACATAAAAAATATGGCTGATTTACTATGCAGGTATATAGATTTACAAATTAAAGTGCACATATGGTCAGTTTTGGTCGATGGGGTCAAATAATTTTGTTGGACAGGTCAGCATGAAGTATCAAAACTATTGAAATTTTGTTATGTATCAATATTTTGAATAAAAGGACAACATGCTGGCACCCTAAATTCATGCGAACAAACATTTGTTGTTATTGTATTGCAATATTGCTGTCCATTGTAATATACATTGAATCCTGACATAAAAAAATATGGCTGATTTACTATGCGGGTATATAGATTTACAAATTAAAGTACACATGTGGTCAGTTTTGGTGGACGCGGTCAAATAATTTTGTTGTACAAGTCAGCATGAGATATTAATACTACTAAAATTTTGTTAGGTATCAATATTTTGAATAAAAGGAGGACATTCTGGCAGCCTAAATTTATGCGAACAAAAATTTGTTGTTATTGTATTGCAATATTGCTGTCCATTGTAATATACATTGAATCCTGACATAAAAAATATGGCTGATTTACTATGCGGGTATATAGATTTACAAATTAAAGTGAACATATGGTCAGTTTTAGTTGATAAAGTCAAATAATTTTGTTGTTCAAGTCAGCATGAGATATTAAAACTATTGAAATTTTGTTAGTTATCAATATTTTGAATAAAAGGTGGACATTCTGGCAGCCTAAATTTATGCGAACAAAAATTTGTTGTTATTGTATTGCAATATTGCTGTCTATTGTATTAAACATTTAATCCTCACATAAAAAATATGGCTGATTTACTATGTTGGTATTTAGACTTAATTACAAATAAAGGTGCTTATTTGGTCAGTTTTGGTGGACACGGTCAAATAATTTTGTTGTACAAGTCAGCATGAGGTATCAAAATTTCTGAAATTTTGTTACGTATTAATATTTTGAATAAAAGGAGGACATGCTGGCACCCTTCATTTATGCGAACAAAAATTTATTGTTATTGTATTGCAATATTGCTGTCCATTGTAATATAGATTGAATCCTGACATAACAAATATGGCTGATTTACTATGAGGCTATATAGCTAATTTACAAATAAAAGTGCACATATGGTCAGTTTTGGTCAACGCTATCAAATAATTTTGTTGCACAAGTCAGCATGAGGTATCAATACTACTGAAATTTTGTTACGTATCAAAATTTTCAGTAAAAAGGAGGACATGTGGGCACCCAAAATTTATTCGAACAAAAATTCGAAAAATATGGCTGATTTACTATGTGGGTATATACATTTACAAATAAAAGTGCACATATGGTCAGTTTTGGTCAATGCAGTCAAATAATTTTGTTGCACAAGTCAGCAAGAGGTATCAAAACTACTGAAATTTTGTTATGTATCAAAATTTTCAATTACAGGAGGACATGCTGGTACCCTAAATTTGTGCGAACAAAAAATTGTTGTTTTTGTATTGCAATATTGCTGCCCATTGTATTATACATTGAATCCTGACATAAAAAAATATGCCTGATTTACTATGAGGGTATATAGATTTACAAATTAAAGTGCACATATGGTCAGTTTTGGTCAATGCGGTCAAATAATTTTTTTGTACAAGTCAGCATGAGGTATCAAAACTACTGAAATTCTGTTACGTATCAATATTTTGAATAAAAGGAGGACATGCTGGCACCCTAAACTTATGCGAACAAAAATGTGTAGTCATGTGTTAAAATGCTGCTTTCATTTTGTCAGAAACATATATATATGTGTATATATGTCTCTGATTTTGAATAGTAAATTCTATCCTGAAATTAAAATATTGCTGATTGTGGCTACATAGATTAGGGACATATAAATAACAAGGACGTATATAACTAACATCTAAAATACGTCCTTTTATAAATATATATATATAAATAAAGTGCTAATATGGTTGAATTTGATAGGTATTGGAATATATATTCAGTGTCCCTTATCACTGTAACCAAAGATCGTTTTCTAATTTATAGATTGGCAGATCACAGATAAATTTGTGTTACAAGCAACGTTTTGTGCGTACTTTATTTTCAAATATTTGTATTAAATCCTGTTTATATAACGGAAGTGTCAATTTTACTTTATTTTCGATGTTTATACTACGAAACAAAGATATTAAAAACATTTTTAAAAAATCGACGAAGAGCGGTCCTGGTTACAAGTTAACTTAGTGTTGAGCAGACCAGTCAAAAGTTAACTTGGGAACAGGTCTGGTTTTGATCGGATTTGTCAAAGCAAAAGTTAACTTATGTTAACTTTGTGGCCGGACTGGTTTCGAAGTTAACATATGTTAACTTTACGGCAGGACTGGTTTCGAAGTTAACTTATGCTAACTTTACGACATGACTGGTTCAACGTTAACTTATATCAATTGCGGACCTGTATCGAAGTTAACTTTTCGGCAGACATAAAAACAGACCTATGACCAAGTCCGCTTTTCAAGTTAACTAGATTTTGGTCCTAGGACTGGTCAGAGCAGTCCTAAATCACAGGTTAATTTTGACCAGTCCAAATGACTGGTTATCAAGTTAACTTGCTGTACAGGTTAGGACTGCACCCAGCTGTATACAGGTTATTTCAAATATTCAAAGAAAACTCCTGTACAATGTCATAAAATGGATTGATGTAACGATATGTCCAGTTAACAATTAAAAAAAACAATTCAGTATGTGTTGCGGTTACTCAGAGCATAAACTTAAGCTGCGGCAATGACCTCAATTTTCTGACAGCAAATTAATAAATGTTAATCAAATGGCAGTATTGCATCATAATATAAGATGTACACTTACATATTATATATGTAAAAATAAAAAAATTGCTATTGTTGGTATCAATAGGATCCTCGATAATTGTAATCAACTGTTATTGGGATAGATTTGAGATATCTGTTACAATTACTAGCAAGGGTCGAAAATCAGGTTTTTGAGAAACTAAAAGTACAAGATAAATGTTTGGTTTAGTGAAGTTGGTTTTAAAACCCGTGTTAATTCTTCGATTTGATGTACAAACTATTTTATCAAAATTCTTGAAAACCAAACTTTAGCATAAATAAGATAAACAAACAAAAAAATGCAGAAGAAATAAGATTATTGGTGATATCTGTAACAGTTGTGAAAGAATTTGTAAGAGCCTAAATTGATGACTTACGGCTTTAAATGTATGATAATATGAATTGAATGCTTTTAGTATCGTTCCTGAAGAGTACACATGTAAAATATGTTGAGGTAATTATGGTTAATATAGACCTTTAGCATTTAATGTAAAAAAAAGGGTGAAAATAATGTATATCCTGAATCCAATTATTGGACATAACTCCTTACAGCTGTCTGGCATGTGGTCAAAATAAACTAAAGTTACATGAGGATACAACTAATAATATACTCCCTTCCACCAAAAAGATTGTAGGAGGAGAATTGGAAAATAACAGTGGCCTCACAATATCTATGCAATATCGCTTATGTAATAAAAGTTAATGTCTTTAACATTAAAATAAAACAAACTTATACAGTCCAATATGGTCATTTTATGTGACATAAACATGACATTTAAAGTGCTCATCGGAACACTCTTTCTAAATTGTTGACATCAAATTTATCAGCAATCAGAGCCGAGCTTCCAAGTTATTGTGAAACTACTGAATCTAGAGGCGGCGTGAACCAAATGTGATACTAAAAAATGTCAAAGATCTGTTTGAGAAGGACCAAGACTCTTTCAACTTGCAATAGTACCAAAACACTTGACTTTTCTACCCTTTACACATATTTTCCCCATTCCAAACAAACAGGTAAATTTGAAGAATTTGTCCTCAAAATGGTCAACGTGGATACGAGTGTCTTGTCTTAGGGAGAAAGCATTGGTCTTAGGAAAACACTCTTGTATTTTTCTTTTGTTACCTATTCTGACATCGGACTCGGACTCTTGTCTCAAGTCACAGGCCTCTGGCCTTTTTTAGTCTTGTATGTTTTTTTTAATTTCAGTTCATCTATATGTTTTGGAGTTTAGTATGACGGCCATTATCACAGAACTAGTACACAATTTTGTTTAAAGGCAAGCTGAAGCCCGCCTTGGGGTGCGGGATTTCTCGCTGTCTTGAAGACCCTTTGGTGGCCTTCGGCTGTTTTTTTGGTCTTTGGTTTGGTTGTTGTCTCTTTGACAAATTCACCATTTCCATTCTCAATTTTACTCTGATACTGATATTATTAAGACGCTTTATTTCTTGATTGACAACATATTTGTTACGTTTAAAGGATTTGTTTTTCAATAAACAATCGGTGTTCTCCTCTTCTTGCTGATTTAATCTTTAATTCATTTGAAGCTGACTCCATAAAGGAGCGTCTTAGGAAGCAGGAAAAGAAGCTATCGTTATTCGTTAATGTTATTTTCCGCTCTATAGATGATGTCCCATTACCCAAAACTATGGTGACTATGTTTCAACGCATTTATCCCATCGAACTTGAAAAAATGATAAACACATACAGTTAAGTATGCCTCATATTTTGACATACATTTAAAAATTGACATTGAACGTCGGTTGAGATCGAAAATGTATGGCAAAAAAAAAGATAATTTTAGTTTTCCAATTGTGAACTTTCCATTTCTATAAAGTTACATTCCAGAAGCATTTGCATATGAAATTTATAACTTCCAGTTGACACGCTATGCCAAGGCTTGCATTTCTTATCTTGATTTCCTTGAGGTGTAATACCAACAAATCATGGTACGTCACATCCGGTTGTATACGAAAGTAGGTCTAAAAAAATATATCCTTGAATTTGACAGTTGTAGAAAATTAACCCTGCATTTCAATGCACTTAAATTTTTCTGAGTCATAAACATGTATGTTGGGTGTCTGAAAGCATCATTCCTTTTTGATTTGATGGTCTTAAAAAATATTTTGGAAAGTTAAAGTTACATAGTTACCAAAGCAGGTAACTAGTAAATAACAGTGTAAAACTTGGGTTGTTTACTTCCAGTGATGGTTACATTCTTATATTCAATGAAATGTAGTGTAAAATTTTCACTGTAGCACTGGAAAGGATTAAACTTTATACATGCAAAGTATTTCTTTGATTGAAATAAAGGTAAATACTGTACAATTTTTTTTAACAAAGACTAATAGGGGAAAACCAATGGTGGTATTACTTAGATAGATATAGGAAGATGTGGTGTGAGTGCCAATGAGACAACCCTCCATCCAAATAACAATTTAAAAAAAGTAAACCATTTTAGGTCAATGTACGGTCTTCAACACGGAGCCTTGGCTCACACCGAACAACAAGCTATAAATGGCCCCAAAATTACTAGTGTAAAACCATTCAAACGGGAAAACCAACGGTCTAATCTATATTAAAAAACGAGAAACGAGAAACACGTATAAATTACATAAACAAACGACAACTACTGTACATCAGATTCCTGACTTAGGACAGGTGCAAACATTTGCAGCGGGATTAAACGTTTTAATGGTACCAAACCTTCTCCCTTATTCTGAAACAATAGCATAACATCACAACATAGAAAAACATACGATAAAATATCAATTGGCAGGCTTAACTCAATCAAAAAACGTAAATTAATACACTATGAACGAATAAATTTGATCTGCGATATCTGAATGTAAATGTACAGTTAATAAAATATTAGGCGAAAAAGCAAACAAATAAATCCAAACAAACCCATGGCAAGACACCACTGCGAAATATTTAACCCTACGAAAATATCACATTTGAAAGAAAACCGGTTTTAATAATACAGGTAAATCTTGGAGTTTATACAAATATAGTGAAAATTAGAAGATATTCCAAATAATCAAAGCTGGTATATAGACAAGTTCCATATTAATATAAAATAACAAAAAGGCATTATAAAAAGTACCAACAGGTCAAATTAACAAGAAAATACGATTTGAGAGTACTCGCAGTTACTGACAGCTAGTTATAAGCCAAAAACAATTAATAATAAAAAATCATGCATCAGAGACTAAAATCAACTAAAACACATCCCAGGGATTTAGCATTTTAACGGCATGAACCGTCAGAGGAGACATGACTTGTGCAATACCAAAAATAAATGTATCGACAGGCAGTAGGATAGTGTGGAGCGACTTATTCAGAGACAAAAATCAACGTGTCTGTGTCTCTATACACCCCGCCTCAAAAGAAGACACAATTTAGTTATGTTTTAATTTGCTAATGACAAAATCGATATTAGTGCCAATGTAAACTATATTCAGAGATCTAATTACAATATTGGTACGATAACCCTTACTTATAAGTTTGTTTAAAGGTTCGATAAGTTTACACGGATCAAATATTGATTTCCTCGCTTTAAGTACAATATTACCATAAAATTTAGGATGTGAAATACCATTTATAATAAGTTTTCTACAGGTACAGCCAAATTTACTAATCAAATCTTTGTATCTATGAAAGAATTTAGTAAAAGTTTTGAGTAATTTATGGTATCGAAATCCCTGACACAACAATTTCCCAGTGATGCATTGATTACGTTCGTTAAAATCTATGACCCAGAACACACACGAGCAAACCGAACGAGTTGGGATATATAAACACCGTATGATGGAGCCAAAGGCACATCGCCGTCTAAAAAAGGAAAATTAACACCTTGATAGAGAATTGCTGCTCAATATGGAGTCCATGTGGTGAAGATGAAATAATCGATTTGCAATTTTAAAGGACGTTATTCCGAGTTGGTGTATTCTTATGAAATATCTGTTTCACAAGACTTATCATCGGATTTGTACATTGTATTTATATGAGCAACTCGATTTGTTATGTTGTGTTTTGTATACTGTCGTTGTTAGCTTATTTTTTTACTTATGAGTTCGAATGTCCATTTGGTATCTTTCGCACTACTTTTATTATACATGAGGACATACGGACACTGATGTTTTTTCTGCTATCAAAATGGACCTAAACAACGTCAATTTTCGTTATTTTATCTACAACAATAAGGACCAAAACGTTTAGGGAGGAACTACATATCACTTTATTCAATGACTAATTTGACAAATTAGAAACCATGTTAGAAGGAATGTACTTTTCAAGCTATATGCAAAAACACACAACATCCAACATTTTGAAAAACAAGCACGGGAAACTTACCAATGTGAAGTAAAAGTCAAATGTTCAAGGATCATCGATATATACAAAAAAGTATCATAGATTATCGTCTTTTGTCAATGCAGAGAGAACTGCATTTTTTATAACGATTCCCTCGAAAGATTAAGAAAATGAAACATTTAGGAGACAAAATAAATCTATCGAAACGGACATTAGACAAATAATTCATTAACTTGTTGTTTTAAAAAGTTAATACGCATATCGTCGCTGGGCTTCTAAAATGTCGTATATGACTTTTCTGGCTAAAAAATACTTTTTGACAACAATGGTCTCGGCGGGAGGAAATCTTTGGTATAACAAAATAGCATACAGTAAGACCAATCAAAATGTGTGAAATAAGACAAATTATAAAATTGCCAATGTCAGTTGTTTGTAAAGTTTGCTTCCAAAATGTTGTATGAAAACTTGAAAATCGTTGTAGAATGGCTTTGAGAAAAAACTACTTGTACATTTCTTTATTTCTGTGAAAATAGTTTAAATTCTTTGATAATCCAGAAATGTCAAAGTTTTTATTTCACTGCTTTTTACAAAATATGTTTAAGTTTATATACGACATTTTTGAAGCATGCATTTTGCCAAAATTTTCAAAGCCTGTTTGTGAGATATTTTTTTATTGAAAAAATTGTAATTTACAACATTTTAGAAGCCCAGCGACGATATATTATTGTACCGCGAATACGTTGTTAGAAATACTTACAGATTTCGTAAATTCAACTTGTTAGCAAAAATATTCTGCGGTAAACTATCTATATTGTTGTATGCAAGATTACTATAAAACAGAAATTTATAACAAGTTTTAGATATCTGTGCTAACTTTTACATTAGAATTTACAAAACAGATAATGCAAAAGTACACATAAATAGTGTTACTAATACAAAAACTCTAGCATCAACGGAGTTCAACGAATAATCAGACAACACTTTAAACCAGTACAATGGCACATAAAAACAAAAACAAATCTGTTTTTGATCACGAGTTGCCAACTTTGTTTTATATTTCAATTTTAAGATGTGCTACTCCTTTTATGACAGTGAGTGTAAACGTTAATACATCAGAAAAAGCTTTGAATTATATGGTCACCCATGCCCATGAGTCCTTATTTTATTAAGGATGTACCTCTTTCGTAACGTTTTGACAAAAATATCACTGTATGAGGTACAAATAGTATAATTAAATGATTTTTCAAATGAGAAATAATTGATATTATTCAAATTTTAATTCACGGTATTTAGTAGCAACCGTTGTAATAAATATCGAAAAATTGTGTTATCTTTACAATATTAACACTTTAATATACTAGTAACCTATATAATCACATATTGGAGCTATTAAATACAAAGGTGGTTTGAAATACTAATACAGTTATTAGATTGAGAAATTAGAATTTCTATAAACCAAATATATTGTTTATATAAAGGATGTACTTAGGTGAAATTAAAAAAATCAAGAATTTAAAAATGATACTTTGAATCGGAAAGCATTAGTTAAGAAACAAAATAAGCTAAAAATATTGATAGGTAATGGAGCTCCTTTTCGAGATATTTGATTTTTTAAAATATGGCGGGAAAAGGCTGACTCTGAGTTTTACCTTATATTTGAATTAGTATTATTTGGGTCTCAAATCAAAAGAAAAAAATCAAGAATCTGCTTAAATTTTGGCAAATGACCTTTTATGAGCTATTAAGTCTTATATAAAAAGATACATGTCTGTTATGGGGCAAAATATTTTACCTTCTACAGTCGGGGCACTTAGCGAACTCCATAATATTATGGAATTGGCTAAATTTGACTGCTTTATGAAAATCCATAATATTATGAGATTAAATAATATTTCCAGTTATATTATGCGTATCCATAATTTTGAATATTATTGAATTTCATAATTATGCATGAAAAAATTAAATTTGATGTGTCCGAAAAACAATGTTTTGGGTACTGCTAACAAGTTCCGTAATTTATTAATCTTAAAATGCTATTTTTATGATCATCTATTGATTATATTCATCCGACAATCGTCGCCTTTCTCGCGTCATATTTAAAATGCTTTCGTCTTCAATGTCTTTTATCTAGGACAGTATTTTGTACAAGGGAGACAAATCGTGTCGTCTTATAAGCCATATTTTTCTTAAATGTATTATCGTTCCTTAAGCAATGAATAAATCGTGTTTTAGAAAATAAATGTAGAAAATAAGTGTGTCAGTTGACCTCGTTTTCAATACATTAGTTTTATCGAGGGGAAATGTTACAAAAAAATAGTACACATCCTTCAGACGTCTTTATAAATTATAAATGACTATGTACACAATAGGTATAGAAACACATTACTTTCACGTGTTTATATGTCTTGATTTGACGAAATTTAATTAATGGTCTGATCCACAAAAACTCATTACATGCAATTGTTATTGTTTCAAATTCAGTTTATGTTGCAGACCGTTTTAATGTTGCTTATGTGTATTTGTGTATATTGGGTAAGGTGGGAACATTAATTCGAATACACATGCATACAACGTATTTTTTCTGTCACCATCAAATTTGAAATGTTTCTTTTCAAATCCTTTAAAATTAAAATTGTGTCTGTAAAAGAAAAGTCTCTTGTGTTGTCTTACATGTAAATAAAAATTACATCTTAGAATAAAAATCGAGACATCAAGACAGAATTTAAAAAAAAATCATAATCTATAAACATAGGCAGGTAGAAATTAGATATTCATTTTGATGTATTACCAATACATATTTATTTCGACGTTGGTCAATATTTGATGATAGATACACCTGAGTATTTAAAACAGCACTATGACATGTATGATTATTATTTTCCTACATAACACGTTGCATATCAAAATTCAGTTATTGTTCATTTGACTTCTATATATCTGCAGAAAAAAATTCTTAAAAAATTAAGATAACATATTGGTTCTTGAGAACCACAAAATTAATTTATATACAAGTATAAAAACAGCAGAAGAAATAAATTGTAAATATTAAACTATTTCAAAGCGAAGCAAGGTCATGTAATACAATATTATTTAGTTCAGCAGTATGATTAATTGGTAAGAAACAGATGACATAATTTACGTTTGATATGAAAATTTATACACATTGCAGAATGAACTCATAATATTAATGCCTAGTTGAAATTATATCACAACATACTAATGGGAGTGCAACCTGTCAAAATAATCTTTTGGAAATAAATATATAAGTACGGTATGAAATGTGGATGATGACTTATGCATGACGACATTTATAATAGACTTTTATTTTTGTTTGTTAATATATAATATTAAAATCGAAAAAAAAAAATTCTATTTCTATTTATCCAAATTTATTCGTTGACTTCTTTGCACATCATACTAGTCAAAACACGAAGTTTGTTAGTCAAAATATAATATAGAATAATATAAATAAATATATTAAATATTTATAATATAGAGATTTGAACACTCCAAACAAATATCAATCACTACGTGTTAATCGCAATTCATTGAATGGTAAATCAGTTGATTCAAACAATAAAATATAATATAAAAGCTACGAGAAATGTTGTATAAAGGTTTAAAAATTGTTCTATTATCTCGGCTAATATTCTAAAACTATAACACCTGTATTCCTTAATTTCCGAATTAAGTAGTATATTTTTATTGAGAGTAATGACTTATTGCTCCGGATTCACAATAATATGTCCGAGTAGGACGTCATGTCTAATTACATAAAATTGAGATCGAAATAGGGAATATATGTAAAAGAGACAACACTCCAGCCAGAGAGCAGACAACAGACTGACACTTTGTGAACTAGCAAGACTTGAATCCTGGTCAACATTTAAGACTAGTAAAAAGCCGGGTTGATATGGTATTATCGTGATTTGTCGTAAGGAAGCTGTTTTTCTCCAATTTAAGTTTAGACGAGTAAATTCATATAAGATATATGACGTCCCATTGAATTGCTTTAAACTAATACAATAATATATTACATATATGAATGTTACTTCCTATTAAGTTTACAAAAATGTCGCGCTTACAAAATACTAAAACAATATAACCACTCTCTGTGAAAGATGGGCGACAGATTCCAGAGGGACAGTCAAACTTATAGATCGAAAATAAACTGACAAGGCTATGGCTAAAAAAGAAAAGACAAACATTCAAATAATAGAACCCAATACACAACACAGAAAGGTAAAAACTGAGCAACACGAACCCCAACGAAAACTGTGGATGATAGCAGGTGCTCCGGAAGGGTATACTGATCCTGATCCACATGTGGCATCCGTCGTGTTGCTCATGTTATTACAAACCCGGTAAATACTTTAATTCGGTATGTCATATACGTGAAAAGGAAAGGAGATTTTAGTTATGAAATAAGGAACATATCCGATATCATCTGTAAAACGGTTAATCCATAACTATCATTTATCATCTACAAAATACCTCATTTAATAAACATACTCTATCGACACCATTCAAACTCTCGTTAATGGTCATCTTTGAAAAACTAAAGCTAATGGTTGAAGAGTTTTGAAGAAGGCTTATTTTCTTTGGTAAAGTGCTAGTTACATTACACCATAACGAATATTATGGTACACCATAATTTAAGATATATTATGAAAATCAATAATATTATAAGATAGCATAATGTGCGGATTAATATTATGAAATCAAATAATTTTGGAAATGCTTATAATGCATCAAGATATTAAAAAATCGATCATATCGTGATAACGATTTTATTGGAATATGTTTTTGTTTCGGTAGACATGTCTAACATTTGGTGCTTTCATAAGATAAACACTGGCAATGTTTTGAATTTGACATAGGTAACAATTTATTTTAAAATAAACCATTTATCCGCTATTTCTTTTACTTTAAAAAAATCATAACTAAAAAACAGGCAAAGGATACCCAGAGGACATAAAAACCCACAAGTCGAAAATAAACTGACTAAGCCATGGCTAAAAAAGAAAACAAAAAAACACTCTGAAAACAGTAAACATTACAGAAGAATAAAAAAACGTAGACAATTTCATCTAACCTTTACAACATACCCAATTTAATAACCATACTCTATCGATGTACTCTTCGATTCTATTATATAAGTGCATTAATTTTAAAGCAATGTACTGATACTGATTCGTTCATTCAAATAAAGCAGTCAATATAAAAGTTTCGACACCATTCAAACTCTGGTTCATGGACAATTTTATAAAACTTAAGCTTATGATCGAAGAGATTTGCAGAAGGCTTATTCTCTTTGGTAAAGTGCTACCCAAAGTATTTTTTCGTGAAAGCAGCATACCATCCGTATATACATTGGACATCCGTCCTGTCCGGACATCTTTTTTTTCATCCGTTAGGCGTCCGTTCGTGCTATCCGGTAAGGTGTGACCGAAGCACGAACGGACGTCTAACGAATGAAAATAAAAGTTGTCCGTTGACAGAATTGTTATCCATTGGGAGTCCGTTGATGTACTGACCGAATACAGCGGACGTGTAACAGATGCCTTACGGACACATACCGGATATGCAAAGTACGAGAAACGGAAACGTACCGGACAGAACGGATGTCGAACGTACATCCAACGGAAGAGTACCGCATAAAACGCACACCTAACGGAAGCGTACCGGATAAAACGGATGAACAATATATACGGAAAAATAAAAGGCAACAATAATAATACATGTACATCGCATAAATATTCAAAATGTTTAGGTGTAACTGTTTTTGGTTTATTCTTCAAAATACCGCATAAGGTCAGCGTCTGAAATAAGAGCTGCTTGATTGTGAAGAATCGCCCTTACTTTAAGGTTGATTATGAATAATAAGAATTCATGAACCTTAAGAAATCTGACATACCAATAATTGGCATTTCTGACGAAAAATTTCAATTGGCATATATCCGTTTCAGATCCGTTGATCATCCGTTTTATCCGTTATACGTCCGGTAGAAGTCCGATCTCATTCGTTCAACATCCGTTTTATCCGTTATACGTCCGGTAGAAGTCCGTTGGTGAGTTTATCATCCAGACCACCAACAGATGTATAACGGACACGTAACGTATACAAAATGGAAACGAAACGGACGAGTACCGTGACGGCGTGCACAAAGCTGAGTCCACAAACGTAACGTCTTCAAATTACTAAAACCCTTTACGACGTCGGCATTTTCTCCCAGAAAACAAGCGCGTCACAAAAACACTGGACACCTAGTTTATCACATAGCTTTAAATATTTTCGTTCAACACATTTCTTTTTTCTTTCGAACAAAAAAGTGAAGCAAATGCACATTCTGGAAATATAAATAAATATATGCTAAGAGCAGTGAAATGGAAATAATTAGCGACTATGTCGTGGACCCTTTTCAGAAAACAGCGTTAAAACGTCATTTCTTTAGATTGTAACATAACAGCTGGACATTAAGAAAATTCTGGTGTTCAGTCTGGACTATCGAATCTTTCATATTTTGCAGATTATTTTGAACCTCTTGTTATGCACATTTGGAATACCAAGTTATTTTGAAAATAAAAAGATTGCAATTACATATTTTTTCTTGCCGATTCTTCCACTTCGATTATTAGTCCTTCCAAATTACTACTTCTTACACATAACGAATATTATTCCAAACTTATCTACCATGATCGTTTTTGATATTTTTTGCGATGATTTTCGTGATATGTCCGAGTCCGAATCCTAACAATTCTATTATACGAAAATGCAGGAAAATATGTTGAATTTGTAAAAGTTTTAGGTCAAAAAACTCTAACTTATGCTTTTTTAATGTTACAAGTTACAACGTATTTTTGCCGTTTTCCATATGTCCGTTTCATGCTTTATAGATTAAATTTTAATTTACCTTACTAGTAATGTGGATTTTAATGGCATGTATTCATCATTTTATCATAATAAAATTCTTATTCTTATTCTTATCCAAAAATATTTTAAACACGGTTGTATAAAACTATTTTAAAAGCGCATTTTACACTTGCCGTCAACTTTGTGCACGCCGTCCGTACAAAATGGACGCCTAACGGACGTTCAACGGACGTTCAACGGACATTTTATCCGTTGGACGTCCGTTCAACGTTTTGAATATGCTCAAAATTTTCCACCGGACAGAACGGACGTCGACGGATAAAACGTACGCTTAACGGACATGCAATGGATATGGACGGACGTCTTACGAATAAGAACGGACGTCTAACGGACATGAACGGATTGACAAAGGTTTTCCGTTAGGCGTGCGTTCGAGATATCCGGTAAGATGTGACCGAGGCTTTTCTTGCATCCTTATTTGCAACACACTATAAAATATGATTTTACATTTCTAGCGATAGTCTTTACATCTACAGCGCTTGAATTCACTTCTTCAGTGCTACACTTTATACGGATTTGGCTATACTTTTGGACCTTTTGTATTATAGCTCTTCATCTTTTTTTTATAAGCTTTGGATTTCAAATATTTTGGCCACGAGCATCACTGAAGAGACATGTATTGTCGAATTGCGCATCTGGTGCAAGAAAATTGATACCGTTAATTTTATTACTACCACTGGGTCGATGCCTCTGGTGATGGACTATTAGTCCCCGAGGGTATCACTAGCCCAATAGCCAGTACTTCGGTACTGGCATGAAAATACGGATTTTTTATGTGTTATTAAAATTTGCTATTACAAAATGATAGAAATTGTTATAAATTAAGGAATGTATCTCCCTCATGCAAAGCTCTGATTCCTTTCACAGATTTGGCTATAATTTTTGGACCTTTTGGGTTATAGCTCTTCGTCTTTTTTATAAGCTTTGGATTTCAAATATTTTGGCCACGAGCATCACTGAAGAGACATGTATTGTCGAAATGCGCATCTGGTGCAAGAAAATTGATACCGTTAATTTTATTATATCTTCAGCGCTAGACTTTACATTTTCAGCGCTGGACTTTACATTTCCAGCGCTTGACTTTACATCTCAAGCGCTAGACTTTATATCTCCAACGCTTGACTTTACATCTAGATCTCCAGCGCTTAACTTTACATCTCCAGCGCTTGATTTTACATCTTCACCGCCAGACTTTACATCTCCAGCGCTTGATTTTACATTTCCAGCGCTTAACTTTACATCTTGAGCGCTAGACTTTGCATATCTCTAGCGCTAGATATTACACATCTCCAGCGCTAGACTTTACATCCCCAACGCTAGACTTTACATCTACAGCGCTTGACTTTACATATCCAGCTCTAGACTTTAGATCTCCAGCGCTGGACTTTACATCTCCAGCGCTGGAGTCTACATTTCCAGCGCTTGACTTTACATCTCCAGCGCTATACTTTATATCTCCAGCGCTTGACTTTACATCTAGATCTCCAGCGCTTAACTTTACATCTCAAGCGCTTGATAGTACATCTTCAGCGCTAGACTTTACATCTCCAGCGCTTGGTTTTACATCTGCAGCGCTTGACTTTCCATCTCCAGCGCTAGACTTTGCATATCTCCAGCGCTAGATTTTACACATCTCCAGTGCTAGACTTTACATTCCCAGCGCTAGACTTTACATCTTCAGCGCTTGACTTTACATATTCAGCGCTAGACTTTAGATCTCCAGCGCTGGACTTTACATCTCCAGCGCTAGACATTACATCTTCAGCGCTGAACTTTACATATCCAGCGCTAGACTTTACATCTCTAGCGCTAGACTCTATATCTCCAGCGCTAGACTTTACACATCATCAGCGCAGGACTTTAAAAGACACTTTATAATCTGTGTGAGACCAACAGGGCTTCGTACTTTAGAGCCTCTAGTTATTTATTATAAAGAAATCGCATGTATAGCCTGTATTCTGGTTGATATTCGCATGTGTTACGGAGAATATATCTCCCAATTGAAACTATATTCCGCGCTTGTATGACAGTTATGAATTATTTTTTTTTCTCATAGTATTTGTTATATGATATATTTTATAACAATTGCATTAGGATTTTTTGTAATTTCACATTTAAATTTGCAAAAGTATCATCTCCTCTAAAGCAGTGACATCGAATGTTTTCTTATAACTAATTTTTTTATCCAATATTTACAACATTTATTATAATTTCACAACATTGTTTTCGCTGTAATAAAAGCAAACTGTTTACGTCTGCAACATTAGACAGAATATTTCACACTAAGTTAACCTGATTCCCAGAGATGATAAAAACAATGTAATTAAATATCCACCAGCTGCATTTGCAGACGACTATTATTTGAACTCTTAATGACTAGACTGACCTACTGAAGGTGTCATAACATTTAGGAATCCCGTAAAGATTAACGTTCAACTTTCTACACTGTAATAAACTATTTAAAAAAAACTGTTATTTTTAAAAGAAATTGTAACTTTGTTTCAACATAATTCATATTGTACTGAAAAATAACGATTAGATTAATTTAACTTGCAAAATTATAAGTAAAACTATAAAAACGAGTTCTATTCTACTTAAATTCAATCATACTCCTTAAAACTATTTAAAACTATTAACTATTGTTTTTCAATAATTTAAAACTATTTAAGTTCAGATATCTAATCGGGTCCTACTAAAAAGCGTCGGGAGCGCCCGGATGAAGAAAAAGCGCCCGTGGAAAAAAAATTAGCGCCCGGGGAAAATATATAGAGATGAATGTTTCAATTTTAACAATAATATATGAATACTATTTCGAAAAGCTAATAATGGATCACAGTTTATGCTGAAGATTTATAAATCGTTAAACACCGACAGATACGTTTCTCAAATTTCCCAGATAAATATTAATTTTATAAAATTAAAAGAGTTGCACATTATTTAAGAACGGTAAAAGTAATTGAACAAGTGTTCACCATGCAGTTGCGAATATTAGACCTCGGGAACTGAATTTTTTTAAACTAACTATATATACGTTTTGATCGAGGACAATATCGTTCATGATTCTTCTATATACTTATATTTCCCAACTTATATACAATTTTTAAATCTAAAATGTAAAAGTGCAACAACACTATCTAAACACTTTAGATTTAGCATCGTTAATATCCCCATTTATACGGATGAAACACGCAATGTTTTTTTTTTCATTCAGGAAATCACTTATTCTCCCGGGCCTTTTTTTCTTCCTCGGGCGCTTTTTCTTTTCTCGGGCGCTCTCGGGCGTTCCCAAGCGCTTTTTAGTAGGACAGATCTTATCGTATTATTTATTTATCGTATAGGACATGTAGAAAAAAATCCGTCCTTTCGGATAAGTAGTTTTATACATATCACCCCAAGGTTATCCTAGTAACGTGTCGAGTAACGAGTAGCAGCATGAAAACAAATAAATGGTGGTGTCAAACTGTCAAATCCAATGTATCTGTGTTTTCCCCCCAAAATGTTTTTATACGGAGCACTCAGGGGAGGACAAGATAACTTCTTTAACACCGAAAAATATATTAGAAAAAAAAATATGAATAAATGATATGTTTTAGAAATTGTAATCACAATGACTGACATGCTTGAAATCCTAAATTGGATGCGCAGTTGCTTATTATTTTCTTTTCTTCAATTTTACCCCACCCCCCTTTTTTTTAAGAAATGAATATATTTCATAGATTAGACTACATCCATTTTTTTGGGGTAAAATATGGTTCTTTAACTCCCAACATTGGTAGAGCCTTCAAACACCAAACCCTGGATCAGTGCATTTAGTCTGTTATGATTATGGCAGAAGACATGCAAAGAAATGACTAATGACCAGTGCATTATAGGATTTACATTTTTCCTTTTGGTCAATCATCTTGCAGGGTCCAAACGAGTTCACCTGTATGTGTGCCATTTGTTTTCTTAATTTCTTTATCAGCTATTGAAATGGTATCTTCTTATCAAATAATGTGTGTGAAATTTAAATCTCATTTAGATATACATGTTAGTTTCTTACCCTTTTTACTTAAAAAAAAGCCATTTGCCAATGTAATAAAAAGAATAACGAATCAAAGAATTCAAATAGGCTGCGCGCATTAGCAAATTCATGTGTTGTTCGGTCACTCGTTGAATATTTTTCTTTTTGGATTCTTCGATAATTTATTCTATAAATCTCATTTTAATTTCAATTGTACATACACGTACTTATGTATATATGTTTGTTAACTGGAAAATATTTCTCGGTCTTAAAATCAATTATACGTCGTATACTTTTCTATGTTAAACTTATATAGTTAGGCACTTTTGTTGTATGTTTATATCATTCGGTTTTTTTAGACATTTATTTCTTCCATTAGTTCACTGTTGTAGCCTAAACATATATTCAAAAGGCTAAGTCTAAGAAATCAAGTTGAACCCCATCATGAGTTGAAACATCAATATATATAGTCTTAGGTCTCTACTTTTTATATTTTGTTGTAAGAGATGTATAAATACTCTGTCGCGTCCGGTCTATGTTTTAGTTAGTTTTTTTCTGTTTGTATCGATCTGATGAGACAAGCCATTTTCAACTGGCTTCTATAGTTTGTTCATATGTTAGAAGGTTGAGCGCTCACAAACATGTTTAAACCCGCCACATTATGTATGCGCCTGTCTTTTGTATAGAACCTGCAATTTAGTGGTTGTAATGGTTCATGTCATTAATTTTTGTTTTTCCCAATTGATTTGTGAATTATGCCGTTATTTTTCTCAATTTATTTGTTTCACTTTTTATTTATGTTTTGGCCTTTCATAATCGACTTTAAGGTATCGGCTTTTGTCATTGTTGAAGGTCGTACCGTTACCTCTTATTGCTAACATCTACTTAATATGAACTTTGGTGGAAAGTTGTCTCATTGGCAATCATACAACATCGCCTTATATTTATAATCTTAGGAAAGGTATAGGAAATAGTAAGGAAATTGGAAATATATATGCACGCCATTTAATAAAATTCATGCTAGTGCTTTATTACAGAAAATAACATGCAAAACATTAAACGTTTGAAGTTGTAAATTGTGTTAAAGCTTGCGGAAGAATATCTCAAAAACGTTTTACGACACTCGCGATAAGGACCGGTAACTCTGTATTTTTTTGCGGGAAAATATGAACGGCTTCTCATATCTAATCTTTCAGAAAAATCGATTTCTTACAAAAGAGTGTCCACCATGCACTTACACTGCACTATTAAAAGCATAGTAGAATATATTGATATACAAATGGATGAAATATAAAAAAAGAAGATGTGCATGGTATGATTGCCAATGAGACAACTATCCACAAAAGACCAAAATGACACAAACATTAACAACTATAGGTCACCGTAAGGCCTTCAACAATGAGCAAAGCCCATACCGCGTAGTCAGCTATAAAAGGCCCCGATAAGACAATGCAAAACAATTCAAACGAGAAAACTAACGGCCTTATTTATGTTTAAAAAATGAACGAAAAACAAATTTGTAACACTTGAACAAACGACAACTACTGGATTACAGGCTCCTGACTTGGGACGGGCATATACATAAATAATGTGGAAATTATATATACAGCCCTTGGATGGTGTTAACTTTCCAAAAAATTGTATAGTGTACTGGTGTAATGATGTAATGGTCTAAGGTGTATGGTGCTGTGGTGTATGGTGTAAGGGGAATGGTGTAATGGTGTTTGAGGAATGGTGTGATTGTGTAACTAGCGATCGGGAATGGTGTGAATGATGGTGTACGACATCTCATTGGTTGAAACGAATTTCTTTTTATTTTATTTTTTCGAGTTGTAAACATACTCAATAATAATAATCTTAATATTTGAAATTTAATTGCATTATGGGTAATTTCGGATCGTGTAGATAGAATGGGGAATGGTGCATGGTGTAATGTGTAAGGTGTATGGTGCAAAGGTGTAACGTGTATGGTGTAATGGTACAAGGTGTATGGTGTAATGCTGTAAGGTGTATGGTGTAATGGTGTATGGTGTTAGTGGGAAGTTTACACCATCCAAGGACTGTACATGTAACTGTTATATTAATAATAAAATAACAACAAACCAGTACATACTCTGTGACGTTTATTATAATATGAGGCAGGCATTACCTGTAAATGGGGACGAAGTCTATGAATTATTATTTTGTAACTTAAATATTTGTTCAAAAAAAAAGAAACGGAAATACCGTAACGTTTCCGATTTTGGTTCTGTTGTTAGGGATTTTAGTTATGACGTTATTTAAATTATGACGTCATATACAATGTAAACAAAGAAACGCTATCATCAGGTAACGTTTTTTCATATCAAGGAATTATGTAAAATGAAATTGGTATTGCGCGTTCCTTCCTATTTTTATACTAGACTGATAAATATATATTTTACTCAAAGATTCATGCAAACGAGACCGGAAAAGGAAGTACATAGTACATTTCTGCGCAGGTCCGGGATTTCAAAACACGACAAAAAAAAATTTGAACGATTTTGAGTTCATTAGTACAATGAAAAATTCGGGAAATTTTCCCGTATTTTTTTTTTTATTGAATTTTCTACTGTTATTGGGGACTACGTCCCCATATTAGTATAATAGTCCCAAGTAAACTGATTTGTATCTCAACAATATCATAGTTAATATGAGGCAGGCATAACCTGTGAATGGGGACGAAGTCTGTATGTATTATATTTTTAATTCAAAATGTTGATAAAAGAGAAGGAAATACCGTGCGTAACGTTCCCGAATTTGGTTCTGTTGTTAGGGAATTAGCTGTGACGTTCTTTAAGTTATGACGTCATATTCGATGTAAACAAAAGAAACGCTTTCATCAGGAAACGTAACGTTTTTTTCATATCAAACAATTATTAAAATTGAATTTGTATTGAGATCCAATCTTATGTTTTACTAGACTGGTAAATATAAAAAAAAAATCAAAGTCTCATGCAAACAAGACAGATTTCTGCGCAAATGCGGGAAAACCGGAACAGGAACTAGATCTGAAAAAAAAAGTTAACGATTTTGAGTTCATTAGTACAATGAAAAATTCGGGAAATTTTCCCGATTTTTTTTTTTTTTTTTAATTTTTGAATTTTCTACCGTAATTGGGGACTTCGTCCCCATATTACGGTGCGGTTGAATTTCCTGTCATTTATTCATCATCCACGCAAGAACTTGTCTCAGAAAAAAATATACTCTGTACATTAAACTCAGTTTCAGGTATAGCAAATGTACAGAGGTGTGATCTTTTTCTGTGACATCTGCTTTTGACCATCCACAAGAACTTGAGTCATCCGATGTTCAGCACTTCAGTACTTTGATTAAGTTGGAAGTTTTCAGTTCAAAATCGATTCATGAATTTTTTTGGTGAAAATAAGATTTTTGAAATATCAATTATTGCAACAACAGAAATCGCGTATTTGTCTTCAATAGTTTTAATAAGATCATAACACTTTGTAAATATAGGACCAATTGGCCTATTATTTTCCTTATTACAGTGTATTCAATTTAATGATATACATTGCCTTGTATTGTTTCTTGTGTTCGTCCGGAACCATTCATGAACTATTTGCCACTGGAGTCCAATCAAATCGTTTCCTTTGTTGACTAGTATATATAAATCGATTGAAGCTTGTTTATATCAAGTGACTAATTACATGTAATATTTTTTTTATAAACTGTAGTATCAAAGCTCCTCTATGCACACAAGACGTAATTAATTATTAATCATGGACTTCTTCCAGTAGTTATTTTATATCTATGTTAATCTTTGGTACACCATTCTTACATGTCAGTCCTCTCCCACCATAACATCACTCGATTTTGGTTAATAAGTTGAAAAGTTAAATTTCGTTTATTGTAAGTGTAATGTATCAAGAAAACAAAGACGGGTTCAAACAGAAAGGTTTTGAAATCAAAGATAACTGTGCACCTTAAGATCAGCATGGGTTTATTAGTCGTCAATACGTGTACGTAAAGTCCAGTCTAAAAATAAGAATACTAGGTACTTTGATTCAAGGACGAAACCACGATGTCTAGTCTTACTAAAAAATATAATCAATATTCAAACTCTACTTATGAAGATTAGAACAGATTATACCCATGTCATATCTTTTACCAATTCAATTCAAATATTTATTGTCATATAAACTCTGAACAATAAGTTTGTGACAAATAATATAAACATACACAAAATACATTTAACAAACAAAACCATGAAAACAAAAAAAGCAAAAAAGCAAAACAATCTATCTATATGATATATAAATATATATTTTATAAATAAATCAAGAGTCCCCTGTCCTCAGTTCTAATGCCTGTTTAAAATAGGACCCTAAGCTTTCTACTTCTTTTGAGGTTGATGGACAAAGAAGATATGTATTTTTTTCATTTTCTTGCCAGGACATAAAATCTGGCATATGTTTAATTACATTTCCTATAAAGTTCTCTCTTAGTTTAGCAATTTTTTTGCAGTATAAAATAAAATGGGCTTCATCCTCCATTGTATTACAGGATGTGCATAGTCTTTTTTCTCTAGGTATTTTTAAATGTCTGCCTTTTTCTATCATTAAATTATGATCGCTAATTCTCATTTTTGTTATGTTACTTCTCTTTTCAAAAGATTTACAGTTTAAGTAGTTTTCCATTTCTAAATTTTGCTTTAAACTTTTATATAAATACAATTTACTTTTTTTATTTATTTTTTTCAAATTTTTGTTCAAATATATTTGTGTAGAAATTTAAGAATTGATGTTTTAAGGTTTTTTTTAACAACTTTACCACTTAATCATAAAAGAATCGCGTCTTGTCATTGCCAGTGGCGATCTATGATAGGGCGTGTGCAAGATGTTCACCCCTCCTTTCATCGAAATAGACAGAAAATAGTATGGTTCTCACAGTTATATGTATCTAAAGGATAAAGTAGTCCTTCACCTAGCTCCTCTCGCCAGTATGAATTGCCTTTTTGGGATTTACACTCCCTTTTCACATTTCATGGATTCTCCCTGATTGTACTAACTATTGTACAGAAATGAGTTAAATCAGTCTAGAAAATACTTAAGGTGGTATGGGAGTCTAAATAGAAATGATAGAATTTGTTCGTTACTTTGCCAAAACGTAGTATCTATTGATACATGTCGAAAAATATAATAAAAATGATAAGTCAACGCGCATTTTCTCAAGCTACAGGACGGGACAAACTGGGATTATACAGGAAAAAACACCATTTTGTGATTAGAAACTAAACAAAATGATAGAATTATTAAATACTTCAGGAACATATAGATTTCAGACACTGCTTTGAGAATATCAAAAGAAAAGATAGGGTCACCGTACTTTTTCCCGTCTAAAATACAAAATAGGAAAATTCCATGAATCCTTCAGAAAATGCACTGTTTTAGAGATACCTCCCCCTAAAATGCCAATTAAAAAAACCTAAAAACAAGCCAAAATAGTTAACATTTGCAATAATATTAATATTTATAAGTTCTATTCTTATAAATTGGCTCTTATAAGGGACGACATCAAAAGATCGATGTAGAATAAAAAAACTTAAATCAAATAGTTTGGGGGTGGGGGGGTCAACATTGCTGCAAGTTTTGTTAATCTAAAATCGATTTTATATATATCCCTATTGGTCAATCAATTTTTCCCAAATTAAGTTAAGAGGGGGGGGGGGGTGTGGGGGTCAGTGAAAAAACTATGTGAATTAAGTTTTTTATCCTTCATTGAACTTTTGATGTCGTCCCTAAATGAAAATTCACATTAAATATCTGCATTCCTGCATCAAATTTTGCTATCTTGATGGAAATTCTAGATCTTTGGTTCTCTGTTTTTTACAATCCAAGATGGAGGAAGACACTAATACCACCTTAAGACTAGATCATCTTTTATTTAAATTTTCTCAACTTGTAATTTTTTTAAGAAAAATATGTATTAGGTTTTCAATCAAATTAGTATTATCACAACTGCATGTGACCATGATGACTTTGTGTACTTTTGAAAATATTACAATTACTGTTACACAGTAGCATATCAGATTCCTAACCATTTATATAATTATCTATAGATGAAGGCTATTCATTGGGGAACCGTCGTGTAATGCATTAAATTTTTGCTCGCGTAATTAACATAATTTAAAGAAAGATGTGATATTGTAATCAATGAGTCAATTTTTCACAACAGACCAAGTGACACAAAAATTAACAACTTAAGGTCACCTTCACTAATAAAAAAAAATACCAAACTGCAAAATCAGTTACAAAGACTCGAAATGATAGGTAAAACAATACAAACAAGTTAACAAACAGCCTGACTTATGGTTTAATTGGTGAACGACAAAAAATGAATTATACTTCATATGAAAATGCAATATTTTGATGGCTGATACGAGGGTGTTAATTTACTCTATCACATGGCCGAGAGAGTGACAATTTTTTTTTAATGTTACCTTTTCGTCTAGAAAATCGATAGTTTAAAGGACAATGGGTTGACTATACATCAAGCAAATAAAAACACGGCTAAAGTTCCGCTACGTTTTGACTCAGATTTTATCATTTGACTGTCAATCCCCCCCCACCCACCCCCAAAAAAACAAACAAGACCGTTCCTGTTTGTATATGGTTTAACACTAGTAATTTTTAAGACACTTTATAGCTTGTTGTCCGGTGTTAGCTAAGGCTCCGTGTTGAAGGTCGTACCTTGACCTATAATGGTTTACTTTTATAAATTGATACTTGGATAGAGAGTTGTCTCATTGGCACTAGCACATGCCACATCTTCCTATATATATGTATACTATATAAATAGAAAAACTGATTACCAAAAACAAGATGAATAAAAAATATCAAACAAGAATTACAAATACATCATTTAGTGAAATATTCCATGTGGAACACCTAATAAAATTATTATTAAGCGAAACAATATTGGGAGGAACATATATAAATTTGCATATAGGAAAACACATCAACTTAACATTTGAATACAATGTTTCTTTGAGGATTTTATATTAAATGGTCTTCAAGTGAAATATGCCAATTTTCACCATTGAAGTGTTCTGTTAGGGGAACATAGAAATATTACACTAAGAACACATTTACATTGTACAAGTTACAGTTTGGTAAATAATTATCTAGGGAACCCACACACCTTTTAAAAGACACATATTTATGGTAAACACATACATGTATCACTTAAAAATGAAGCGATCCCACATAACCCGTTATTTCCTGAGAGACGGACAGAGATAAAGGAACATGGGAAGGGAAGCGGGGGTTAGCGGGCGGGCAGTTGGGGTCAAGGGATTAGGAACTGGATGAAGAGAAGAGGTAAAAGATGTGATATTCTTGTGAAAATGATTTGACGGATTTTCGTATAGGGGTTAAGAAAATTGAAAGTAGGAATCATCCCTCTTTTCTGTAACGCCAAACGTATTTTTTATAAATAATTTAACGACCGAAAATAGCAGATTTTATATAAACATGTACATACATGTATGTTATAAACATAAACATGGCCTTTGTTAGTCTTGTATTATTTTTAATTTTAGTTTCTTGTGTACAATTTGGAGTTTAGTATGGTGTTCATTATCAATGAACTAGTATATATTTATTTAATAGGGACCAGGACCAGGTGCGGGAATTTCTCGCTACTGCTGTTGTCTTTTCTATGGTCGGGTAGTTGTCTCTTTGACAAATTCCCCATTTCCTTTCTCAATTTTATGACTTCCTCAAGTTTTATAAACAAAACGGAAAACAATTTTCATGCAAGTAACTTTTGTAGATTTGTAAATTAAAATTTTACTACAGTTTGGGGATTCCGGAGTGGAGGTGGGTGAGGTTCTACGGGTTGAACCCCCCTTTTTTTTCTTAACTATTATTGCATTTGAATTGGGACATATGTTGGATCCGCCTCTCAAGTATACGTTATGTTAGGTTTCATTGCAAATTTATTGTGTAGCATTTTAAAACAACATATTTTATACAACCTTGAAAATATATATCAAAGTTCACCAATATTTACCGCAGATAGAAAAAGGCGCGTTGTTGAAACAATCAAATGTGATTATCAAACAAGATAGGAATGTTAAAGTTAGGCTTGTTGCTAATTAGAATAAACAGGCTGGGAGTTCCGATAATAAATCTCAGACAAACGCTCCAACTAAACTGTCAACAATTGAGATTTCCTGTCGAAATAATTATCCGCTATATAAAGAAGAAATGCATGTGTTGGACGTTATAAAATGCGAGTTTCATTTTAGTATTATAATACTAGTGTACCAGGTGTAGGGTGAGGCTGTATAAAGAACTAGCTTTATACATTTTTTTTCTAAAACATTATAATATTACTACATATTACTTTTAACTGATTCGCTGTAATTGATTGTTATTTTCTTTACGTCCAGTCACAAATATTTCGAACATGTTCAAGACAAGAACAGATAAATCATAAGTACAACATGTAGGTCCTTTATGCAACTGTATGGAGTTTAAACATCACGATTTTAATTGTTGTGAAATATTTCTGACTCTGACCATTTAGATATTGACAAATATAATGTATATCAATATTAGAATAGTATAAAGCATGACATTATTCTCATTGGAAACTTTAGAACTTAAAATTGGGAATGAAAATTGGGAATGTGTCAAAGAGACAGTAACCCGTCCAAAGAGCAGAAAAAAGCACAGGGCCACCAATTGTTCGACACAGTGAGGAAATCCCACAAGTGAGGTTTTGCTTGCATCTAAACAGTATGTTTGTATCCAAGTTCAGCAAATATGAAATTTAATAAAAAAAAAAATCTCCGAAACATATAAAGGAACCAAAATAAGTAGTAAAAAAAACCCATACTAAACTAACATAGGCCAGAGAATCCCGACTTAGAATAGCCGCACAAATGCGGCATGTATATATATAATGGCAGTCAGCAGGGTTAAAGAACATCAGTTGTTCGACCTGTTAGTCAAATGCGTTTTGTTTAAATATACTTTTTCACTATTTTGGTCTTTTGGAAAATGTTGTTTGTGCTGTTTTTAGACCCTTCTACAACGAAATTTGGTTTACATGCACGAGTATAATAATTGCGGTTTTTATCCAACGCAATCATAGGTTTGAACGTAGTTTTCAATTTAGACTCGTATAAATATATATAATTATATATATAAAACTCGTCTTAACATCAACCCAACAATGTTAGATCTGTAAACTTGCTTTCGCAAATTTTTTGTTCTTCCCTCGCCGGGACACCCAATCGCCTGCACTGTTGCCGTCCTGCTAAACCTCAATTTATATATAACTTGTTTAGTGAAATCTTAAACCCCCCCCCCCCCCACCCCCCCATGTATACATCTATCCTATGTGGAATCAACAAACACACAGCAATATGCAAAGTAAAAAGAAGTCCGGAACCGATCTTAGAATAGGTAACACAAGAATATTTTCAGACACGTTCGAAAGGCGGCTATTGTGATTGTGTCAGCTCGACAGGGACACATTCAAATGTCTGAATGTTGCAAAACTGCACGAAAAACGTATCGCATGTAACACACCCACGAAGAGGCTGCCCAACGGAAATAAACCCTAGTACTGAAATGTTGCAAAACTACAAAAAGACAAAGAGTACACAAAACAACATTAAATACTGAGTAACAAAACACCTACAAAACAAACAACAGAAAAGTAAACAGATGAATGCATCTCTTACAAAAAATTTATTGTTTAGCTCAACCATGATTTATTCTGAAAGTTATAGATTTTTTGGGGGGAAAAAGATCGTGGATTAAGACTTGTGCCTGATCAAACATATAAATTTAAAATCAGTATTTGCTGCTTGACAGGTGTAAAAGAAAATCTTGTCTGCCAGGAGTCAGAATAATGTATTCGAGTAGAAACTCTGCAATTTCGAACTTTATTCGATCGTCACTGATGAGCCTTTTGTAGACGAAACGCGCGTCTGGCTCAAATACAAAATTTAAATCCTTGTATCTACGATGAGTTTATTAGGCTTACTGTAAGTACTCTCATATTTGTACTTAGTGTCTATTTGGTTTTGTTTGGGATGTACAAGTACCAGGACACGTCCACGTGTAATTTCATGTAGTATTTGTATCTTTAATCATCTGTCGAGTTAAGACTTTCAACTGATTTTTATAGATCGTTCTTATGTTGTACTATTACACCACTGTTTCATGTAAGGGAATGGGTTGCGATCACGCAAACATGTTTGACCCCGCCACAGCCAGTATGTATGTGTCTCTCCCAAATCTGGAGCCTGTAATTCAGTGGCTGTCGTTTGTTTCTGTTACATATTTGTTTTTCGTTCATTTTTTGGTACATAAATTAGGCCGTTATTTTTCTCGTTTAAATTGTTTTATATTATCATTTTGGGGTCTTTTATAGCTGACTTTGCGGTATGTTGACCTATAGTTATTAATTTCTGTGCCATTTTTGGTCGTTTGTGAAGAGTTGATGCATTGGCAATCATACCATTTCTTCTTTTTTCTATATTTGCCTTGTGAACTAGCACGCTTAATAAACTGACCCAGTGCGTCATTGTAGTACAAAGTTTTGAAATTTTTCAAACCTCATATATCAATTTCCGTCATAAGACGGCATGCTGGACTCAGTCGTATCTTGGACTGTTCGCATTCGGGATGCAATCTGGACTCAATCGGCAAAAAAACAGCAATGGTAAATTTTTTCTAGATCATGCCCGTTCCACATGACACTGTCCAGAAAATAGTTATCAAAGACACAAGGATTATAGTTTTTTAAGGCAGACGCGCGTTTCGTCTACATAAGACTGATCAGTGACGTTAAGTTCCAAAATAGTTATTAAGCCAAACAAGTACAAAAAAGAAGAGCATTGAGGACCAACAATTCCAAAAAGTTGTGCCAAATACGGCTAAGGTGATCAATTCCTGGGATAATGAAATTCTTAGTCACATATCAATGTTACGATTTTGATCATCGCGATACTAGAGAATTTGTCACGACATAATAACGATTGTAATTCGACTAGACAAAATTGATTGAGACTTCCCGAATGTTAAGGGACGCACTTTACTGTCGGGGTGCTTGTCCAAACTCTCCGATCCGTAGGAGTCCGAGTGTTACGAACGTATACTACAGCGTTCAGGCAATAACAGGACATTCCATATCATTGAGGATAGTAATCCGACTTTTTAACTTTTCGAGTCTAAGCGCAGTCTGATCTCAAATGGGAGCAATAATCGCCCTGTGTAAACCCCGCTTTAAAGATCATAGAACGATTCTAGCACGCTCATGCCGTCCTAATCACGCACGCCTTGCGACCTTACTACGTTCATATTACGACCATTTTTACTTATAGCCATGCTCGGGCTCATTCTCATTGTCAAATAAAGCATGTAAAAGCTCTCCAGGTTTTATTCGTCTGTATATAATTTGGACCTAATGTCGCTAGTCTCCAACAGCTCAGCCATGCTTGACACATTTGTATCATCCCACTATTAATTGTTCAATAAAATATCTTCATTTGATCTTGATAGATCAGCAATATACGTTGTGATAGGTTAATCCGACATCTCATCTGGATCAGGATTCGTATCAGAGGCCCCACTGACTCTACCTCTATCCATATCATGCACAAATACAAAATATTGTAGATTTTGGTGGCCTGTCTGTGTTGTTATCGAGAATTTTACGTATAAATGAAAATAAGGAGGAATGAAACAGTATTTATATTGACTCCGACAACATGATATTGACGTTATTATATTACCGAGAGCGTAGTAAAATCGCCATATGAACATGGTAAGATCGTAGAATGATCGTGATAAAATCGTTCTTTAATCGCAGAAGAAACGTGCTAAGATCGTTTTTTAATCGGATAAAGTGTGATATAATCGTAGTAAGAACGTGATGAGCGTAGCAAGATCGTGATTATCGTAGTGAGGTCGCAGAACAAGCGTGGTGAAAACGGGGTATACTCTTGGCGGAATCGTTGTAGAAAAGTAATGAGGTCGTAGTAGCATCGTGAACTCATCCAAAATTTACATTTTCATGCCGCCCATACCGCGACCTCAACACGATCTGAATACTTTTTAGATCGTGCTGAGCGTGGTGCGATCGTGGTCTAGTGTGACTTGTTCATAAAATAACAGCGGGCAAGCTGAAGAGATGCCGTGCATTTGGGGCAATATGCGCAATTGGTAACGGGCGGTAATGGTAACGTTTTCTTCTGTTGCTCAGCCCATATCATAAACTTGTATATGTATGATGGCTTGTTTCGAAGCTGAGACATTTTTACACATATGGTTAAATTTTCGGGGTACGAAGTGTGATTCATTTTTCCGTAAATTAGCAAACCCCGAGTATCCTTTTGCGATGTGGCTCCTCATGGTAAAAAATCCCATTTTTGACACAATAAGTTCTTTAAAAATTTAATACTTTGAACACATTTAATGGCTTCATAGTTTTTACACATTTATTCTGTGTTCCCTTACTTTCTAAATTAACACAAATGGTTCAGCTCAGTCATTTGTTTATCATAGAAATGTGTCAAATATCACTACACAGAGATTTTTTGTTTACACGTGACTTTTGAGTTCCTCATTTCAAGGCGCATTAGGGATATTGTCCCATTTACATTGGTACATGTATACATTGTATATTTAGTATTGACCATATACTGAAATAACTATCTATTCTGTCTTTTTGGAACATTACCATTGAACTTTCATTGTAATTCTTTTGCACTATTGAGGAAGTTATATAATATAAAACATCGTAAAGCTTAACTTATAGCTGTTTTGATTTTAGCCAGTGGCTTTATCTCCGAAATCTAAAAATAACAGGAAAGACGAAAACACCTGTTATATTTACCTGAATGTGTGATCTTGGATTGGGTTTTAAATAAAAAGACACTTTTCTATTATTACTGTTACTATTACAAAATAGAAAAGAAATGAATTTCATCTTCAAATTGGTTGCAGTTAATCTTTCTTCTATATACATTTATATTGGCATTCTACATTTCTAAGCTATCTTCCTTTTTCTATTAATAAATTATGATCTCTTATTCTAGTTTTGTTATTAGTTTTCTAAATCAAAATTTTGAGTAAGTTAAATATTTTTCATTTGTATTATTTAGTCTTACAAGATTATAAATAGTGAGTTTGCTGTTATCCTTCATATCTTATCATTTACTCTCTTTTCATAAAAATCCTTCAATTTTAATTAGGGCCCCGCTGACGGCGGGTCGCCCTATAGTGATCAGTCTGTCCGTCCGTCCGTCCGTCCGTCCGTAACACTTTCGTGTCCGCTCCATATCTAGAGAACCGTTATGATTTCATACTTAATACTTAACATGATTATTAACCAACACCAGAGGGTGTGTCATGTTGTATGTACAACTTCCTAGGTCAAAGGTCAAGGTCAAAAACTTTGGTTTCAGTTGACAACCCCGTGTCCTGTGGTGAAGATCGTGTCCGCTCCATATCTAGATAACCATTATGATTTCAAAGTTTATACTTGACATCCATTTTAACAACCACCAGAGGGTGTGTCATGATGTATGTACAACTTCCTAGGTCAAAGGTCAAGGTCAAAAACTTTGGTTTCGAGTTGACAATCCTGTGTCCTGTGGTGAAGATCGTGTCCGCTCCATATCTAGATAATCGTTATGATTTCAAAGTATATACTTGTCATACATTTTAACCACCACCAGAGGGCGTGTCATGATGTATGTACAACTTCCTAGGTCAAAGGTCAACGTCAAAAAAACTTTGGTTTCAGTTGACAACCCTGTGTCCTGTGGTGAAGATTGTGTCCGCTCTATATCTTGAAAACCGTTATGATTTCAAATATTATACTTGACATCTATTTTAACCAACACCAGAGGGTGTGTCATGATATATGTACCACTTCCTAGGTCAAAGGTCTGTCTGTCTGTTGGTCTGTCCATCGCTAACAAATTTGATCCACATTATATTTTGAGAGGACAGCTGTTATTATTTCATACTTTATACCTGACAAACATTTTCAACTTAACATATATATTAACCAACACAAGAGAATGTGTCATAATGTATGCATCCTAGGTCTAAGATCAGTCTGTCGGTCTGTCCATCTGTTCGTTGTTCTTAACAAATTGTGTCCGCTCTACCTCTCGAGAACCATTAATATTTCATACTTTATACTTGGTGGGTCATAATATATTGAAGGCATAATTCTAAAAATATGTGACAAATATCAATTGGGCAGCACCTTTAAACATATTGTTCAAACATCAATCCATATATCCAGAAGTCACCTTAGAGTAGTAATCAATGAGTTCACATCATGCAGTCATATCACTATTATACTATGAAAGTAAGATGAGAATATTTATCAGTTTTAACTTAAAATCTTTGATCAAAATCACACATGAGACTATGTAATAACTTCAAATAATGCTTCATATCAGATTATCCATACAACTTATTTACCCCACGTTATTGACAGCGGGGCCCACAGAGATGGCTCCCATCTCAATGATATCTAGTTTTATTTGTTCTCTAATAGTTTTATTTATCTTATGAGAGGAATATTTCTTGAAAGTGTCTAAATCCATACCAGTTTCTTCTGATACATGTTTTACAAATGAGAACCAACTGAAGAATAAATTCGCACAGAGTCTAAGCTTTGAGACAAAAAAATAATTCCTTTACAAGAGGATAAATGGCATGAGAATATAAACGTATACCATACAATATAGATTGAAATTTAATATGTAGTTCCAGGGGAAGTCTCTCAAGACCAGCTCTTAGATATAGGAAGATGTGGTGTGCAGTGCCAATGAGACAACTCTCCATCCAAATAACAATTTAAAAAAAAGTAAACCATTATAGGTCAATGTACGGCCTTCAACACGGAGCCTTGGCTCACACCGATCAACAAGCTATAAAGAGCTCCAAAATTACTAGTGTAAAACAATTCAAACGGGAAAACCAACGGTATAAATTTGATGAAACTATGCTTAAGCCACGTGTATATTTACAAAATTGTAAGTGTGACTTTTTAAAAGGTGGTTTGACATGAAGTGAATCAAATTATCAAAGGGTATCAAATAGTTGCAGGGGCGGATCCAGCCATTTTAAAAAAGGGGGAGGGGGTTCTAACCCAGGACAAAGGGGGGGGGGTCCAATTACATGTCCCCATTCAAATGCATTGTTCGTCCAACAAACCCCCGGACCCCCTCCCCCCTCTGGATCCGCACCTGAGTTGCCACTGACACATTGAGTCTTTTTAGTTTCATGCTCTCTTAATCAACTCAAGATCCAGAAAACTAGTAAATGGTACATATAAGACTGTACTTTGACCTTCAATGGTTTATCTTTAAAAATTATGACTTTAATCGAGAGTTGTCTCATTGGCAATCATATGTTATCTCCTTATATCTATAAAGGTCATGATACGACTTTCAACTATGAGTAAAATTCGTGCAGCATAGTCTGCTATATGAAAGGCCCCGAAATTACAAATGATAAAACAATTCAAACGAGATGCATTATGATTAGTTTTTTTTTTTTTCAATCCAAGAAAATATGTATAACTGTGTATATAAAATTTACAAATTGCCAATATCTCCTTTTAAGCTCACCAGGCCAAAAGTGACAAAGTGCGATTATTTATTAAACTTTTCTCATCAATTGTCGTCCTTCGTCCGTCGTTGTCGTCTGATAGCTTTTACAAAGATATTCCACTCTGAATCTGCTGGGCCAAATAAAACCAATTTCGGCCTAAATCATTATTAGGGTATGTACATGTAGATAAAAAATTCATTCCGATGCATATGACCACGCTTGTGCACCGAGATGGCAGTCATCGCTAAAACAGAACATCGGGGTAAAATGCAGTTTTTGGCGTATAAATCTCTGAAACTAAAGCATTTATAGCAAATCTTATGTTCGTTCAGTCAAAAGTTATCTGCCAATGCAGTAGACAACCCGTTGTTGTGTTGTTTCCCCTTGAACTGTTAGTTGAAAGAAAATTTTGCAGTTTTTGGCTATCATCCTGAATATTACCATGCATGAAGAAAAACTGTTGACAGCAAACTTTTTCAGCAAAACAAGGTCTACAAAAAGTAGTTATTGCCTTTTACAGTTAATTTCCCACAATTTGTCTTACATTTCGGTAATCCTTTGCCAAAAAATTCTCCTCTGAAACTACTTGTCCAAATTAAAACAAACTTTGCATAAACAATCCCTAGGGTATCTAGTTCAAAAAAATGTATCCATTAACCAAACATCAACCAAGATGGCAGAATGGCTAAATAGTAAATAAGCGGGGATGCAGTGTTTGATTAATATCTCTGAAACTTAAGCATTTAGTCCTAAATAAGATATAAATGAGAGAAACTGAACAGACTTAAATGACCGCCAATATAAGATAAAAAAAAAAACATATCTGTTTTTGTCATTTAATAATACTTTTCTCGTCTACAATATTGAAGTGTGTCTTTGTCTAATATGATATAGACCAAGATGAGCAACACAGGCTATTTTGAGCCTCCTGTTATTATTAAACTGGCGTTTTTTTGTGTTGTTTTAACTCGCACAATATTCCGGGACAGTAGTGAAAATAGAGGTAATTCGAATCTTTCATTACAGTGCAGACAATGAATGAATAAATAAAATTGAAAGACTTTGTCTAGCTGCAATTGAAAGACTTTGTCTAGCTGCAATATTCCTTTTTTCCTCTTTCAGTATGCAATGCTAAAAACTCGACATGAAATATTAGTTAGGACTTCGATATGGGGAAAATATCACTCACCTCAAGTTCAAGAAAAACAATTTTCACTGTGTAAGTGATTCTTGATGTTGAAAGATTTCAGAAATCATGAACTAAACTTTATCTTATAAAAAGTATGTTGTATGATTGCCAATGAGACAACTCTCCACAAGAGACCAAATGACATAGAAACTAACAATTATAGGTCACCGTACGGTCTTCAACAATGAGCAAAACCCATACCACATAGTCAGCTATAATAGGTTCCGAAATGACAAATATAAAACAATGCAAACCTAAATTACGTACAAAAATGAACGAAAAACAAATATGTAATACATCAACAAACGACAACCACTGAATTACATGATCCTGACTTGGGACAGCTTGTTTGTAGTTCTTTTGTGTGATGAATGCAATAATATTGAAGGTCGACTTGTTACTCATTTTTTTCCTGCAGGAAATATTAATTCTTTACCGTATTATTAGAATGAAATTAAGCAAAAACTCCTAGAAAAGTTTAATAAATTAATTGAACATATGAACAATACTGCTTATGTTAAAAGAAAGATTACAATATATGTATTGCAATATAATTAAATGTGTCATGTCATGTTCAAACCGACCCGTCAGTTTCGTGCTGGCATAGACATCTTTCGTATGAGTGATATTTTTCGAGGCAATTAATAAGAACTATTACATTAGCGGATCCAGGGGGAGTGGGTCCGAGTGTTTGAACCCTCCTCTTTTTGGCCGATCAATGCATTTGAATGGGAACATATAGTTGGACCCCCCCCCTTTTGTCCTGAGTTGAGACCCCCCTTAAAGCTTTTAATATGGCTAGATCCGCCCCTGTATTATATGTCAGAGGAAAGACTGTGGTGCTCGCGGAGTCATATTAAGTTTTGTTGACTATTTAAATCTACATGTACATTAGCACGTAAACAAAATACAGCGCTGCTTCCCAGTTTAGTTGAATATTAGCATTGATTATAAATTTAATTTAAATTCCAGCAACCTTTCACGTTGAAGTCCGTGAAAGTTAGAACATACGAGAAAAAAAAATCAAACGAATTTAACATTCAAACAAACTCATAAATTTGTTGCGAGTGTTTTTCTATTATATAGACTTTTTCAAATGATTAATTTAGTTTTATTTTATTTTGTGCCGTCGATTAGTTTGTTTTCCTTCAGAAGCATATTAACAATTAAAGTTAAAACAAAAATAATAATTTATAACTAATATCTACGCTGCGTTGTCTGTTTTCAAAGTTGGCGATTATAAATCTCTAAACTTTTATCACAAAATATTATATATTAAAGTGGCAAGTGCAATTTGAGGGATCAGCGTACCAATGTGACCTCTAGCTTAAGAGAAATGTCTAATCGTTGAACTATCATTAGTTATAATGAGGTTTCCTGATGCACTTGAGCCATTAAAAATCAAATGCCTTGTTACTGTAGCTTACAGTACACAGATGTATTAGTATCGTATTTCACTTCATTGATAAAACACAATATTTTGTAGCTTAGACGATTTATAATTACACAGTTTATATATCTCTGCAGATTGTAATGTATTTATAGCACACATATGGAAACAGATACGCATACGTCAATGTGATTGCATCAACAATTTGTCAATAGTTGTATTTATGTCCTGCAATTATACTATCTAATATTTTTCGATAATTAAAATACGAATCGAATATTTCCGCTTAGCTCTCATTTAAAATTCTCCCAAACAGAGGTATGCCATGAACAAGATCATTTTTCAAAATCTTACACTTTAAGCTAATCTAAGTCATTCCCTCTCCATTTATACCGTCAGAGCATATATTTTCATCAGCAGGACTGTTAGTTACAAATAAAGTTGAGAATTAGCCTCATCCCAGGCACAGTTGTCAAGATACTACTTTTAGATCAGACAAATTCAATGCACCTTATGTCGATCCTCAGAAAATTATTAAAGTCATCAGTGATCATCAGTTAGTTCAAACATCACCCCTTTGTTGATTATTTTAAAAATGTGTTTTTTACGGTCCCTTAATACTGTTGTTTGAGTAATAATTTTTCCATAGATATCACTTTATTACTGGATTAGATAATTGTCAGTTTACATAATAAAATAAGAACATGTATGTCATGTATTAAATAAGCTTTTAATTATGATTTATATGGTATATAATTCATATTATCTAGTCCATTGTTATAATGTTGAGGGTTTTACGTTTATAAGTCCTTAAATTCTTTATTGAAAAGCACTTTACGCCCATATGACACAAAAAATGTATGAGCCCTCAGTATGAGCTTAAAACATTATACATAATATACAGTTTACATATATATAAAACAATGAAAAGACAACGACCCACAATACATGTACATAAAATGGATATAATTTTGTGTTTCCATTTTGTAAATGTTTTACCGAGCGAGTACTCTTCACCGAGGTAACATCCCTTCATGTTATTATATATTTTTTTCCATTGTAGTTAAGAAAACAATAAATAGATTTCATTTGTCTCCCTTGTTTTTTTTTAGAGAATCAGTTTCAAAATATAGTTATCTCCCATCTTAAATTTAGCCTGTTAGTCAAAGGGAGACAACTTTAATTTTCCACAAAAATTACGGAATTCCATAATATTATGGAGTTCGCTAAGTGCCCCGACTGTTCTATCGAATGGTAAAAAAACAAAGATTCCGAATATCTAACACAAATTCCAAACCTCACCTAAGTACATCCTTAAAATACAAAAGATGATAGATAACGCATTTAACGTTACCAAATTTTACTGCAACACATGATGATTATCAAAACCAATGTCTTCTTAATAATGATCAAGGCAACGTTATGGTTAATCCTAAATATGATACAAACGTTAATAAGCTGTAAGAACCGAATAGGATTAAAAGTATAGTTAAACAAGAAACAAATGTTTCCAGCTGTTTATAAACGTCTACATTCCTTTAGAACAAATATAAATAAATTATCTGTTTGGTATTGTAACATTCAATGCTGTAAACATATCCATTGCATTATATTTAGACTTATCTCCTTTAACAGTGTGTTATGTGAGTAACATATTAGTTACTTGACTTTGATACAAATAATTCATGAGAAAGAAGTCAAATTCTAACTTACCTTTCAAAATATAATTGAGATCAATACATAATTGAAATTAAAGTATTCAAGTTAGAGGTGGCGTGAATCAGATGTAGGTACTAAAAAAATTCAAAGATCTTCTAGAGTACATATTATCTCTTTAATTTTGCAATAGTATTAAGGCATTTCACTTTTCTACACAAGTATTCCCCATTCTAAACTAATAGACAAATTTAAAAAGTGTAGCATGCTATATTTCATAAAAAAAGAACGTACATACAAGATTCTTGTCTAAGGGAGGGATATATCGTATTTTGTAAAAATTAAATTTAATTAAAAAAAAACCCAATTCTCTGAAACTGAAATTATCAAGATGCTTTATTTCTTGATTGACAACATATTTGTTACGTGAGGAGGATTTTTTTTCAACGAAAACTCGGCATGCCATGGGAATCAATTGTTCTCATCTTCTTGCCGTCTTGTTCCTCTTTTTTTTATGAGGCTGGCTTTATACAGGGACTTCTTAGAAGGAAAATAAGTCAGTAGTATCCCTCAATGACACTTTCCGCTATAAAGATTATGTTCTTTCACTAAATAATTCGAAATAAAGTGAATATGTTCAACGCATCAGTCCCATCAAACTTGACATAAATAAACTCATCATAGATACCAGGACTAAATTTTATATATACGCCAGACGCGCGTTTCGTCTTCAAAAGACTCATCAGTGACGCTCGAATCCAACAAAGTTAAAAAGGCCAAATAAAGTACGAAGTTGAAGACCATTGAGGACCAAAATTCCTAAAAGTTTTGCCAAATACAGCTAAGGTAATATATGCCTGAGGTAGAAAAGCCTTAGTATTTCAAAAAATTCAAAAATTTGTCAACAGTTAATTTATAAATATAACAATATCAATGATAATTCATGTCAGCACAAACAGTGCTGACTACTGGGCTTGTAATACCGTCGGGGAAATAAATCTCCACTAGCGATGGCATCGACCCAGTGGTTGTAAATAAGCTCATCATAAATACCAGGGCTAAATTTTATATATACGCCAGACGCGCGTTTCGTCTACAAAAGACTCATCAGTGACGCTCGAATCCAAAAAAGTTAAAAAGGCCAAATAAAGTACGAAGTTGAAGAGCATTGAGGACCAAAATTCCTAAAAGTTTTGCCAAATACAGCTAAGGTAATCTATGCCTGAGGTAGAAAAGCCTTAGTATTTCAAAAAATTCAAATTTTGTAAACAGTTAATTTATAAATATAACAATATCAATGATAATTCATGTCAGCACAAACAGTGCTGACTATTGGGCTTGTGATACCCTCGGGGAAATAAATCTTCACCAGCAGTGGCATCGACCCAGTGGTTGTAAATAAACTCATCATAGATACCAGGACTAAATTTAATATATACGCCAGACGCGCGTTTCGTCTACAAAAGACTCATCAAGGATACAACAGATACAGTTAAGGCTGCCTCCTATCTTGAGTTACATCTTGAAATTGACAATGATGGTTGGTTTAATACAAAACTTTACAACAAAAGAGATGATTTCTGCTTCCATATTGTTAACTTTCCATTTCTGTGTAGAAACATTAAAGCAGAACCTGCATCCGAAGTTCTTATCTCACATTTGATACAATAATCCTGGGCTCGTAATTCCCATCATGATTTCCTTGATAGCGGGTCACTGCTCACAAGCAAGTTATTAAACCAAAAATTCCATGTTTGAATTTAAAATCGTCCCTTCTTAAATTGTACGGACGCAATTACGAGTTTGTTGACTGCTATGAATGTCCGTTTCACAGATGACAAAGGATATGTTTCAATCGTCGTAACTACAATCCCGTCCCCTTTCCCCAGAATGTGACCTACCAAATAAGACTTATCACCCGGTTTGAACTAACAAGAGTAAAACGACGGGTGCCACATGTGGGGCAGGATCAGCTTAACCTTCCGGAGCAACTAGTCTTTAATGTTTTATGTTGCGTTTTTGTACTGTTGTTGGTCTATTTGTCTTATATTGCTGTCTGATGTTTCAAACAAACTCATTCCAAATCAGTAAAATCTTTTTATCTTACACTTCTATACAAACAGTCAACTGTCCATACCAGTTACAGTCATATTACGATATTTGTCAAAGTTGTAACAGTTGTTAAATTTCACTATCGCAGTTATTTTGTAACTGTTTCAACTCTAAAAGTGTTTGTCTCTAACCTAAGTTGACTGCAACAATGCGCAAATAGTTGTCACAGTAGCAGAGATGGGTATGCTTAATTTCAATCTAATTGATTAGATTACAATTATGTTGTCAATTGTACGATTAAGTTAAAGTAATGATTACATCATTTCACAAAGAAGCTGATTAGACTAATGATTACATTGACAAGTTATGATGATTACACCTGATTACAATGAATGATGTAAATGAATAAAGGTTTAATATAACTGTAGCACTTTTTTAGAAAGGATTTTATTTGATATGTTATTAAATAATAACATCGAACTTCATCATTTCAATAAACCACATAGATTTACAACATATATACATGAACATTGTGACACCCATTACATTTTATCATCATTAATCTCATAATTATTTTGACTTCAATTGAATAAAGGTTTGTAAAGAGGTTTGGTTTTTGTCTTTCTGGAATCTTCCAGACTTTATATGTATTTCAGGGTTCGGTCCAAGTTAAAATATGGATTAAATAAAGTTAGTAGTAAAAACATTTCTAACATTGTAATAGAATTGTTTAAAAAATCCTAAACAAAATAAAAGAAAAAAATCATTGCATGTTACATGTCCATATACATAGCAACATTTGTTTTTTAAACAACATATTTGTCTGTGCTATAAATTAGATAAATTTTTACATGTCTGATTTATCTCTTATCATTTATATTTTGTATGTTATAAAGAACAATAGAATGATATAGTTATTTCATTTGCTCAAGATGTCGTATGCAAATTGAACAGTTTATAAACAGGGATACCAGTTATCCAATTGTGGTAATAGATTGTTATACATGAAACATATTCGATATTTGAAATTCCATTGCTTTCTAATGTTACAAAAAAAAATCAGTTAAACAAGCAAATTCAAAATTCTTTTCCATATTCTGTGATACTTACACCGTCTGCAACTCTTTGTTGTTTTTAAACGCATCATCAGAAATGTTGGTTAACATATTCCATGGCAGTCACCTAAAATAAACAAAACACCTACACGAATATAATCTACATGTTTCTTACAAAAGGTCTTTCCACATAAGATATCTTAATAATTGCTAAAAAGATACCTACGGTTTACACAAAATGACTTTTGGTGTCCAATATTACAAAAAATGTAAGTTTTTATATACAGATAAAACAAAATATGTCTATATGCTTTTGTTTGAAATAAGGGAGATAATTTGCTACTTCCGGTTTTCAAAATGCCAATCCCAGTCTCATTTAGCTTTAGTCACACTAATTTCAAAAATATATGGTGGTTTCTATATACTTTTGCTTGCAATAAGGAATATAAATTACAACTACTGGTTTAAAAAAAAATCACTTCCTGTGCAATCACTTCACACTGATTAAAAAAAATATATGGTTCTAGGTGCTTTTTAATGAAATTAGTGCAGGGAATGACTAATTTCGGTTTTCAAATGGCATCCCGCTGACCTTTTCAACGTCATCTGTCTACCAGTCTAATGCAAAATACCCTATCCATTTATCAGGTATAAATATGAATTTAAACCAAAGGTCAATATCTAGAACGTCAAATTAACTTTTGACCTTGAGTCCTACATTTCAAGGTCATAAAGCAAGGACCTAAAATCAAAAGACCCTAGGTCTCTCCTCTATATGGTTTAAGAGTTAATATCACCATACAGCTCATTTTAAATTTAGAGGGGAGAAAAATCCTTTTAAATGTCAACGTACCCTTTCAACCAACATTTATGTGTTACGACATGTCGCATCTAACAATTCCTTAAAATATTTTGTCGATATCTTATAAGGTTTTTGAGAAGAAACCCAAATAATCTAAAAACTTGAACTTTGACCTTGACCTCATTTTCATTTTAGTGGACCAAGTACCTCATATTAAAAGACATTAGGTTCCTTACACTTACGGTTCATGAGTTACATTTACCTATCACTCATGTCAAATCCCAAAGGGGAAATAACTCTCATGTGGAGTCTTAGTATCGGTTCGGTTAAAATTGACCGAAGCATCCTAAAGATTCAACAAGGCAATCGGAAAAATAAATTTGAGGATTTCTTTTACGGTTGCGAAGGAGATTTGTACACAAGAAAAACAGTGTTTGGGGAGATAACTCTTATAATAAAAAGTGTCCGGTAAAACAGGATGAGATTCCAAAGTGCAATAACTGTTTGATATCATATGTAAAAAATTTAAGCGACATTTTGCGAAACCACTATAAACCGCAAGGAAACGGTTTGGCGGAAGAAAAAAAATAATAATCAGAACAAAAACAAAGTTAACAAGTTGACATATTAATAATCATTTGGAGAAAATATTGAGGTAGTTATATAGCCACACAATTCAATTCTTAAAGAATGCAGATGTTGGAAGTGTAAAAGAATATGTGTATTTTTATTACATTAATGGTGCCAGTTGTACAGCATGTGATAGGCATTTCGACTATAGATGTTTCATCAACGGAGTTTATAGTCAAATCATTCATAAAAACACAACCATTGATCTGTTACTATTGTCGAAACCACATTTCCGTCCTCTTGTTCCCGAATCTGACATCACCGTAAAGACTTATCGCCGGATTAGTACTTGCATTAGTAACACAGTGTGTGTCACATGTGGGTCTATAATCGATTACGCTTCCGGGGCACCTAAGTGCATACCTGTTTCTTGCGGGATTGTAGTTGATCAATTTTCAGTTTTTACGATTATATTATTTAAAGGACTTCTTTTTTCTAACGACTTTTCCGTTTTTTCCATGCCTTAGTTGATTCGTTTCGACTAATTATGAGTTGTTATTGTTAAAATCATAAGATAACACATAGATTATGTAAATAACTCTTAAAATTAAACATAAAAGTGATGCAATTATAACATTAACCCTTAATGAATGGCTCATAAATTGAAGCATAACTTTAAGGTATTTTAGAACTAAAAAAAAAAATGGTATACTTAATTCTAACTACAATAAAAGTTCATATAATTTATGGAGTTCACGAGAATGATTATTACTACGATAACATGGTTCTGATACTAAGTATTTCAATATTTCTCGGTATAAAAATTTTTGACTAACAGTCGTTGGTTTAATATGCAATCATTTTCTTCTATAAAGCGTTTCGCAGTCAAAAAAAGGGTAAGTCACGCCATATTTAAAAAATACGAAACATATACACAAACGGATAAGAAAATATCCACAGGAGATTCAAAATCTTTGAACCAAGACGAGTAAAACTACGGCAGCAATAACTACACGACACACATCAGGTCTATAAGATAAATAAACATTTCTTATAAAGTCATTTAAACAACTTTAACTTCAAATGCCTTATTAATTGTAGTTGTTGCATTTTATAACGTAAAAAGCTACAAAAAGAAATATGACAAAATCATAAATTCTTGTTGTTAAACAATTGTAATTTCTTATCAATTTCTAGATTTGACACTCATAAACCATGTTGATTTCCATAAAATGTATGTGAAGTAGATATATTTCTTTGGAAAATTGTAAGGTTATACTATTAACAAACATGAAATAAATATCGAAAAGTAAAATAAACAGCTTTGGCATTAAGTATTTTCCATCAAAAGATTTTAAAAGTAGACAAATAGACAACATCTGTTGAAGTGACACTAATGACATTGCATAGGTTTGTCACACGTTAGCAACTTTTACTGCTAGAAAAACTATAGGTGTAACTTTAAGAATAAAAAATATAATGTCATATTTAGACCTTAAACTTTATAGCTATCAACATTAATAAATTCTAAAATAAACACTGTTTAAATATCAAACCATACAACATGCTGAACTAAACAACTATCAACTTGCACGTCAATCGGCAGTTCAAACATTATAAAATAGTGAACTCAACCAATTTAGAATGCAAAATGTTGACTCTAATTGATAAATAGATTTAAAAAAAATACTCATCTGTAGTTTCCTAAGATTGCAACACATACTAAAAATCGAAAGGCGAAATACAATATTTCTCGACAGTGCCATGCTATATTGTCTATAAAATTACAAAATGCCACTCGCCGTCTAAATTGATAATATCACCTTTCTTTTAAAGCAAAGTTACTAAATGATTTCATCAGTTGTCATCTTATCAATGAATAACACCAGTTGAAAATTTATTGAATAAACTTGAAAATACTATTTTTATTAGCTAACGATAAAAACTAATATAGGAAAAGTCGATATATTCATTAGGCGTGGCCTGGTACTGATGCATCCCGCAAAAGCAGGAAGGTTAATGCACATTAAACAAATTAGGCATTGATTTTCGATGATTGTATCGGAATATAAATCTGACGTCATTTTCTAAACTATGCAACACATGTTTGGCTAGACCGTTTCGTCGACGTCAAGTTTGAGCTTGTCACAAACAGCTGATCGGGCACTCTGTTATGATAGAAGTCAGTGTCAACCGTCCAACAAAAAAAAACACGTTAATATAGAAGAATATTGCCTATTTTTTTTAGGTAAGTTTGATTTAAACTATTGTTGCCGAGGTTCGTCCATATTCATTTCATTGATGATTGAGTCTCGATGGAATGTAAAAAAGGGTGAAAATAATGTATGTCCAATATGGTCATTTTATGTGGCATATACATATATATTTTACGTAAAACAATAACTTTCAAAAACAATCAGCTCGTATACGTGGCTTATACGGGCGAATGTCTTCTACATGAAACTGCTCAGTGGGTGAAAAAAACACTCGAGAAATGTACCTCCTTCGAAAAATTGCCTGGGTTAACATCAGATTTTTTTTCAAATATTTTGCTATAAATTCGTAAAATGAATGAATTATTATAATCAGACGCAAGGATGTAAGCCAAAAAAAAAATACATGTATATCACTAAGGATGACTTTTACTTCTGAACATGATGGTGATATTGTTTTATATAATGCATATGTATATTCCATTTCAAAAGGAAAAACAGTGGCCTAACAATACCTTATGCAATATCTCTTATGTAATAACAGTTAATGTCTCTGAAATAAGATAAACAAACTTATACAGTCCATTATGATCATTTTGGGTGACATATATGAAGCGCTCCAAGACACATCCATTTAATCAGGAATCACAGCCAGGCTTCAAAGTTATTGTGAAACTACATAATCTAGAGGTGGCGTGAACCAGATGTGGATACTTACAAATTTCGAATATTTGTTTGAGTACATACAATCTAAGACTTTTTCAACTTGCAAAAGTGTGAACACACTTGACTTTTTTTCCCTTTACAAATGTATTCCCAATTTAAATCAAAAAGATTAATTGCTAGAATTTGTTCTCTTTTGTGTCATAAAAAATATGAACAACGTAGATACAAGTATCTTGTCTAAGATGGGAATACATCTTCCTTTGTAACAATATCACGCTGTTTCAAAACAACAAAACCTCTGACATTATCAAGATGCTTTTTTTCTCGATTGAAAACATACTATTACATTTGAAGGATGTGTTTTTCAACAAACAATCGGCATTCCCATGAGAACCAACTGTTCTCCTCTTCTTGCTGGTTTACTCATTAATTCATATGAGACGGACTTCATACAGGAGCATATTGGGAAAAAGGAAAAGAAGCTAGCATTAATATCTTAACTTCATTTACAGCTATATAGATCATGTACTCTTATGAAACAATTAAATTATGGGGACAATGTTCATCGCATCTATCCCATCGAACTTGAGAAAAGGATAAACGCATACAGTTAAGTCTGCCTCATATTTTGACGAACATCTAAAAATTGAAGGTCGATTGAGATCGAAAAATTATGACAAAAGATATGATTTCCACTTTCCAAGTGCGAACTTTCTATTTTCTATAGCAACATTTCAGAAGCATTTGCAAATGAAATATATTGACACGTTATTCCAAGGCTTGCATTAGCTATCGCGATTTCCTTGATAGAGGATTGCTGATTTAAACAGAGAGGTCAAAGTGGTGAAAACGAAAAATCTCATCGAAACTTTAAACGACGCCATTACGAGTTGGTGTATTCTTATGCAAACTTATATGTTCCGATTATCATAACCAAAATCACGTCGTCTTTTCCCCGAATGTGACTCACCGATTTAGACTGATCATCGGGTTTGTACTTATATGAGCAACATGTCATTGCTGTGTTGTGTTTTGTGAACTTGCGTTGTTAGTTTATTTTCGACTTATGAGTTTGAATGTCCATATCGTATCTTTCCCCTCTTTTTTATTATACTTGGGACTCTGATGTTCGTTCAGCTATTAAAATTTTAAAAAGGTTCTAGACAACGTAATCTATCGTTATTTGTCTGCAACAATGAGGACCAAAACATTTGGGGGAAGAACTACAGATAAATTTATTTAATGATTAATTTGACAAATTTGAAACCTTGTTGGAAGGAATGTCCTGTCTAGCCTACGCACGAAAAAACATCCAACTTGTTTGGGACAAGCACGGGAAACTAACCAATGTAAAGTAAAAGCTAATGTTTCAAGGATCATCGATACAAATATGTATCATAAATGCATTTTTTTTACTCAAAAGTTTGAAAAAATGAAACATTCAGGAGACGAAAAAATATCTATAGACACAGAAATTAAAAAAATAATTCATTAACTTGTTGTTCTAAAAAGTAAATACACATGTATTATTGTGCCCGAATACGTTGTTAGAAATACTTACAGATGTTGTAAAATCAAGTTGTTAGCGAAAATATTCCTTGGTAAACTATCTATATTGTTGAATCCGAGTTCTCTATAAAACGGAAAGTATAACAAGTTTTAGATATCTGTGCTCAGTTGTACATGAAAATGTACAAAAAAAGATAATGTCAAAGTACAAATGAATGTTGTTATTGCACATCTAATACACAAACCAAGGATCAAAGGAGTTCAACGAATAATCAGACAACACTGTCTTTAAATCAGTACAATGACACAGAAAACAAATAATTCTGTTTTTGATCACGATTGGCAAATTTTGTGTTATATTTCAATTTTAGGATGTGCTACTCCTTTTATGACATTGGACGTAAACGTAAATAAATCAGAAAAAGCTACAAATAATATGGTCACCCACGAGTTCTTATTTCATTATAATGCACCTCCTTCATTATATCTTGACAAAACATACCACTGTATGAGGTAAGGGTAGTATAATTAAATGATTTTTCAAATGTAAAATGTTTAAGTTTCAATTCACTGTATTTATGAGCAACCGTTGTAATCATTGTGTTATCCTTCCAACATTTACTTTTTAATAGAACCTTAAGATAGGAAGGTCAGCCAAAATATGAAGTATAGAGAAAGTGCATACAATAACATTATTATTGTGTTTTTGTTTTAAATAACATAATTATGAAAGACCCCAAAAAAGGAAATGCACTGGTGCCAAAATTGATGGAATGGGTCAAGCGGTTCAAAAGTTCAAAACATTTAGATTTCCAAAATTTGGTCGTTATTCTTATTATATATAAGACAAAAAACAATGCAGTCCTTAATTCTATCTGAACAGTTTTGGAAACATGCATTTGTATACATGTTTTAAATGATAATTAAACCATTCATCATTTGATTAAATTTGTTTAATGTTCTAAAGCTTCCATTTTCAGGTCGGAGCGGTTTCTTTATCAGCATTTGCCATATCTACAAAAGAGAATATTCATGTTAGACAAAATAAATATTTTGTATTTGTTCCATTAACTTGGAGGTTCCGCAGTTTCTTACAATTCATATGATATCTGGTTTACATGCAATCTGAAAAAAGGACTACTTTATGTCATATCGGCTGCTCACAAAGTGGTTTTCTGGATTAACCGTCATCTGACACGCTTGATGATGAGATAAGCATGGCCAAATTTTAAAATAAAACTCATCTCGAGTGCTTCCTGAGGTTGCTGGCGAATATCTGCTAAACTCTCTACATACATCTGGCATTGTTCCCTGGCAATGCGGAGAACCTTGAGTTAATCAAAACAATCCTACACTGTTAAAAGCAAGTTTTTTTTAAATGAATTATTTTTTTAAAACTCATATACATGTGTGCTAGTGATAACCTTTTTTTAAGAGATAGTGTTGCTCATTTTTACACTGTATCTGTTTCATATGTTTTCTGTATTATACTGTATTTCAGATTTGATTTGCTATGTTTTGTCTTTATTTGTTGTATAATGCAGTTTGGAAGTAGCTTTTACTATGATTAGGGAACACTTGATTTAACTTCAATTAACTGCTTCAAGTTGTGGTATTATAGTATTAACTTTTGTATAATTTTTTTTTTATAAAAATACAGTGCAGAGGAATTTCATTTAGTTGAGCTGTAGTATTTTATAATATTAAAATATAAATCATATATACACACCTGTTCACGATGTGCTTTATCCAAACTTCCTAACCAGTTCGCTGTATGGTTCTGTGCCTACATGGTAATCCCCTCCATGGCATGACCAACCTGTGGCAATTGTGTAAGGTTTCAAAAATATTGGTCAATCCTTTAGTGAACAGACACAATCCAGACAGACAAATGAATGCAATAGATGTCACGGAGAAACAAACATATTGATGGACAGACAGGGTGATTCCTATATACAGCAGCTTCCGTGTACCAACATATAAATTCCAAGGCAACATCAATAACGCAGGTTTATGACATCATGCACATTCCCTTTTTTCTTCTTGTTTTCGGTGTATTTTTCTCTTCTTTTTTTTCGGTGCATTTTGTCTAGTAAACTTTATTGATTATTTCAATCTATGGAAATTAGCAACTGAAAGAACAGAAAAACTGTGAGCAGTTTTAAAAGAATAATGAGCAAATATTAGGAAATTGGAGAAAGATACAAAGTCATATAATAAAACAATTGTAGACTTTTGATTTCAGTTGATACTATGATTTATCAACCCCAGAAAAAGGACGTGCACCCACGGCCGTTGGCCTCGTTGAATATCATAACTCTTGGGTTGATAAATCATTGTATCAACCTCATCAAAAATCTCTATTTGTATAATAATGTTATTTAAACACCATATTGTAAAAAAATGAAAATATAAATATAATATGTGCAAATTCTCCCAAACTATCGTATACATTTTTGAAAGTAAGCATCTTTGAAGATAAAATCTAATGTTTATTATGCCTGATCCACAAGTTTAGAAAAAGGTTTGGTACAATATTATCCTGTGGCTAAAACAACATGTATCCGTCTTGAAAGATAAATAATAATTTACTGTGTTTAAAGTCTTCCAACTATCATAGAAAGCAATGTAAATCACCAAAAAATCCGAGAGATATCCCGAATGTATAGCATACAGACGTTAGGAATATTTACCTCATTACATCTTCATAGTTTAATAAAAAGGCCATAGGGAGTGTTTTAAAAAAATGCTTATAGAATGTCCCTTTCATTTTATAACTTAAAGGTAAATAAAACAAACAAGGAAAAAAGCATCTTGCAATCTTGCAAACACGTTAAAGTTAATTTTGCAGACTTTAATCGACAAAGTTTCGAACAAGAAATCCCCCTACTGAAATCGTACGAATTTGCGCTTATATAAGATATAATATAGGTACTTACCATATGTGATTTACCTCCGCGGACTATTTCTAAAGTTGTATTCACCCTCAGTCAGCAGTCCGTACAAAAAAGAGTCGGTTAAAGACATTTAGTTTCAAAGTTAACACTTCATGTCAGACACTATGGCGGATAAGTGATTTCCGGTAGGCATGAACGATAACTTTTCTCGCAGATGTTTTGGTGTAAACCACGTCCTGGTCATACAAATATCCAATCGATTCCGCAAGCATGGATACGGGTGGCAGGAGAAAGGCCATTTTGTTTTGAAATCCGAGTGTCAGTGATGTTTGGGAAGGTTGAAACGATTTTGTTTTCACATCTTTTTCAAGGATTGTTATATCTACATTGAAAATCGGACCATATGTGTACCTGACAACTGGATCTTAAAACTTGAAGATATTTCAAAAATACTAAGCCATCAACGAAGAGCATCGAATGAGTAACCGTTTGCGGAATGATTTTCAAAACCAGTATTACCTTTAGTTTTTCTGGCGTTCATTTTTTCAAAACAGCTCCACTTCAAACTTTTTTTTATCGTACCAAATCACCCTAATACCCATAAAACTTATATATTTAGAAAGATAAATGTATTGACTTTTATTTCTTTTAAACTAGTAGACAAATTGAAAGAGTTGGTCATGCTTTTTTTCATTAAACATGTTAAAATGAATGGCTTACGTACATACAATTTTCGTGTCTTATGAATGGATAAATCGTACTTTGTAAAAAATCACTCTGATTCAAGCTAAAATTTCTCTGAGACTGACATTATAAAGATGCTTTATTTCTTGATTGCCAACATATTTGTTACGTTGGGAGGACGTGTTTTTCAATATAAAAAAAATAGCATTAAATTGGGAATCAAATGTTCTCATCTTCTTGCCGACTTGTTTCTTTATTTTTTAAGAGGCTGATTTCATAGAAGAACTTCTGAGGAGGAAAGAAAACAGTATCCTTTAAATTTTAATTCCGCTATATAGATGATGTTCTTTCTCCAGATAAATAAAAATTTAGTGACTATGTTCAACGCATCTACCCCATCAAACATCACATAAGATATACAACAGATACAGTTAAGTCTGCCTTATATCTGACTTACATCTAGAAATTGACAATGAGGGTCGGTTTAAAACAAAACTTTACGACAAAAGAGATGAATTCCGATTCCCAGTTGTAAACCTGCCATGTCTATGTAGAAACATTCCAGCCGTGCATGCATACGGAATAGTTATCTTCCAGTTGATACGATATATAGGGCTTGCAAAATTGTGTTTCCATAATGATTTTCTTGATAGAGGGTTGCTGCTCACAATGTAGCTATAAAACTAAGAGTCCCAAGTAGTGAAATTGAAGTCATCCCTTCGTAATGCTAAAAGGACACCATCACGACTTGATTGGCCGTTATGGAGTATATGTTTCACAGAAGACGAGGGGTATGTTCCAATTGTCGTAACTGCAATGTCGTCCCGTTCCCCAGAATATTACCTACCAAATAAGACATATGACCGGGTTTGTATTTTTATGAGCAACACGACGGGTGCCATGTGTGAGGTAGCAATAAACAGTTAGGAAAAAATATTTAAATTTGCCCTTATAAATTTTACCATCCCCTTTTCATTGCTTTCTTGCAATATCAAGCTTACTGTTTGTGTCATATATGGGCATATGTATGTAATCAGAATCTTCCATAGATTTTATATCCAGTATATAAAATGGTAAAATATAATTTCTTTTGGGTGTATCCATGGCAACAATCTGCATTTATTTGTTATAAAATATTGAAAAAAGGGGGGGAAAGATGTCACATATTTTCCCAAAATTTGGCTAAAAGTAGAATTTCAATTGCTTGAAGTAATACCTTTTCTGAAACTATGTACATATATCATTCAGCAAATCCAATGAAAATCATATGTCTTTCATCTCATTTTTTTGTAAAATTGCGTCAAAAACTTCGTGTAGAAAAAAATTGTTTGTAAACATTACATTAATTTCTGGACGGATGCCCGGTCTTGCTATGAAAATACGGATTGTCAAACAGAAAACAGCCCATAAAACATGTAAAAAATAATCTTGATGCTCTTATAAACCATCTTTGAAGGCTAAATTAGCACTCAGCTGTCTAAAAATGAATTTTATTACACAATAACTTTCCTATTTGAAAAATCCACAGGGGCCAAAATGCGAAACTAAACTCCTAACTGTGATTTGCTACCTTAGGCAGGATCTGACTACCATTCCGGAGCACCTTAGATCAACCCCGGTTTTTAGTGATTTGATGATGCTCAGTCTTTGGTTTTTTATATTGTTTTGTGTACTCGTGATTGCTTGTCTTTTTCTTTCCAAGTCATGGCGTTGTTACAAGTATAGTTCCACACAGAGAAAAAATGATTACATATTTTAAATTGTTAACTGGATACATTTAAATTATACAAGTACACACCCGTGATATCGCGGGTCCGTGACTGACTTAAAGTATATAACTACGCCTAAGCCTTATTTTAGTAATTGGTATTGTCATCTGATAAAGTCATGTCGATTATAAGATACACATTTTTTTTTGCTTTCAAATCTTTCTGTTTGAACCCGTCGACCTGGAACTTATCAATTATTGGTAATATTAATTATTTGGAAAATAAAAGGTCCTGGCTATCCAGGAATGGAGTATTTTTTAATCAACAGCATTGTCCTATATTAGTTATCTTAGAAAGTCTTGCTGATTGCTGAATAAAACTACAATAGGGAACAATTTGACAATGATAGAATTTAGTAGTGTCAGCCCTTTAATTTTGACCCGTGTATATAGCAAAATCCTAAATACACCGTTTGGTGGTGCGCCTGTCAAATGCGGAACGTACAGATAAGGTAATAGCTAACAGGTGAATATACTATTGGTATCGGTATCGGATTCGACCTGGAACTTGTTAATTATTGGCAATATTAATTATGTGGAAAACAAAAGGGTCTGGAGTGGTGTAACTTTTAATCTACACCATTGTCCTATATTACTTCTATATAGAGTTGAATTCTTTGATTTGTCGTTTTTACCCGATGACGGCTGACAAATTGGACCTCGTAATTTTAGTATTATAGATACCAAACTTTACAATAAACTACATCATCCTTTTTGTTGGCGTCTTTGGTTAACTTATGTGTAGGTTTGTTTGAATGTTTTAGTCAGTTGTGTAGTATGTGATGTATAATATTATAGTTCTTGGCTGCTGAATCCAAATTAAAATCACATTGAGCTATTATGTTTGTTTGAGTCGCATTTAAAATGTATACCTTATTCATCTTGGTTATATTGTGATCTGTCAGTGAATTTGAGAGGAGGCATACATGAGGTTGTTCATTCAGTAAAACTATCGATTTATTTGTGTTAAGAATTGCTTATTATCCAAATTGGAAATAATGTTTTTACAAATAGGATAATTAATAAAATGGTAAAAAAGTTTACAATAGCCTCAGTTTAGCTGCATATATTTCCTTTGGTAAAGATACGTCGCCATATATTTAGTTTACTTGTTTTGCACATAATACCAATTGCATTTAAGAAAAATATAAAAAAGTAAAATAAAAACATACAACAAAACGGAAAGTCCATCAATCAAATGGCAAAATCAAAACCTCAAATAAACAAAACAAAACGGAAAACATCTGTCAAATCCCTGACTTGGTACAAACTAGTATTTTATTGCATTCCTCTACTTAAATCAGACCGATTCAACTGCAACGATAAGAAGTCTGGTGGTTCTTATCATTCTTTTTTTTTCATTTCAGACATTCGGTTTTACTATAATAAGCCTTTCTCGCAGTAGGACATGCTCTGTATTATAAACCACAGATTATATGAAAAAAAATATAAATAATGTATACCCAAACAACCCTGATAATGTTATAGCTGTTCAAAAGCTTTGCGGGTGTTCGTGTTATTTTTCACATATGTAAAGTGTTGTTCTATTAGTTGATTAAAAAAAACCAGCTATGCTCTGCGTTATCATGTCATGAACAATTTGAAACGTATGTGGTATCTTTTTCTACAAAGATCATTTGTTCGGCTGAATTATTTGTCTACACGATTTTGTAGCATCATGTTCGATTATTACGATTTTGTATCAGTAACGTTGCACAAATTTTTAGACTTTTGCAATTGTTTTCCTAATCTGCGCAGTACCGTCTATTTTAGACGTTCCGGTACATATGAACGTTGCTGGTTGGTCCTTTGTATAGACATCTATATGTATATAATACATTTGCGTTTGCAAATTTTTTTATTCCCTCAGTGGAATTCAAACCCTTGCTTCTGTGACATCGTAGCAACACCGCCTGCACCGTGTCTAGCGCCCTAGACCACTCAACCACTTAGGCTACATAAAAATATAGCTTTTGGCGGTAATGTCTAAAATTCATGAGAGATGTCCGTTGTTGTGCTGCGTTTACATGTTGTAATGTAATTTTATATAATTCAATTATGTGTTTCTCTTGGCTGAGTGTTCTTGTGTTTGTTTGTACTGCATTTCTGTCACATAGTGATGATATTTTAGCGGTATTGTTAACATTACCATATCAACGGGAAATTTGGTAAGCCAAAATACCAGGGTCAACCCACATTTTTTTTCTTAAAATGTCCTGTACCAAGTCAGAACTATGGAAGTTGTTATTAAATAGTCTGTTTCTATGAATGTTGGCGTTTGTTTTTTGTGGTAGTCCAGTGTTTCCATTGTTCTGTTGTTTTCCTTTTAATTTTGATGTGTTTCCCTCAGTTTTAGTTTGTAACCCGGGTTTGTTTTTGCTTTATTGCTTTATGACTATTGAACAGCGGTATACTACTGTTGTCTTTATACTAATGTTAATTACCATGCCGCTAGATCAGATTTGATTTTGATCTGGAGTGAATTGAAATATTATGACACATATATTACAGAATTTGTTTTAGAAATAAACAGTAGTATTAAAGATAAGATTGTCGTAATTATGGTTAACGCATAAATAATATTATAAGGTCGGTCGACAAAAGTATATCATGAATCATAATTGAACTGTGCATTAAATATTTCCTCGCAAAAATTGAAGCTTTTAACTAGCATGGCATTTGATAGTTTTTGGTAGTAGTTATTGATAATCGATACTTACAGGTATTGCAAAGCAACGTTAGAGGACAACATATCACGTGGCAAAATCGTCAAAGTATTCTTTTCAATGCTTCTTTAAAAAAAGAATAAAGAATTATTTGTTTAAGACATAATCAAAAGTAAATACAAAAATGAAAAGATAAAAGTTAACGTCTTATTGACGCCAAAACCAGAGAGAGTATTTATGCATACATGGGATCCCGCTAACATGTTTAACCCCGCCACATTATTTATGTATGTGCCTGTCCCAAGTCAGGAGCCTGTAATTCAGTGGTTGTCGTTTGTTTATGTGTTACATATTTGTTTTTCGTTATTTTTGATATAAATAAGGCCGTTAGTTTTCTCCTTTGAATTGTTTTACATTGTCATATCTGGGCCTTTTATAGCTGACTATGCGGTATGGGCTTTGCTAATTTTTGAAGGCGAGCGAACAACCAACATCAACAGTCAATTCACCAGATATTTCTACTAACAAACCACCAATATCAACAGTCAATTCACCAGATATTTCATCTAGCGAACTACCAATATCAGCTGTTCCTTAACCAGATATTTCTACAAGCAAACAACCAACATCAACCGTCAATTCACCGAATATTTCTAAAACAGATCAATTAACATCAACACCCAATTCACCCGATATGTCTTAAAGCGAACAACCAACATCAAAAGCCAATTCACCAGATATGTCTAGAAGTGAACAACCTACATCAACAGCTAATTCACCAGATGTTCTTACAAGTGAAAAACCAAAATCCACACCTAAGCAAATATAATGACACCTGTAGAATCTACAACAGAATAATCACAGAAAAACAACAGTACACAACACACAATAGAATATTAAAGACTGAGCAACAATTTTGTTTGCTTCGTTATGACTGTTAGTTTGTTTACAATAGGTATCAAAAGTACCAGGATTATAATTTAGTACGCCAGACAAAATGAAGCCAGTGGAAAACTGACAATCTTGGTTAATTAATTTTAAAACCACAAATTGATACATAAATTGTCATTTTAATTATGTCAATTGATTACATGGTTACCTTTTATGTTGCAGTTGTATTAACTAGTATGCTGCACAAATGATATTTATGATAATAACCACTTAATGACGTGCATTCATTTCAACTTGTGAAATGTGCAATTTTGTCTCAAAATTTTGTGATTCGAGATTCACTGATGAGTCTTTTGTAGACGAAACGCAAGTCTGGCGTAAATATTGAATTTAAATCCTGGTATCTATGATGAGTTTATTTACTGTGACAAGGAAGCCAGACACAATATCATTAAATTATGTTATTGAATATATCGATTGAATGTATGTATCAATAGCATATATTTCATTCACGACAAGTCTGTGAATTATAAATTGGTGATTTGATGATTTAGTAAAAAAAAAGAAAGCTTTAAAGTGTTATTCAACGGTTGTATGTGTTCTCTAGACACACGATTACCGTTTTTTAAAGAATTAAATCAATAATAAAAAAAAGAAAACATTATTTGTTCGTTTTAGGGTTCTACCATATTACACAGGTTTTTGCTCAACACTGGTGATCTCTTAAGCGGATTACTGTTTGCTGAAACAGTACGTCACATTGTAACACATTATACCTGTATCTATTGTAGCTGACACAAGTCATTATTATTTACTTAAAGCTTGTATGGCTTGTCCGAATTTTGCATCAATATCACTGATGAAACATTGAATGTCAAAAACGTCTGGCTCATCAAAATTAATACCAGTTATGTGATTATATATAATGGTTAACATGGAACAATGTTGAATTTGACTTTATATTTTATGAGGGTGTGAATAGGATTAACTGAATGAAGGATGATCAATAAAATGTGCAGCAGCAAGAGGAAAACAAAGACAAAAGACTAAGACATAACAATAGAGAATAATAATGTGCAAAGCAGATAAAAAATTGAGAAAAATTGGCTTATAAGGTTAACATAAAGAAATGGCGGTTCCCAATCCATAACCTCTTGTATTTGAATGCAGGGACAAATATAAAGAAAAAAAAACAACAAAACAATCAGATCCGGCAGTATGCGTCCTTTAATTGGTAAAATTCAAATGTTGAAGATAGACTACAAGGTTAAGAAAATATAAATTTCAAATTACGGACGAAATCACACAAATTAATTTTGATTTTACTTTACATTTAACATTTAACAAGTGTGACCTTGTTAGTAGTTTTGTAACTTAATAGTACCTGTAAATTCAGTTATACAACATTCGTTTTCAATGAAACAAACTAAGAGTCGGTTACCATGACGATAAATTCGACAAAAATTAAAACGCTATAAAAATATGATAAGAAAAACACCCAAAGACAACCAGCAGAATGAAAAATCATAATAGAAACATACAGCCGCAGGAACATAACGAGTTATGGAAGAACAAACTAGGTTATGAGTCTAAATCAGTGTTGTCACATTTGAGAAAAGAGGACAAAATCGTTGTTTTGACAATTGAAACATATCTGTTGTCATCATTTATATACTAGATATCATGTAATGTTCAACCTACTCCTGATGTCGTCCGAAAAATGTTCGAACCTAAAACCTATGAAAAAAGAGGGACAGCAAATGTTGTTTCTTTTAATTTTATTCACGAAAAGGTATTTTTCAGTGCGAAACAAAACATATTCATGTTATATATATGTTAGTTAAAATGTTTGTCACACAAATGATCACATTAGGTAATAAAACATAACCTAAAGTAGTTTTGAATAAATCATTAACACGTATCTGATTTTCTGTTGTACACTATTAGCTACAGGTTATTGAATCCATCAGTTAAAGCATAAATAAGATTTTGTACCAATAATGCTTAGTAAATCACGTCTTAAGTAAAGCATTTCTAGGCTAAGAAGAAAATTACAAGCAATTAACACCAAGTTGCACAACAATAATCGAGTAAACTAGGATTTTAAATACTTTATCACTTATTGTTCTTTTACTAAGGAATGAATTAACTCATGATTGAATTAAGTAACTTATCCTTGTACGTATATACTGTAGTTATATTTTATTATGTGTCAACTATTAACTTATTATTGAGGCTTCTAGATGTTATCAATTTTATTCAGTAATACAAATCTGTTGGTAAAGTAACTCAGTTTAATTTACATTAAAGAGAATTGTAGTACATGTAGTAAGGCCTATTTTTCATTTCAAACAGCGGTATACTACTGTTGGATTTATTTATGGTTTGGACTGACAAACTTGCCATATTTCAGTGATACATTATTCATTATAATACACACATAAATTAATTTCTACAGGTTATATTTGACGTGCGGCTTGACTAGTTTGTATTCATTATATCAACATTAAAACATATGTGACAATTTATTTGCAAATCCTGCGAAATGCTTGCAACTCGATACTCTGCAAATTTGTACTTTATTTGGTCTTTTTAACGTTTTTCATTCGAGTGGCACGGATGAGTAATTTGAAGATAGGCTACGGGTTCGACCCACACATTTTTAGTCTGGTATTAAGAGGAACCTCAACCATAAACCTGAACAATTGTATTGTCATTCGAAAACACATGATTACACGTAATGTCACTATGAACATGATAAACATCGCATCACAATATTAGAGTGTTTGCGTTATTCACGTACCAAATTGTACTTGCATGGATCGACATACAAGTATCGGGAATATTTGTATAAAATATTATTTTAGCCCCGACCTCAATTATAACTAAATTAAATTTAAATGCTTTATGAAAATTCTACACCAGGACCAACTTTATATAATTCATGCTTTCCACATAAACTGACGTGTTATACGATTCGTCGATACGAATATGTCAGCAAATACTTGACTATTGCATGCTCTAATATTTGCTATTTCAATTAAGAAATATATACTTATATTCATATGTTTGAAATCGAAGTTCTTATTCCACTTCACCTTATACAATTAAAACAATTTTTTAGACACAAATAGTAAAACCCTTTTAAAATGCGTATGTCACAATAATTATCCAAGTGCGATATGTTCTTGCACAATCATGTATATTATTGCAAATATAATTATTGAAATGGAAAATTTTGTTGTACAAAGGAATGCCTAAAATACTGATGAAATTATGTTCATTACGCATAGTAGCGTACCATACAAACAATAAAAGTTTATAATATGAGATGTCAAAATAAAAAAAAAACGGGATTTGATTGCCAATAGAAAACTCTGCATCAGGGACCAACTGGCATAGAAGTTAACATATTTTCATCACCATGCGGTCTTCAAAAATTAGCAAATTCCATTATCTACAGTACACACATTACGCGAAAAACGGCTCGAAATTATAAATGTTAGCAAAAAATAACGGCTTTATGACTTGATGAAATGTATATGTTTTGTTAAAAAAAAAATATTAAACGAAAAACAAATATGACAAACAGCAACACATGACAATGTGTCTACTAACAAATGATTTTAGCATATGCAGTCAGCGGAAATTACAATACATGAAGGATAAACAGAGAGCAAAAATCGCAAAATAAAATAAAATTGAAATCAGTATGGAATAAATGTAATAAAATGGATGAATCAAAATCTCAAACACAATGAACGAATGGATAACAACTGTCATATTCCTGAATAGGTACAGGAATTTTCTTTATTTCGAAACAAGTGATTTTAACCGGATTTTATAGCTAGTAAAACGTCTCACTTGTATGACTGTCGTATAAAATTACATTATATTGACAACTATGTGTAAATAAGACAAACATATATAATAGGTATAAAGGTCAGAAATAAGGTCACAGTGGTACAACCTTACACTTATGCATGTGACATTTATAGCAGAGCATTAATTGTGGATTCCTTGGGATAGCCGGTATAGGGAAACCCCGAATTCCAATGTGTAACGAACTACAAAATTACTATAGATTTGTATGCAGATTATATCAAAACAACGACATCAAGTATTAACAAAACTACATTTTTCCACAATTAACGGAAATTGGTATCCACGAAATTAAATGAATCCACAGTTATTGATATCATTTTGTAAACAATCTATCTCGCAGAATGTGCACCCTTGGCTTCTTTCTCATGTCTAAATAGATACTTATACAAATATTATAAAACTATTGTTTAATTTAAATGAGAAAAAATAGTAAATGTTGTTAATCATGTTAATGACAGAGAACATTGTGAGGCTTTATTTGAGTACAATACTAAGACACATTCATCCTTTCATCTTTTATTCAACTTGATGACACGGTTGAAGTTGTTGAAATAAGTTCTCCAAAAAATACGATTGATAGTAATATCAAAATGTAAATTAATTTTTCTTATACCTTTTTCTGAAATTGAAATATGTAAGTTTAAGTATATTTCTTTAAAATCACAAAGGTCAGTTAATATTGAAAACATATATATTTTTCTTCAATATTCTTATTTAAAATTTGTAATGTTTTAAATGTGTCCATTTTATTATAACATGTGGAACATTACGTTTGCATATTTTAAGATATGATTCAAACAAAGAATAGCTTTAGAAGTATAGTAGGACTAGCATAATTTATTGATATGCATTTTTCCGTTTAGAATTTGAGGTTCATGTCAAACATGTCATAGATGTTTCAAGTTCTTACTGCTTCATTCAAAATTTTATGTTTTATTCAAAAGTATTCAACAAAAAATACCGAACTCTAATAAATATACTGAAAAAGCAGCGAGAAATCCTTAAACTCTGAAGGAATGAAAACATTAAACTATACATATCAGCCAAAGGAACCATTCTTGTGTGTTGTTTTCCATTGAAGTAGAGTTACCAAAACTTACTCTTTTAGTACTCGCATTTACTAAACAATTGAAAAGGGTTTTGGTTTCAAATAATTACGAAAGATTGCAATCGGATGTGTCATACTGACTAAAATAAAAACTATACTATACTAGTCAACAATAAAAACGATAACATGCACTAATTTTACCCTGTACAATGAAATTGGTTACACTGTTTCAATATAATTAATTTCCAAATTTGTATAATGATTACATATTGTTTTTTTTCCAATTGTTGTCGTGTAAAAAATCGCAATTTTAACCAAAAATTCAAAACTCGATATTTCAACAATAGTTGTATACCCGCTGTTTGGAATTTCTAAATCGATAAAGAAAAATACCCAATCCGGGTTACAAACTAAAACTGAAGGAAACGCATCAAATATAAGAGGAAAACTACGACACAACAGAAACGCAACATTAAAATGTAACACACATAGAAACAAACTTTAATATAACAATGGCAATTTTCCTGACTTGGTACAGGACATTTTGAACCTGGTTTTGTGGCATGCCAAACCTCCTGCTTTAATGGCAATGTTAAATATGATATTAAAATGACAACATTACATGACAGCATTACACTACAAATAAATGGGAGAAAATATAGGACAGAGAAACACACGATTAATAGCTGACAAAACATTAAAGTGAAACATGGTCTGCTCAACATTTTGAATGCCTTTGAAGATATTTGAATACTTTATTCTCAACTTCGTAATTCAGTGACGATTTTGTCATCATTTTCCGAAAAATTATTTGACCCTTATGTTCAATAACACGGAAATGTCTCATTTTCCAATTTTGTCATATTCTTTCAATCATATGCATTTGCTTTGCTCATGAATGTTTTGCTTGGATATTTTAGCATTTTTCCTATTCAGCATATTTTGTAATAAAATGGAATTCAAACCTAATTTCTGCCGGTGCTTAATCTATCATAGTAGGTTTGTGTACTATTTAGGTTTTTTTCTTTCTAGTTAGCAAGATATTTTTAAACATTGCTGTCGTCAGGTGTAAGTCGATTTTATATCGGACGCTTATTGTTGAAGAATTTCCTTTTTATAACTTTCAAACGAATGCAAACGTTGTTTAATGTAAAAAAAATTGTAACCCGGATTTGGTAAATGAAATAAATTCTAAAAAAGTAACGTTATATATAGACTGAAAATGACATCATTTATAAATTGTCATCGCACTTACAATTGATCTCTGTCGAACGAATCTACAATGACCGTATGAATCAATTAAAAGAAAATAATGCAGCTTTTATAAAAAAAAAAAAATGATTTAAAAATGCAAAATTTGTCTTCCCTCAGATATTATATCGCTTTCAACGCTAAAACGACTGTTACTTTGTTTTACCAATGATGATGATGATGATGATGATGACGAGGAGGAGGAGGAGGAGGAGGTAGAGCAGGAGAAGTATACTTACTTCATGACCATGTAAAGTATAATCATCCCAATGAATTGTATCATTTGCTTGAATTCCTTAAAATAAACAGATTTAGGAATTGTTTCAAGCGTATTCTATAATATCCACAATTTCGTAGTTACTGGTATTTAATGAAGTAAAATGGAAAAAGTATACAGTCAATTAATTTGACGTGTATTGCTCATTGTATTTAAATGTTTTGCAGGACTGAACGCTACATTTCTAATCAGTTTCACCGTTCACACTCCAAACCGTTCTAAACTGAAGGATCAACTGTGTAACTTTCAATACCTGACATCTAGTGTATGAAGTTGACAGTAGTTAAAATCAAATCGTAATTCGATTGAAAAGAAAGAAACAAGGTGAGACACTTCTACATAAGCTTACATTAGCTAATAAAACAGAAAAGTCCAACATTTTGCACTACCAGATACCTCTCGTTCCTGTTAATTGCTATCCTGCTAAAAGAAAATTCTAACGTGCTATGCTTGTAAACAATTGTTATACTAAACACTATATTTTATTTAACTTTATCGAAAACAAATTGAATGAAAAGTCCTATACAATCCTTTCTCATTTATCATGAATTTTCAATAAGCGAAGGGAACTGTTTTAGCCTTTGATTCTTGAAGGATAACAAACAGACGAAGCAACCACAGAAAAGAAGCATTACAAACTTTTTTTTTTTTTTTGGAACAATTATATTTTTCTAGCATAAAAGGCAAAAAAACAATATACATACAATAGAAACATTATATATGAATACACACTTTACAATACATACCAACAACTTTGAAGTATTCATAAATTTTCAATGTTTCACCAGAGAAAATCACTAGGATACCCTTATGCATCGATATGCCTAATTTTTTGACGATTCCATAATTTCAAATCGATTATTCTTTGAAAAGGTATTATGTCTATCTGTCGCACTTTTCTACTCTCAATATGCCTCATCCATACTAATTTCGGCATATGTCTTTCAACTAAAAATAAGGCAAAATATTGCAAAAATTTTGTTATGACATACAAATTCAAATTGTTTGTTTAATTGAATGGTTAGGATGGTATGATATATCCAATATATAAATAGCATGCATCTACGGTTTTGGAACTAATGTTGAGATTATGATTTGTGATACGACTTCCCTTTATGTACTGTAGAGTTCATCAATGGATCAACTATGTTGATATTGTATATCAAATTGCCCGTTGATATCAGTCTTTGTTTATAATCTTTCTACATGTTGTTTATATCACTTTTGTTGTAAGTACCTACGTTTTATTATATTTTATAATATAAGTTACCAATGACGACGTAGTAAACTCCATATCAATGAATATCAAGGGAACTGGTAGAAAATAATGGAAACAATTTAATATCATAATAGATAAATGCAAAATGTGGGTATTTATATTGGATATAGATAATAAGTGCATTTTCAGCCTTACTATGTTTCATGTTTTGTACACAGCATAGAAAATTTTTATAACTTTTCAATACATATTTTTTTTGGCTCTTTGATTGGATTTGTGTCTCTTTGGCAAATTCCCGTTTCTATTCTCCATTATATAATTAGATATCGATGAATATAGATATATTTATAAGATTTCATCTGGACATACCTTGTCTTGCTTCGTTACCACTTTCTACACTGATACCTCCATAAATATTGTATTGAAGCCTATATTGAAGTCTAGAACTCCAACTGAATGTGTAATGCAGCTTGTAAATAAAGGCAACAGTAGTATACCGATGTTCAAAACTCATAAATCGATAGAAAAAAACCAAATCAAGGTCACAAACCAAAACCGAGGGAAACGCATTAAATATAACATTAAAATATAACACACACAGACAAACATTTGTATTTAAAGCAACAGACTTTTCATTCACGGGTTAACACTATCCAAAATTATTGGATTAGCAATGGAAACAAATACTGCCCCACTAATTGTTTTTTTAAGATATGAGAACATTAAATTCTCAATTCATCTCTTTCAAACTCTCTTGTTTTCTATCCATCGGAGATATTGAAATGAAGTGAGATAATACCGAGGAAGAACTAAATGTGTTCTTTCAATATACCAACAACTCCTATCCCGCAATAAGATTGATTTGGGAAATCTCTGCCACATAGATCGCATTTTTTACTCTGCTACTCAAGTGAAGGAATGAATGGAAGTGTAATTGGTCATAACCAGTGATGAAATGTTAACATCATTCAAAACAAATTATTTGAAAAGGCATTTTAATCAGATACAATCATGAATCCTTGGCAATGTAAGCATTAATTTGATTAGTAACTTTGATAATTGATATAATCTAAATTTTATTTAATCGTACAATAGAATAATGATTCTTATTGAATCAACTACATTGAAATGATCGCGATAATATCTTATGAATTAATATACAATACACATATCGTATATGTTTATTGTCTGAAAATATAAAATGTATTGCAAGGGCTTTAGAAACAGGACAAAAAGCGAAACACTGTACATATACTGTGTTTATCCTGCGATTTTCATTCGGTACTTGAAGCTTCCTTGTTTAGTTCCGAATCAAGGTCTCTGGCATTTTTTTAAAGAAATTAAACACGGATAATGAATTTAACCATCTGCTTGAACGCTTGCTTGGAATTGAAGCGATTTAACATGAATCACATGAGTAACAATTATAAATCATCCAAATGTTTGTGTACCTATATAGTGTTAAGGTGGGCTGATTTCAAGATGAAATTATTAGTATTGAAGAACGTTAACACCAACAACACTTTTTGATATAATTGCTTTTTTTAAGAAACATCATTTTATACTGTTGTTAAGAATTTATCGTTGCCTGAAATTTATCCACTTTATGAATCTATTAATAATTTAAATGCCAACGATGGCATGGTTCATCGAATTAATTATAGGTAGCACAAATTCGATAACGAACAGCCCGAAGTATTATCGTTTACTTGGTAAAGGGTAACTTCATTTAAGGTAATAAAACACTAGTGAAAAATTCTTTGGAAAATAGAATATCATAAAGATTATGTAAATACGCAACCGTGTAACATTTTTTTCAACAGCATTAACATAAATTACAAATGATAAAAATAATTTACAACTCTCAATCAATAAACGACTCTGCTATATCAAAGTAAAATGCTGCAAGTTTTGAAAGTATTTTTATGATTATTGCAAAGTAGAAATAATCGAACAAATTCAAGCGAAAAAAATATAAAAAAAAACGGAAACGAAAAAAGTTAAATAATGTAAAATAGAATAATAAAAAGAAAATGTTTAGTTATGATAGAACAAATAATCTCTTTTCTTGGATTTATAAACTTAACATGATCATGATGAATATATTTACGCTTTTTAGTAGCTGTTCCTAAATTGCTATTCAGTATTAGTTGAGTTTGAAGGCAATGTGTATTTATTATCACCATTTAATTCCTCCTTGAATTCATATCATGGTACACCAATTTTAAAAAGCATGTGACAAAATCTAATTATTAGAAATATGCCTCTAACTATTACAATGTATTAACGCTGAAACAAACAATTCTTCTCTTTCTTCTTCTTTTTATCTAATCTAACCAACCGTTCGACAATTTTGATAATAATAAACTTCTAAAGGTTAAAATTAGGTTTCTCTCTTTTTTGCGCTATTTTCACATTGCTTGATTAGTGTAAGAAAAATATTTCTCCTCAATTATGAAATATCTGTTCACGGCAAATGATTGGTCGAAACTCAATATGTTTAATTATGTCGTCAAATTTTATTGGTTTTATCTGAATTTCATTTTGTGACGTCAAGAAAAAAAAGGCGACAATGTCTATCATCTTTAAAGAACATATTTTTCTGCAAACTTTTGAAAAGGAAGGATATTTCTCCACTCTGACCTGTTAAATCTTAACTTTTTCAAAAGCTCGGCAAGGCTCGCGCTTTAAAATGTAACTATCTCGAGTTCAGAAATATCGTAATACACTTCTTGCAGTGTTGGAATCTATAATTCCATAACTTTGACATGCATGAACTACTTTTAGCAATTGGTATGAATAATCGAGAGCTTCAATAATTGTAAACTTTTGACGTTTTTCAATGGTAGTATGATGAGCGCATATGTTATTAAAATTTGTAGGCAAATCATATTAAGAATACTGAGATGTACAATTATTTTTGATAGAAATATATTTATAACGAATGGCAGTAATTTATTTTTAATTTATTGAACCATAAAATTAATTTTTGACTCTCCACATTTTACATAATCTGCTTCGCGGATTATTCAATGTGAACATTAAAAAATAATTTTATGGTTCAATAAATTCAAAATTAATAATAACCATTCATTAAATGTTCATTTTGTGTTACATTTTCGATTATTAATAATGTCATGTTGTACAATTTTGAACATACTGGATTGAATATTTTATTAACTGTAACGACGGAACAATTGAATGGATCAATGCATATTTCATTTAGTGTTTTCATAAATTTCCTTTTTTTGTTTAATAAATGATTCAAATTTCTTGTCGGTTTTTTTCATGACAGTTTGAAGCAACGCCATGTAACATGTTTACCAACAATATAACAAATATTGTATAGTTTAATATATTTCCGCACGGAGAGATATTTCTTGCAACAAACTCAATGGAATGTTATATGGATAATTGATTTTTTTAAATGCGTTCATTTGGTTGGCATATGCTAAAATATGAAACAAATATTTTTGTTTTTTAAGGGCAAAGGAAACATGCCGCTCCCATTGTGATTTGTTGACGACTATTTTTGCACCTGATCAATTCAAATTCAAAATTAATGAAATCCTTCATACGCTAAATGCTGATATAAATAAGGTTCAAATTTGAGATATTTCCCCAAATTACAGTTTCAATCCTATTGATTGGCGATAAAAACAAATCTATGTTTAAAACATTCAAGTGCACATTTTGAAAAAAAAATTGGAATATCTTCCTGTGAAAAGTATGTCCGTAATATGTGTATCTTTTTGTTGGAAATGACTCATTTTCATTAAATTTTCAAGATTTTAGAAAAGAAACGGAATTTGGAGCTGTATACATGTAAATATATATATATTTACAATGACTTTTAACGGATATTAACAAGGTACTTGAATAAATGATGATTAATTCCCTACATACTTTAATATACTACACATTTAGTAATTGACACTGTAAATATTTACTTGACTGTGTTAATAAGAAACCTGAAATTCCCATCATATTATATTAAATAGAGTTGTTAATATTTGATTTATACCTTGTAATTGAAATATAGAGAGAGCTGTGATAGGCTGTGCTCAATCTTTTTCATATATTAATCAATAAAATATATATTTAAAATGAGAATACAATTCCATTTTTATGTATTGACAATAAGGTGTAAGCAAAACAGACAGACATATTATGAAACACTGTTTAACATGTCCAGATTGTGTTAAAATATTAATCACTATAAAAAAATAACGGTGTCAACAAGGAAAACAGAATGGCACGAAGACACTCTATCATGACAAAGTACGCAAACTTATATGAAAGACAAGAGTACAAACAATTGACCATAGCATCAATATCACACATGATGGGATGTAAAAATACCGGTAACGGTTTTCCCTTCGCTATTGCTCTGTACAATTGGCAAATTTCTAGCAAATGGTATCATGGTTAAGTTCACTGCATACGAGAAAGCTTTCGCTGAATAAGATTTAAGGAAGACAATAATTCAAAAGCAGTTTATTTCTATGGTTTTGCTAAGATATAGGACTTTATTTGGGCTAACACCGAACAGCAAGCTATAACGGGTACCAACATTAACTAGTGTTAAACCATTTAAACAAGAAAACCAACAGTCTAATCTATATCAAAAACGAGAAACGAGAAACAATCATGAAATCACATCAACATAAGACAATCACAGAAGGTCTCTGACTTAGGACAGGTTCAAACAAATGTAGCGGCTTCAAACGTGTTAAAAGGTGCCAAACTTTACTCGAGTCTGAAACAATAGTATGACATTACAAGATAGAAAGACACATTATAAAATAACAATCGATATGACTAACTCGGTCAACAAGAAATATTAACAAAACAAATAAACATACACTGAATGAATGAATTTGATCTATGCCACACTATAAATACAACATGTAATACATTGTCAAACTTGAACCAAAGACAAAATGGCGTTAAATAAAATAACGTACAGGTGGCCCGGTAGTATATCCTGACCCATAGGGATATTGATAGCCTTTTTTAGAATTTTCACCGCTTTCCAAAATTCTAGATACTCTGATCTTTACAAATGACTGTATCTAAAAAAAAAATTATCGATATTTCATAAAGTATACTTTGATAAAGGGCGATGAAAACATTGCTATTTTATTGAACTCCTCAATTTCTTCTCGTAATGAATGAGCCGTTTTACACGCATTATCTCTATACCTTTCGTTAAAAACATCTCATCTTCTTCCTTGCAAGGATTTCATTGACTACTTTGAATGTTTTAATATCCCATATATTCTTGGCGGCATTTATGTCCTATACTTGCGCCTATTATTTGTGCAAAGTGACTGGAATTAAAATAATTGTTCTTCAACACTGTGGCTACTAAAGATTTAATTGTTTCACTTTTATGTAATTGTATCGGATAATCACCTTTTACTTGGTATACATACTGGTGCAGTCAAATGAGATTAAAAAGAAATACCGCTCAAACATTATAAGTTATCATGCTTTGACCCAACTAACATGGTTATTTAGAAAAATTGTTGAATGATGAGGGCGAAAGACCGAACCGTTCAACAATTTTCGACTCCGTCTAAATAATCATGCTAGTTCACTACGCAATATTAACATGTGAACTCCGCCCACTGACCTCACTCTTAATGTGTATCTTGTAACCTGATGATCTATTGATTTTCCATGTAGTGCATAGTTCATGTGTTTTTTTGCCAACTAAAGATGGAGTCTGGTAAAAGACGATTTGTTGATACTAGTGATGAAGAAATTGAACAAAAACGTTTTAAAATAAGTGCTGACAAAACAATAAAGCAGAATATAGCAGCAGCCACTATTTTCAGGGAGTATTTAAAAGTAAAGAAAATGGATCCTGGATTTGAACAGTATGACACCTTAAAACTAGATGAAGTGTTGGGTCATTTTTATATAGATGTGCGTAAAGCTGATGGAAATCGTTATAAAACAAATTCACTGCAATGCTTGAGATACTCATTGAATAGATATTTAAAGGCTACACCGTACAATAAAAAAATTGACATTGTGAATGATGAAAGTTTTAGCGCTTCCAGAGAAAATTTTAAAGCGGCAATGGCAGAACTTAAACGCATGGGATTAGGAGACGTCGAGCATTATCCGTCTATTGACGAAGCTGACAGAAGAAAAATGTATACCTCAATATTTATCACCAAATACTCCATTTGAACTTCAAAATAAAGTTCAGTTTGATATTCGCCTGTATTTTTGTCGACGGGGAATGGAAAATATGCCACAAATGACAAAATCCACGTTTTCTGTAAAAAAAATTAAAGATCCGAAGACGGGCTTAAATATGTTGTTAAAACTTTAGATGAGTTGACAAAAAACCATCGCAGCAGTGACAAAGAAAAAACTTTAGGGATAATGCCAGAAAATTCCGGATCTGAATATTGCCCCGTGTCCTACTTTGAAAAGTATGTAAATAAATTAAATCCAGAGTGTGACAAACTATGGCAGAGACCAAAAGATCAGTTTTGGGAAAAGGACCCTTCATGGTATAATAACATTCCTGTGGGCGAAAAAACGCTTGGCAATTTCATGTCATACCTTAGCAAGAAGTGCAACTTGTCTAAAATTTACACTAACCATTGAATCCGTGATACCGGGGCTACTGTTCTAGCTAAAAACTCATATTGCAATGCACAGATCATGGCCGTAACTGGACATAAGTCAGTAGCATCCCTTTCTTTGTATCAGTGGGTTGATAATGATGATAAAAGAGGGACGAAAGATACCAAAGGGACAGTCAAACTCATAAATCTAAAACAAACTGACAACGCCATGGCTAAAAATGAAAAAGACAAACAGAAAAACAATAGTACACACGACACAACATAGAAAACTAAAGAATAAACAACACGAACCCCACCAAAAACTAGGGGTGATCTCAGGTGCTCCGGAAGGGTAAGCAGATCCTGCTCCACATGTGGCACCCGTAGTGTTGCTTATGTGATTACAAATCCGGTAAATAGTCTAATTCGGTAGGTCATGTTCATGAAAGGGAAGAGGATTGTAGTTACGATGTAAGGAACATATCCGATATCATTTGTGAAACGGTTTATGATAAGATACGTATGGGACAGACGTTAACGGAAAGCCTCACTGAACCTTCTAAAGCATTAGCTTTAACTGCTGGTGAAACATCATCAAATATTCGTGCTTTACCAAGCTTAAGTTGTACAGTGCCTCCTAAAACTTTAGCAATTGGTCCTTCTTCTACATTTCTTCCTCTACCGAATATTACACAAGCCAGCTCCACACTTATGAGCACAGAACGTAGTTCCGTTACTTATAACGTTGGACAAAAGACTCTGTATAATCTGCTAAGGAACACAAAGCGCCGCCGTTGCCATTTAGTGGACCTTTGCCATGCTTACAACTGCATAACCGCACAATATTGTTTATAAAAAAGAATGACTTCATTTTTAGAAGAAGAACAGATCTGATAGTTTATGAACATATTTTTATTTACCGTTTGGTTTAATGTCCACAAGCGGACAGGATAACAGGTCAACTGGCCTTATGTAGGGCAATACACGAAGATTATCACAAGACAGCGTGTACCTTACTTTGTTCTTTTTTAGCACACATGATTTCAGGTCAATAGTTTAAGCACATTGGTTAAAGGTCAACATATTACAACGCGATTTCTGATAGGCTACAGGCACATGTTTTGTAAAAAGGTTTCTTCTATTGGGACAATTTGATTGGGTTGTGTACGGCGAACATGGTTATTTAGCAGATGGCAAGGCAACCAGTAGAATTCAAGTTTACAACTGCATAACCGCACAATAAATTTTAGTTCAGAAGAAACCAAATATTCATTCAAATTCATTAGTCAAAAAATATAGACAACGCAACGGAACAAAAAAGAAGAAGAAAAAGACAAACAGGCAAACACCAGGACGTAAAATGGGTAAACATCATCATTAACGGGGTAAGTCATCAATTTAGTTGATCTGACTTAATTTTAGTATTGAGAATGAAGTTGTTAATTGTTGCCGTTAATAGTTTTCACTTCTCTCTTTTTTTTTTGAATTACAACGAAATTACAAAAATGAATAAAAACATGATCGATGAACAATAACTCCTATGATGCTGCAATTACAATTTCGCCCTTTATGCTGTTAAACGTAAGGGAAATATTTATTTTTTTTTTACCTTCAATTGCAAAATACATGTATCTTACAAGGATTCGATTGAAAAGTTCGGCTAATCGGCATATTCAAGATCTTGTCAAAGCGGTTTCTTGCAATAGTTTTAGTTCAGTTTTCATGGCAAATGGGATTCAAGTTTTTATGTATTCATTTTGTTTTATTGATGAAGGCAAAGAACACCAAATATTTCAAAACAGAACGAAATCCGATTGTAAAGTGATATTTGTGTTGCTTACCATGTCATTCTTTTATTTATGTAAAACCCCAAGGACATTGCTTCCATTTCAGAAGTATTCACCCTTTTGTCGTATTTGGACAGTTAAAATATCTTCTAAATTTATTTGTACAATACATTTATTATTTCAGAATACATTACGCTTTGATGTTTAAATGAATGTCCAATAATAAGATTAATTAAAAGGTAAATACTTTAAACTATTACTTTTTGGTCAATACAAAAATGGGACAGGCATATCATAATAAACATGATTACTAAGTTTTAACTTAAATTGAACATGACTTCACAAGGAATACCTTAAATTGAAACTTTACCACGAATATATATAAAAAAAAATGTATCGTATACGTGGTGACCAGACACATCATTATGTCCTACATGCCAAATATTCTCCGGTATTATGATTACTTTTGCTTCAATTTAGCTGTAGTGTTATTGTTTTGTAATCACTGTCGCATAACGAATTTGACCTTATAGGGCTTCAGTTGCATCACCAGACCGGGATTCAGGTCATCTAACCCAAACTCAGCAATAATTTCATTATCTGGTTTTTCGATTGAAGCCGTTTGCAACAAAGTTGCAAGAAAGAGGAACATTCTTGATCGTGCAAATACCTCACCAATACAGGATCTTTTCCCCACACCAAACGGCATCAAACTACAAAACATAAACAATTGTCTAAAGGTTTTCTAACCAAGATTGAATATAACAGAAGGAACGAATTCGTTACTTTTAATGCGTGTCTCTGTAAGGAATGTTCGTGCATGTGTTTGTGCTGTATTTCTGTCACGTAGTGGTGTCATTTTAGTAATAATTGTTTTACATTGTGAAAAAGCGGGAGATTTGGCTAGTCATTAAATAACGTTCAAAACACTATTTTTCTTAAAATGTCCTGTACCAAATTAGGAATATGGCAGATGTTATCAAATATGTCGTGTATATGTATGTTGGCGTTTGTTTTTGTTTCACTTCAGTGTTCCTATTGTTCCTTTGTTTCCTCTTATAGTTTTCCCTATGTTTTAGTTTGTAACCCGGATGTGTTTTCTCTCAATTGATTTATAAATAAATTTGGTGTATTTACTGTCTTCTGATTGGCTAAAAGAATTGGCTTTATTTTCAATGTTATCAATTTTTATGGTGACACGCCCACTCTAACGTTGTGTATTCATACGCAAACATCTGTGTACGTTGTTATTGGTATTAATATATATCTTTGAGCATTATTTTTGATAGAAATTTATTTATAATGAATGGCAATAATTTATTTTGAATTTATTGAGCCATAAAATTAATTTTTGACTGTTCACATTTAACATAATCCGCTTGGCGGATTATTCAATGTGAAGAGTCAAAAATTAATTTTATGGTTCAATAAATTCAAAATAAATAAAAGCCATTCATTAAATGACTTTTGAACACCGGTATACTACTGTTGCCTTATTTAACATTCAAAGAATAGTTTGGTAAGAAATGTTCCATGTCTGTAATTATTTAAAATTGCGAAGAATTGTTTAAAAAATGCAAAACATTTTCTTCAAACTTCTCGTAAAATTCTTGCAGCGATTCAATCTTACCATTAGAATGAATTACGTATAATAGATTGCACTCTATCTAAAACTAATTCAATATTATCGTTAAAAAGCTGTTTTGCATATCAGACGAATACCAATGTATATATTTTACTTTAGGTGTACGGTTGTATTTTGCACTTTAACCACGTTTAAAAAACAAGTTTTATCCGCCATTGTCTACATAAGTAATGCCTGTAATAAGTCAGGAATATGACAGTTGGTTTTTTATTCATTTAATGTGTTTGAGCTTCGTATGTAGGACTTTCCATTTTGAGTGTTTCCTGGAGTTTGGTATTTTAAGTTTTTATTGTTTGCATTTAGAACGGTGATATTCTCATTTCTTTCAAATAGAATTGTTGAAATCAATAAAAAAAAATCAAACTAAGTTATTGAGGAAAATCGTTATTAAATATTAAAAAAGTATATTTGTGCCGCTTTTGACGTATATTCTTTACAGTAGCAGACACGTTTTTGTACATTCTTAATTGATTGTCTGTCTGGCAGTTTAAATGCTTCACATTTAAAAACATGCAAACTTAATTCAAATATTTCCCAAATTAAGTATACTTTGCCTTTCGTTGTAATCTTAATATACATCTTTTATGAGCTGTCAAAATAATAATTATTATTCTATACATGATAAAGCAAAGTTTAGTTGGAAAAAACGTTACTAAGTTGTAAACCATTTGTCTTTTTGAATAATAAAATATGATAACACTAAAATTTATTTTTACAAAATACTGATGATGAATTCATGGTCACCCAGTTGCGAATATCAGTAACAGACGATATTCAGAAGAGCATCAGAACTCATTGTACATTGTGTCATTCTTCATATGTTCAATTTGCTTGTTCGTTGATTTTTACGGTATTTCAATACTTTCTGTTTTTATTTCCCAAACACGTCTATTAACATATTTGATTTTAAAAGATCTTGAAATAATGTGTACGTTTGATTACAAACTTTACCTTTTCCGGAGCGGGTCTGTTGCTGGAACCAAGTTACCAGATTTGGCTAGAAATCGATCAGGAATAAACGTATATGGATGTTCAAAATCTTTTTCATTACGATGGGCATTCCAAAGGTTTGGGATTATCTGATTATAGATATAAAACAACAAAATTTATGGATGAACACTCTGCAAACTGAAAAAATGTCTATTAAATAGTTTTTAAATTTGTTTTCATACAATATATCTTTATTTTGATTACAGGTGTCGTACCTATACAATGACTTGTTGTTCATCCTATATAATCAGATTATACAGGTTATACAGACGTTTGGGTTTTGTTTGGAATATGATTACCGAACTTATGAGTCGATTATAAGCAAGAGTACATTATAACATATGTTTTTATCTGCATGGTGTACATAAATGCCCCATAATTTTTAAACGCAAATAACATTTTATAAAAATTTGTACGTTTAAATGTTAAAAACCGAAAATGTCAACACAATAGTAAAACTTTCTGTGGTAAATTTTGGCTGATGCAGTTGTTTCAAAATAAAAACGTTTGGTTTGTCAACGCAGAGTTTAAGGGAAGCATTTTATGAATAAATTCAGTACATATACTTTGAATAATAGTGCATTAGAAGTGGCATCGACAAAATTATAAATAGTGATAAATTATCTTCTAAAAACTTTTTCAGACTTCTTATGTTGTATGAGAGATAAGACAACCTCCTTAGTTAGACGTAAATAGGTAGAGCCCAATTTCCTTAATTTTATTATGGACTGTGACCTTTTTTAAAATTAGTTTTATCGTTGCTATAATCTTAGTATCACTGCTTCACAATGTGTCATTTCAGGTTGAAACAACATTTTGTCACATTTCTAAATATCAAACCAAATTTTAAGTATCCAAAATATTAATAATGGACATTCTTTACCAAAACCAAAACCAAAACCAAAATGTCATCATTTTGCAGTTAAGTTATGTATGGTCTAGTTCATGTTTAAATTCAACAACAACATGTTTATTGTGCAAGCTTCTATTACAAAGAGCAATGAGTAGCGTTGAATAACATCTTGATTTTATGGATGTATTTATTTTTTTATTAATCTTTTAAATATATATAATGGATATTCTTAAGCATTCAAATCCTATTTTGTTTTACTTGAATTTTTAACACCGTTAGTATATCAAATTAAAGGGAAATAACTCTTTACAATTTTGCTAACAGTTGTTCCTTTCTGTATATTGTAACCATTTATTTCACAATCATCTGCAGTAAAATGAAATACTGATAATGGAACGTGTGATATATATCGCAAGGTTTCCAATAGAACAGACTCGATTAACGGACAATTTTCTCTGTCACGAAGAGTTAGTTTTCTGTCAGATCCTATGACATTGTCAATTTGTCAATTTCTGTCTGTAGTAACTTTTGAAGTTCCGGTCGTGTTACAAAGAATAAGTGTATATCAATCTAGAATATATTTGTTTTTAAATAAAACGAGTTATTTGAGATATATGGTTAAAATAAAACACTTGTCATTCGCTTGCATCCATTTCCGGTGTCAATTTTGACCCAGGATCTACAAATGTTTTCGTTCAGATTCACGAACGGCGTCTAGCACCCCTTTAGGTCCGACGAGTGCAACACATGGATAATTTTATTCACACTAATGATACCAAATTTTATTTAGATAAGTAATGTATTGTCAGAGAAAATTATCATAATTTTGATTTCAAGTGGAGTTCAGTTTGAACATATGTATGAGACACCATTGTCGTTATTGACACCATCTAACCAAAACAAATATTGAAAAGGATCACCAAAACATCATACTACAAAAATCAAAAAGGTTTACTCATAAGTGCTGGGGAAAAGTTACAATGGCCAGTCACTTCAATTTTGGGTACGGCTTTTGTTCTGTAAGAACAAAAAAGAAGATTTGAAACACGAGAGAAATCAAATCAAACAGAAGAGCATGAATTCTTGTCCATTTTTGTTCAGATCAAACATGCTTTATCAGATATGATGATGAAAATAGTATTTTCAATAACTTTCACTTGTCTTATGCATGATTTGCCATCCGATTTACATTATGCAAATCCTACATAGACATTTACTTTAGAAAGTTTCAAAACCACTGTTACAAACCCTCATTCAAACCAATACAAACTTACAGCTATCATTTCGGATATTGCAAGTCACAGACTTATCAAACCAGTTCGCATTGAAAAAGAGGAAAAGAGGAAAGATCTTTTCTTAAACTTATCTTTGACAACAAAGGTATCGATGGCGTCAACTAAGGCAATATCCTTCATCATAAATTAGTTCATTCGAAAATACCTCCTTGTTTTTTAAGATCAGTCTGTACCAATAATTTCTTATACCTATACCAAACCAATTGCAACTAAAATTTTCAATTACAAACACGTTTTGCAGGATCTCATTTTGACGACTTTAAGTCTAAACCTCCGGATTGCACCTGTGCTAGTTCCCAATTCACATATAATCTGGTTGGCCACGTTATTACCCAAGACCTCAACATTGTTGATAACACTTCCCTGCGAAATTTGTTATCCAAAAGTCCGAAATCTTCAGCCTAAATCCATCAATTGGAAATACAACTTCTAATTACTGATGGATTCAGTCGCGGATTATGACAGGCCATAGGCTAATCGCGAGAAAGAGGACGTAGATACTCTTTCCGAATGGATTAAGGCTGTGAGGTCGTTGATACAAATCCGAAAAAAGAAACTGAATGGGTGTATCAATACCCACGCTACGTCAATTTTAACAGACCCAAATGTTGCAAAACACTTATCCTACCTCCATGACAATTATGTTGTTGTCCCCGCAGATAAAGCCTCAAACAACATCGTTTTTGTGTGTAAATATCATTACATAAACTGCTTGAGAAATGAATTAGGGATGAATCCTACTTTGTAAATAATCACTCCGATTCAAATAAAACATTCTCTGAAACTGACATTATCAAGATGCTTGATTTCATGATTGACAACATATTTATTACGTTTGGAAGACGTGTTTTCAACAGACTGTCGGAATTCCAATGGGCCCCATTGTGCCCCTCTTCTTGCCGACTTGTTTCTTTATTATTATGAGGCTGACTTCATATGGAACTTCTTAGGAAGAAAGATAAGCAGTGAGCAATATCCTTTAGCTTTGCGTTCTGCTATATAGATGATGTTCTCTCAATAAATAATACGAAATTTGGTGACTATGTTAAAGAAATCTATCCCATCGAACTGGAGATTAAGGATACTACATATACAGTTAAGTCTGTCTCATATCGTGACTAACATCTAACAATTGACAATGAGGGTCGGTTGAAAACAAAACTTTACGACAAAAGAGATGATTTCAGCTTCCCAATTGTGAACTTTCTGTTTCTATGAAGCAACATTTCAGCAGCGCTTGCATACGAATTTTATATCTTCCAATTGATACGATATTCCCGTGCTTGTATTTCCTATCATGATTTCCTTGACCGTTACGCAAAAACCTCACAGATGATATCGGATATGTTCCTTATGTCGTAACTACAATACCCTCTCCTTTTCATGAATGTGACCTACCGAATTAGACTATTTATCGGATTTGTAATAACATAAGCTACACAGGATCTGCTTACCCTTCCGGAGCACCTGAGATCACCCTCTGTTTTTGGTGGGGTTCGTGCTGCTTAGTCTTTAGTTTTCTATGTTGTGTCTTCTGTACTATTGTTTGTCTGTTTGTCTTTTTATTTTTAGCCATGGCGTTAGATCTATGAGTTTGACTGTCCCTCTGGTATCTTTCTTCCCTCTGTGAATAGTTATCACGAAGTTTATACCTTAATACTTGGTTCGTCTACTTAAGACTTATCAGTGACTCAGATCAAAATAGTTATAAAGCTGAACAATTACAAAGTTGGAAAGTATTGAGGACCATATTTTCCATTTGTAGTGTTAGTGAAGTAAATATGAAAACTAAACGTTATAAATGTCAGGCGTCTGACGAAATTTTTAAATAGACAAATCAGAATCAACACGGGCTTCTTGTGGTCATGCAAATGTCTATCGTTCATTTAAATGAAATTTTATCTCTTGTATTTTTATATGAGTTGACGATAAGAAGTGTAAATTGACGTTGTACGGAGTGCATAAATATGTTAAAAAAGGCAATGAAAATTATATTATCTAATAATTATCACAAAACTAAACAACAATAATAACATTTCATGTATGTTTTATTAGAATTCATAATTTGTATTTGCTGACAACAATCTTCATGCAATGCAGTGTCATATTCTATTCCGGCATAAATAGAGCAGATATAATTGTACTTGCTATCTGTGACAATGTTAAAATAATGCACTGAGAGAAAAACGAAGTTGGTAATATAACTCTTAGTGTCATGGTTGAAGGATAGAAATTTTATTTTAAGAATTGAATGCTTCTTTTTATAGTTGTTATAGGGTTGATAAATCGTTGATCGTGCACATATTTCATATATGAAGTGCTTCTGAAGATACAAAGGTATTTCTGTCAATGCTTTTATATCCTAATAAAATCATAAAAAGAAGCATTCAATTCTTAAATAGATATGACTATATGAATAATCAATGAAGTTGTTAATTTGCCTGATATAGACAAGTAAAATGATTTCAGTTGGAAAGCAAGTCCTTTGAAACGTCCGTTGTCGTCAAGTTCTACCAGCAGCAATAGCAAGGGGAATTAACTAGGTGGCGCTACAGTCGTCCGTAACGTCAAAAAATCAATCGGTTAAAGGATTGAAGTTTAAAGTATGTTTTGCAACTTGTCCTGCTATTATTACAATTGAATTTTAAAATGTAAAGGTTTTTCTACCAATTTGTAAAATTCATGCCTGTGTTTTCCCTAATCTACAGATGGCTTGTTTTGGTGGGAAAATATAATTCAATAAATACCTGCTGATACTACATTCAACATAGTTGCTTTTACATTCACTACTTTCAGTCGTGGCCTTCCTTCTTTATCTGTCTTTGTAACTTCCTCCATCATGTTCTGATACACCCCCTTATGTTCTGGATTTTCTTTCTAAAGGTAAAACGTTCTTAGCATAAATATTACTTCATTTTTATAAGATGAAGGTATATGTTTGATCAACTTCTATTATTATATTTTTAGTTGTGACACTAATATATACGAATAACTTCTATGCAAATGCTTGTGTCAAATTCGCATGTTTACAAACCTGACAACGGATAGTTTTCTTGCTTATTTGTACATGCTTTGTGAGAACTGAACGCAATGTTATACAGTGCTATAATCACCACAGAGTCGTCTGTGTCGATGTTAAGTGAGCTATCAATCCAAGAAGGTACCAAAATCTCAGAAAGAAAACAATTGGTAGCGATTATTCAAATGATAATGATTTGTAGATTTCATTTTCCATGAATCGTGTTATTGTCCTTAATTGAATGTGAATTTATAAGAGTTTGATAGTTGTGTTTATTTTTTGTTCCTTTCATATTTGTAAAACAAAGGGTACTTGTGTATTAATTTGATCAAAGACATCACATGCACAGACAAAACCAATATTTTGTTAAGCTTTTACCTGTTGCAATGCAATGATGTATAGATTATGGAAAAGCTTAAATAACTATAAAGAATAAAGTAAGATCACAAAAATACTGAACTCCGCGGAAAACTCAAGACGGAAAACTTCTAATCTAATGGAAAAATCAACACATCAAACGAATTGATAACAACTGTCTTTTCCTGATATGGTTCAGGTTCTGGTTTTATAGCTAGCCAAACCTCTCACTTGTATGACAGTTGCACCAAATTTGATTTTATATTTAATATATTTACCGCTATCTTTGCAAGTAAATTCATCATCTCGTTCTTCTGATCTTCGAATTCTTTTAACATTTTTGAATGCTTCAACGGAAAAAATCGAAGGAATGGAAACAATCCAAACAATAAATCCATGCCTAAATTACTGAGCATATTGAAATTGTAGTCCACCTCTCGTAGGATTTTCTTCAGTTTACTGTTTTATTATTGTTTTCATATAAGCTGTACATAAACTAAATAATTGTGAAATTTAAGCGATTTCTGTAATTAGGTTATTTATTTCGATATTACCTCTATTTCTCCTATTAGTTCAACAGAAAAAAAGGACATTAACAAAAATGTATGCTTCTTCCGGAGGCAGATTGTGAGCTTAAATTGACGGTGACCCCATTTTTTTATATCATTTTTCTTTTAAGTATATGATAAATTTCATTTATAAAAAAATATAGCGAAATCCTATATTAGAAAAAAAAATTGATTTATACCCAGGAGCCCCCTTAAAACCAGAAGATTCCGAAAATCTTACCAAAATTCCAAAACATGACAAGCGAGCTTCCTTAAAATACATATCGTTTTATGTTGAGGAGATCCAAAATTCAGCTTCCCAGCTTTAAATGTGGAACTAATTGATTAATGTATTAGTATTTGTTCAGATATAATATTTTATAACTATTTCAACTGGACTGAATCATTATTGTCCTCAAAATCATAACAACAAAAATCAAAAGGCCTGACATAATAGAATAATAAACTTTAGATTTGGACCTCAAAAAAATTATAGATTGCAATACATTGCTTTTTGAATGCCCTTTTATGTAATTAAAATTATATTTGAACACCCATTTGATGTATCTGATTAGTGATAATTATTCGAAAGCATACAAAAAAAACCTAATGTACTAGTATTGAATCATTGCTTTAAAATCCATTAGAACCACTGTTTATCATTACCAACGGATGTACAAACCCTTGACCTAGTTCTCTGTTCATTGTCTAAGACAAACTACATTACTGTATATATTCCAACATATTGGTATACAGGTATTTGTACAGTAATTGTACAATAATGCATGCATTATTTCTAAATCTATTTAAAACTTTAGACAAAATGTCATTGAAATTACGGAATTGATATTTCTTTTATTATATTCGATTTTAAAGGTGCCTCATTATTTAATCTGCTAATATGACTTACCAACTGTTCCACTGTGCCCATTATGAATTCTTCAATAATAATAGCCGGGTCCACAGACTTCCCAGCTTCTTCAGATAGTTTCAATTTCATATCTTCCAAGCTATTTTTGATCTGACTTTCCATATTAGCAATGCCCTCACCATATGTATGCATCAATTTATAAACTAGTTTTCTACGATTTGTCCAGTCTTTACTTGGGGAAGCGAAAGCTGTGTCAGAAAAATTATCCAAGGCATACTTTCCGAAAAAGGTTGGAGGTCTTGCAGAAGTTGCAGTACCAGCAGGTTCATGCAAAAATGCATTTCGAATTGCCTCGGAGGTATTGGGGCTTACTAACTTTTGTCCAAGAATATTTATCTCCAAGACATCTCCATAAATCTTGCTCCATTTGTTTATTGTACGATGCATATTTTCGTAATCCATTTGGAAAAGTATACCAACTAAAACATGACCTTTAACAAGTGGAGGATTCCTTTTCGTCCTTTTCTTTGATTTCAATATCATAACAAGGATCAGAAGAAAGGCAAAAACAGAGAATATTATTTCCAAGATCATTTTGAAAATAATATTTTCCACCAAAATCTAGTCTAACCGCAGGTGAACTGTTCCTGTGAGGTTACACTTTGTAGGTGATAGGATAAATATCCAGGTCAAATAAATGCTTGTTTTTGGAATGCATTCATAAAAAAACTATTTTCGTATTGAGTCACAGTTTCTTGACATTTGGTATCAAGTTTGTCATCTAGTTTTTGTGCTTCCCATTATTCTACTATGTTTATTTATATGTTTGTTTACCGGTTTGCTATATATACAGTCACGGTTATACAAATCAAAACAGTCTCGATTTTATATAATTTGGTTGACTATCTCATGTTTTGTCATTTACATGCATTTAACTTAGTTTGACATTCAAAACCCATATCATCAAAGGCTGTTATCACAGTTTTCGTAATATTAATAGCAAATTAATTCGAATTATGTGTTATTACACTAAAGTACACTATTAATGTCAAATTAATTCGCATTATGTGTTATTACACTAAAGTACACAGATGTCTGTAAACTGTAAAACCTGCATTTTTAAACTATTTTTTAAGAAGAAATATTTAAAATTTCGTGAGAAAACGAAGATTTATGTAATCAAATACAGTTGCATTTCATCCTTGATGATACATTTATTATCTGTATAGATTATTGTATGCATACCAATCAAATAGTTATCAAAGGTACCAGGATTATGATTTAGTACGCCAGACGCTCGTTTCGTCTACATAAGACTCATCAGTGACGCTCATATCAAAATAGTTATAAACCAAACAAATACAAAGTTGAAGAGCATTGAGGGTCCAAAATTCCAAAAAGTTGTGCCAAATACGGCTAAGGTTATCAATGCCTGGGATAAGAAAATCCTTAGTTTTTTGAAAAATTCAGTTTTGTAAACAGAAAATTTATAAAAATGACCACATAATTGATATTCATGTCAACACCGAAGTGCTGACTACTGGGCTGGTGATACCCTCGGGGACGAAACGTCCACCAGCAGAGGCATCGACCCAGTGGTGTAAACACACGATGTTTCTTCAACTTCTTATTTTGTTCAATGGTTACCAGTTAATTTATTAATACAAGCGGATTTTCTTTGAACTTTGACATTATGCACATTGATCATGTTGATACATATAGAATAATAGGTAGTTTCGTTTTTGATACTGACTATATCATGTGGAATATCTAGACGAGCCCGTTAGGGGGAGTTGAGATATTCCAATTGATATAGTCAGTATCAAAAACGAAACTACCTATTATTCTGTTTATCGATAATTATGACGTCACACAATGTATTGCCTAATATTTTCAATGATATAGCCAGTAAAATCAAAGGGAAAATATTACCGATAAATATGTGTTTTATACATCAGGTAGCGATACGATGGCAATTATTTTTTCAATATCAGCTTATCAATTTTTTTTATTAAAACAAAAAAAAGATACTGTCATAAATGTGTAAAAAAAAACACTCGTCATAGATACCAGGCTTAAAATTTTGTACCGCTGACTTATAAAAATTAAAAAAAAAAGTTAATGTAAAAATAAGGAGATATGGTATGAGTGCCAATGAAACTATCTACGAGTGTGCAAAGTCAAACTAAGCAATTATAAGCAGTCGTACGGCTTTCAACTACGAAAAATACAACCGTATAGTCGGCTTTCAAATGTCCCGACAAGAAATTTTTCTAACAATTCAAGCGAGAAAAAAAACTAACGAACTTATTTATAACTAAACAGTTTAAAAAAAAACAAATATAACAGATATGAACTAACGACAACCAAGTACATAAAGAGTAATTTCAGTCGTTATAATTAAGAAGCTTGTGGAGGTGTCAAACATAAACTGATGCATATTTAGAGATCGAATATTTTTCGTTTTTCCTCTTGATATTTCCTAACAAGAGGCTGGGAAGTATTTTACGAATTTTAGAATTAATTAGAATGGCTACTAGGAGTGAATATACTGATATAGAGGTTGTCTTTGTATGGCGTGAACGTATTTCCTTATTCAAAATATCGCGTTATTGTTAAGGTGTTTTAATGAAACATTTCAAGTTCGTATATACCATTTCAACTGTGAACGTCTGTCTTTGTGGGACAATGCACATTTCGTATTGATTATTTGATGTGGTCATTTGCGATTATTCTTGATTACTCGTTGGATGGTTTTGTTAATCCTGAGTTGAACGGCAGGAAGACGTTTATTTATTGTTACCCATATGACATGCCACGTTATTTACAGGTTTTAATGATGTTTTCATGTCTATATTATAGCGTGTTGATTTGCGGACGGATGCTAAAAAGATTATCTTTAGAGTAGTTGTGGTATTATATCTTTTTTCTGTCTTCCAAAAGAGGATTGTTATCTCATGGTATATTGGCAGAGTTATAGAGTCTATTCTTGAATTTCTTCTTTAAACACTAGGTGAAGCTTTTCTTTTGGAGCCATTTTATTTTCTTACTAGTAGGACAAGATTACAAATAATTCCGCATGGATGAATTTGTATTACTACCACTTATAGGGGTTATTGATTTTCAATGACAATTTATGGTAACAGTTGTCATTTAGTATGAACATATCTTATTAAATTACAACAAATAGATAAGAAATATATCAAAGTTATTTAATAATTAGGATAAGGAAACCAGAGCAGATATGTTAACTGAATCCGTCTCGTATAGTAGTCAATTAAAGTAAAACGCCTATGTGGAGTCAAAAGCCACTTTTGGCCGTGTTGGTTTAAAAGTTTAGTTGGTAATTGTCCTATTACAATGTAACTCGTCCATCTATACAAAATAATTTTCAATACAAATAACTTTGAATTGCTATGTTACTTTCTATTCATTTATTGAAGTTCAAGATTAAAACCAAACAAGTAAAACATAAAAGAGGGGCGAAAGATACCAGCGGGACATGTAAATAAAGTGACAGCGCCATGGCTAAAAAAGAAAAAGACAAACAGACAAATAATAGTTCACAAGACACAACATAGAAAACTAAAGACTAAGCAACATGAACCCCACCAAAGACTGGCTCAAAGGAAGCTGTGTTATGATTGAACAGGTACTTTTACGTACAATTGATACAATAAAATTGGAGTAATATGTCAAGCAAAAATACAAACTATCTTATCATCGTTCTGTCGTGTTCCCTTTTTCATATTATAGTATATTTATGTTGCTTCAAATGTTATTTATCTATATATCATTAGAAAGTTCTATTTTGGTAGTAAGCCACACATTTCAAAGGACAATAGTTTAGCAAACGCTCACAGATGGACGATAACCGATAAGAAAAGTTCAATGTGCTATGTAGGCCAGGCTATGCTAGCAAAAAAAGTAGATATCGTCTTTAAAAGAGGGTCGAAAGATACCAAAGGGACAGTTAAACTCATAAGTCGAAAATAAACTGACAACGCCATGCCTAAAAATGAAAAAGACAAACAGACAAACAATAGGACACATGACACAACATATAAAACTAAAGAATCAGCAACACGAACCCCACCAAAAACTATGGGTTATCTCAGGTGCCCCGGAAGGGTAAGCAAGTATATATTGTAGATAAGCTATGTGCCTTTTACAATGTTTGACAATTTTATCTATCATGTCTGTTTGTTTTGTTCACACCTTGTTGATCATATACTAACGTATATATTGTAAATAAACTATGTGCCTTTTACAATGTTTGACAATTTTACCTATTATGTCTGTTTGTTTTGTTCACACTTCGTTTATAATATACCAACGTGTATATTGTAACTAAGCTATGTACCTTTTACAATTGTGACTGTTTTGCTGAGAGTGAATACGCATTACCATAAGACGTGTTACGGTACTTATCTATCCCAAATTCATGTATTTAGTTTAAATGTTTAATGTTATATTTGTAATTCTCATCGGATTTTGTCTAATGTGTTTACGGATTTTCTATTATATTCATGTGTTATGGTAAAGAAAATTAATCACCGCCTTCATTTATTAGATTTGATTTTGTTCAACGTAATCTGTACAATGTTTTACTTACGTTTGAAGTTAGATTCAAAACAAACGGGACATTGCTATATAATACAGTTAATTGCTACCTTAGTTTGCTATTAATAAGTACTGAAATATGCATTGTTGTTAAATGTAATATCAGTATTTAGTTCAAATATAATCTTAAATCAATCCTAATTCTATCTTATTCATTCAAATGTGCCGTCATTTTTCATTTTTTGATGATCCGTTTTCTAATTCAAATGTGACTTCATTTTTTACAATTTCATATATGACGTCACTTGGCGTTGAGGTTTAAAGTTATTTGGATGTGTTGCATTTTGTCGGGTTATGTACTGTATTTCGGTTGTTTCCTGTAAATAGCTATTACTTCAGTGTTATCATTTACATCTTTTGTATAGGCATTTTATAAAATTTACTGTTTGCAAAAGTATAAATTGTTCTAAATGATACGGATGTTCTGGTACCTAACAGAAAACCCTGGCCGTTTTTTGGCACGGCTTTTTTTAACTTTTGGTCCTCGATGCTGTTCAACTTTGTACTTGTTTCGGCTTTCAAACTTTTGTTTCTGGGCGTCACTGGTGACTCTTGTGTGGACTAAATGCACTTCTGACGTATTAAAAAGTTTAAACTTGTTGCCTTTTGTTAGCTATTATTCGTGTGTTTCTTTGTCAATTGTGTTCTCCTATTTATTTATATTGTAGTCCTGTAATGTTGTGTTGTCATTTTAATGTTATATTTCACATAGCCATAAAACAGGGAGGTTTGGCATGCCACAAAACCAGGTTCAACCCACCATTTTTTCCTTTAAAAATGTCCTGTACCAAGTCAGGAATATGGCCATTGTTATATTATAGTTTGTTTCTGTGTTTGTTACATTTTAACGTTGTGTTTCCGTTGTGTCGTTTGTTTTCTCTTATTTTTGAGTGTGAATTCACATTACTATAAGACGTGTCACGGTACTTATCTATCCCAAATTCATGTATCTGGTTTTGATGTTATATTTGTTATTCTCAAAGGATTTTGTCTAATGCTTAGTCCGGTTCTGTGTTTGTATGTGTGTGTGTTACATTTTAATGTTTTGTCGTTCTCTTATATTTAATGCGTTTCCCTCAGTTTTAGTTTGGTACCCCGATTTTGTTTTTTTGTCCATGGATTTATGAGTTTTGAACAGCGGTATACTACTATTGCCTTTATTTGACAATTTTACCTATTATGTCTGTTTGTTTTGTTCACACTTCGTTGATAATATACCAACGTATATATTGTAAATAAGCTATGTGCCTTTTACAATGTTTGACATTTTACCTATTATGTCTGTTTGTTTTGTTCACTTTCGTTGGTGATATAATGGAAATGCGTGCGACTGTCATATAGGCGAGAGGTTAAGCTAGCTATAAAAACCAGGTTTAAGCCACCATTTTCTACATAAGTAAATGTATGTACCAAGTCAAGAATATGGCAGTTGTTATCTATGCGTTTGATGTGTTTGAGTGTTTGATTTTGCCATTTGATTAGGAACTTTCCGTTTTGAATTTTCCTTGGCGTTCTGCTCTTTTTTGTGATTTTTTTCTTTGTACAGGGCTAGGTATCTCTGTGATTTCCTTTTTGTATTTAGGATTGCAATGTTTCCAAAGAGAAGAATGGATTCCTATTTTGTTGTTTATTTCGTTAATTTGGTGATTTATGATGTCAATTTGATTATAAAGTATGTTGGGAAACCCAATAGAAAGTGTGTAATTTCTTGAAACTCCTAATTGTTAATGTTTGAAGTTTACCTTATATAAAAAGTATCTATATATTTGGTTGTCAAGTCACGAGTACTAAGTCAGTTGCATATCTAAACATTACATAAATGCCTAAATGCTTTATAGGGAGAGACATTTAAGGCAATCTGCTGTAGTACCACCATTGAATTTTCTTCCGTGCTACTTCATTTGTATACTGGATTTGTTATCACATAAGCAACACGACGGGTGCCACGTGTGGAGCAGGATCTGCTGACCCTTCCAGAACACCTGGGATCACCACTAGTTTTGGTGAGGTTCGTGTTGCTTATTCTTTAGTTTTCTATGTTGTGTGATGTGAACTATTGTTTGTCTTTTTCATTTTTAGCCATGGCGTTGTCAGTTTATTTTCGATTTATGAGTTTGACTGTCCCTCTGGTATCTCTCGTCCCTCTTTTATACATTACTAGATCACACCCGCGAAATCGCGGGCATACACACTTGTAAACTGTTGTAGGATGAATTTTTGTAAAAGATATTATGTCTGGAGAATTTCATAAAGGTGTTGCTTGTTCTTTAGTTTTCTATGTTGTGTGATGTGAACTATTGTTTGTCTTTTTCATTTTTAGCCATGACGTTGTCAGTTTATTTTCGATTTATGAGTTTGGCTGTCCTTCTGGTATCTCTCGTCCCTCTTTTATACATTACTAGATCACACCCGCGAAATCGCGGGCATACACACTTGTAAACTGTTGTAGGATGAATTTTTGTAAAAGATATTATGTCTGGAGAATTTCATAAAAGGTATCAAAAGCCCCCTCACTTTTGTTCCTAAGTCCGCTATCTGTTTCCTTTCTGTTAAATTCAATTATGTTCAGGTCTCTGGCCTCAAACCACAATTATTCTACCCCTTTGCTACAATGCATTTTCTTTGTAAAAGTCAAATCAAATTATCAAATTAAAAATTTGCACCGCTTCAAACATAAAATAAATGTAACTGCTTATAGACCATTATTATTCTAACAAAAATAAATATGCTTCTAGGACAATCCATCAGTGCTTTTTCTTTTGAGAGCCCTATTAACATGCCAATGGTAGGTTATTTGAATCTTGTATAAATGACGAAAGCTAATTTGAGGGGTCACGGGTCGAAGGGGTCCTCATCCCGAAATCCCGAGGTGCCGAATTTAAAGACATTCATATCCCGACATCTCGAAATTCGAAAAAAAATGTTCCTGGATCACGAAAGGATCAATCCCGAAATCCCGAGCTTAAAAACACCCGATTCTGACGTCCCGAAAAGTCCTGCCTCCCTCAAGTCTCCACCATACTTTCATTTTGGCCAAATCACTACTTTCACTTTTAACAATAATTTTTTATGCTCCATTTAAGGGCATTATGTTTCCTAGTCTGTGCGACCGTTCGTTCGTTCGTTCGTACCGCCCGTCCGTCTGTCCGGATTAGGTTTAACTTTTTGGTCGAGGTAGTTTTTGATGAGGTTGAAGTTCAATCAACTCGAAACTTAGTAAATAATTATGTTCCCTATGATATAATCTTTCTAATTTTGAATGACAAATAAGAGATGTTACTCAATTTCACGGTCCACTGAACATAGAAAATGATAGTGCCGATGTGGCATCTGTGTGCTATGGACACATTCTTTTTTCCACATGTTTTACTTATTTCAATATATATGCAACTGGTATGATCCCTTAAATAGTCATTTCAAAGAAAACAGTAGACAGAATTATACAGAAAGTCTCTATATATCATAGTATTGTAATCGTAGCTTACATGTAGATATACGCGAAAAATAATTGTCCTCTATAAGGAGGTATAATAGTTGTGGTTCTTGCGATCCAAAAAACATAATATGGAGAACGCTCTGATTGGCTAATTTATTTTTCATTTTTGTTATCCATCATACGATTGTTCCATAAACCATAATATTGAGAACGCTCTGATTAGCTTGTTTATTTCTTATTTTTGTTATCCATCATACGATTGGTTGTAGTTGTGCATGTTTAAAGCCGGAAAACCTATCTATGACCAAAAGTCAGTCTGCTGACGGAATCAATATCCGGACACCCTTTTTGTCGTTTTTCTCCCAAAATAACTCAATCTGAATAATCATAAGAATGGATGACAAATGCGACTATGCATGTTACCTATAGGACACAGAGGCATGATGATTAATTTATTGAGGAAGGAAGAGAAGCGACACACAAAATGAGGTCTTCTCGTTTAATAGTATAGATATTGGAGTGTATTTTCTCAATATACAAATGTACTATTTAAAGTTTGGCGAGTGATTTGTGAATAATTCTCAACATAATACTGCAGGGCACTAACTTTAATGATTTTGGACAATGGACTTCAGTGTTTAGAATTAAACCAAGAATGTGTTCAGCATTCACAAGCCTATTGGAAATTTATTTTAAAACAATTTGGTTAAAAATTTTGGTCTTGAGCCTACCTTTTGAGTAATTTCATTACGATGCAAAGTGGCATATGACATAATATTTGATTGCAGCAGTAATTATTGTATGATTATTCAGGTCAATAATATCTTACTGTGTAAAGAAACATCATCCTCAGTATTACCAATGTTATTTCAACTGATCGGGCGGAGCTTACGTTCTTATTTGCATAAGAACAGTCTATTTGAAGATGTGTGCAACAAGGATGATTGCCGTTATAAATGTTATAGATTTCTTATCATCTATCAGTGTTACCAAACGGCTATAGAAAAGAACTGAGTGTATCTATGGGACGAATAACTGGACAATTCATTTATGAGTTTGTCCAAAACTCCTTGTCTATAGATGGACTGGTCTTTAATAATGATCTGGTTAAAATCCGTTCAGTCAAGTGAATTAAATCAAGTAATACCTAACCACATACTGATCCCAATTTAAAATATAGCCAGTTTAAAGGTAAAATTCTGAACAACCTGTCATCCTACATTGACACACTAGTCTACCACTGAACCATACTGTCTTTGTTTGCGATCTTTAATGCTAAATTATTGACATACAAGTAGCAAAGTCAATTTAAGTCTTTAACTGGGTCTAAAACTAAAACCACAAACTCCTCCTCTAGAGCAGGCAATTTCAACATAATTGAAACTTGGCGCATGTACTGAAATCTGTACAAAAGGATGACTGTCTCAGCATCACCATCGATTGTACAAATCAGGCATGTAAAAAGCATAGAAACCTTACAAAGTGTAAGGAATTTTACCAAGATCTGTCAGAAGGCATAGTAAATATTAAATAAGACAAACAGATAGCACAAGCTTCATTTATTTTGTTGTTTAAATTAACATAGCTGCTTTCTGACAACACACTTCACACAGATGTAAATAAAAACAAATGTATCATTTAACATGGTGGTCAAATTCTACCCAATCATACACTGGACAGGGTTTTTTTCTGTGATAAAAAATTTAATTCAAATTTAAATTCATGTAAACTACAAATATTTCAAATGCTATCTTTCCCCCTTTGTTAATTTTTTTTTTGAAAAAAAAACACTAATAGAAATTTCTTTTCCTCTTCTTCTCTTTATACATTAAATATGTAAATAAAAAAATTATAATGAACCTAAAAAAGGTAAACAGTCAAATCAACTACACATCAAATTAGCCAAATGTGTCTCTTTTCTTACATTTTTTTACTTGACATTGGAAATTGACAGTTATAATTTAAACAGCTGCTGAATAACAGTTTGATCATGATTTGATCATTTCAAATACCAAATATAGTTACATGATTAATTTATTAAACCAAATACATCTGAAAATTCTTAACTGAATACAAATTGAAAATTTATAATAAAGTTTCTTTTGCAAATATATAGGTCAAATATCAACATTATTTTCCATCTTAATTTCATGATTACAGTATTTTAAGGAAAAAATATAACATAATCACTTTTTTTTAAAAACAAACTGTTGGTAACTGTAATATTTTGTAAGATAACATAAAATATCTGTTTTATTTAAGAGGAGAAAATATAAAAAATAAATCAATGATAAAAATGTTCAGTATTCGGGGCAAAACCAGAGATTTTTTTCCAGATTTAAACCCTTCACATGTACCTTTTAAAAAAGTTAATAATAACAAACTCATTCAAAACAAACAAAACCATACTATTTATAGCATTGTTAACAAGTAGTCACATACATAACACACTTCTTTATGTCCATCCAGCAGCTATGTTTTTATCTATAAAAACCATTTTAATTATGTAAAAAACAAAGAAGACGTACAATTATAAATAATCTGAATCTATGATACATAAAGTTAACAATTCATTCACTCCGTTAAAAGCATACACACAAATAACAACAATTTAACAATTTCTCCGTTCATTATTCTTAAGTTAAGTTTAACAATTTTAAAAATCTAATGTTCTTAAATTTTTTTTATTTTATTTTCAGTTCTGTTGCATATCTTCATAAAGAATTAATGACTTGTAAACTTTCTGCATTCAAATTCATATATTTTCCAAATTTCACTTCAACCAAAATATTTTGGGATTGTTCAAATATACATTTCCCTTTATGAAAACACTACTTTATGTTTATTTGCATTTAAGTATGCTGAATTACATGAAATGCTTATGTGGCTGGTACTTCTCAACATGTGTAAAAATTAAACAGAAAATGAGGTCATGGCAATATAATTGCAGTTCTTCAAATGACAGCAAAATACCAGAATATTTTCTCATATGTTGGGCCCCTTCTAATTTCCTTCTTGAACCTTAATGGAACAATATAGCTTGTTAAAATTGCAACATATGCATGTCCATTTTTTTTTTATTAATGTGGACATATTACACATACAGAAACAGAAGTTTACAGTTTATCAAATAAGCCATGCATATCTAGGAAGATAAACAAAATTAAGTTTTTCAACTCATTAATTTCACATTTTAAGATTCATATCATAAACAGTTTGACCACTGGTTAGTTACTTTCAAAATTCAACACTCAGCAGATTTTAATAACAAACAATGTTGAATAAACCTGGAGTTCAAACTTTAACATTCTTTCTAAACTTTAGACTAAAGCCTGTTGCTTACATTTTTATGAATTTTATGAATTATGGTCTATTTTTAGCGCAATATTTAACTAACCTGATATTCCTGATATTCAACTAAGTATTAATTGTATCCTGTTGTCATTTCCTTAACAATATACCAGTAGAACTTTGCTAACTAAGGAGTGCTGTACAAAAACACAGTTGTTATATAGGAAGTGCTTGTGCTTTGTGCATGAAAAAAAAACCTGAAAAATTTTGATAAGTTAACTAACACTTTTTATGGTCTAAATTTGTTTCGACTTGTCAAAATACTTCCATATAATGTAAAATCTCTGAAAGTTTTTTCAATCACCTTAATAATAAATAAGTTTATTCCTCTGGATTCATTTTAAAAGATATTCTTAAATTAAGAAAGGCCACATACAGTATTTACATATTTTTTTACAAAATTCATTAAAACTCAGTTATTTATGAATATTCGAAAAAATGTAACAGTTCATTTATATCCCTTCACATTTAAAGCTCAAATTCACCTTTAATTTTCATTGCATGATGAAATTATATTATTCCTTATACCAACATTTAGCTTATACCTTTTCAGTTAATACATTTAATTTTAGATTCACTATGCAATCATTCTTATGAAAGCTTTAACAAATGTGCAGACACACTAAAAACAACAGCCCTATGTTTCCATATAAAATATACTCTCAATGACTTTAAATGACGGAGGTAAATTGCTCAATGATTTATATTACAATTCTCAGGTTTGTTTGTGTGATCATGATATTAATGGTCACAACATATGAACAAAACATTCTTGAACACATTCCCTAAGGACCTGCTTTCATTCGGTATAAATAATCATCAGACATAACTGCCCATTCAATATGTGCATGTATTCCTGTTCATTTATTATGTTGGTTATCAATGTACAAACTTTTATAAACCTTTTAACTGTTATCTATTTTGCCCTTGTCTAAATTTATCTCAGACATTTTATCCACAATGCAAACCACACTTAAAACAAATTACATGTTTGATTGCAATTTTCTGGCCATTTTAGGTCTTTTGTTATGATATTCATTTAACTTGCTTACATATTTTTTTCCTATAAATTTCTTTTTCAAAGTTACAATTGCCTCTCACATAGATTCATAGAATTTCCTACTATAAACATCATCATTAGGAAAAAGGTTAAGAAAAGTACCTCAACCAAACTTTGTGTATATAGTTACCAACTCTTATAAAATGTGCTTCCCATAATATGTATTTAAGTCTTTTTCAGTTTAAAAATCTTGAAAAATAAAAATGTTAACAGCTTGAAATATACAAGAATTATTATATAGATGTTTCTACCAATTAAATATTCTCCTTTAATAAATTACATTTATATATTATTGATCCTAACATACAAATCTTTCAATAAATATTGAGAACTCACTTCACTTCTCCTCTTCTAAAATCCTGCATTCTATTCAATAGTGCTATCAGTTTAAATATATAACATGTTCGATTTTAAACACTTTTTCATACCTAATTTAATATTAAGGCTACTTTTTAAATTCAAAGTAAATAGATACTGTCAATTTACATATACACACTATTAAAGTTGCTAATATTTTTTGATATTTTGCTTACATATTTGATTTTAAATGTTTTGAAAAATTTCAAAATTGAGAATTTAATTATTTTTCTTTGTAACATATCACTGTTTAAAACATTTTATTCTTCAAGCAATTATTGATAAATTATAATTAGAACGTATAATTGAACAGAAAAGGTGAATTGTGTCAAAGAAGGGGAGATAAAAAAAAATCCATTATTTCTGCAAACAATCTTGTTTTTTAGAATTTCTAAAACTTAAAAAGACACATATAAAGTTATTCCCACAATACCTTTTTTCAAGAAAATAATATTAAATGTTAGAAAATCACCCCAAAAAGAATTTTTATACATAAAATGCATATTTATTCACCAAAGAATTAATTTCTAGAATCTTAGTATTAAATGGGACACGTTAAAGATCTACCACTTAATTAATACCAATATCATATCCTTCGAGCTAATTTATGTTATCTTAATAAGATTAACTTTAGAGGAATAAAGGTTTTCTGGGTTATCCCTCGAGCTAAGGAGTAGGGGCATTAAGGCCTGATTTTGGCCCAAGAAAATAAAATGTTTGATAACTTTTTCAAATTGGCACATAATCTTTAGAAATGGATTGGGCCAAGAAATATAAATGAAAAACATTAAGATCCTTATGTGATGACGTCACAATTACGTCATAAAAGGTACTGTTTTCACTAAAACGACGAAAATTCAGAATTTATGCAGTTTTCTATCTTTATTTCTGTTGTGGAAACATCGTGCGCAGCCAAGAAACAACAAAATAATTTAACTGAAGCTTTATTATTACTATTGACAAAATCTTACCAAATATAAAGTTGTTTCTTGGGTGCGCACATACATTTCCAATCGAAAATATACTTAAAAATTTGATGAAAAACAAGGAAAATCACAAAATTTTACAAAATATGCAAATAAAGGCATGATTTGTTGCCATGGTAACTTGTTCAATGTCCGAAATTATTTTGTTTTTCTGAATACCTTTTACCTGAGATACTTTTCAGTAATTTTAAAATATGTATGATAACTTTTAAATTTGCAGTAATTTTTGGGCCAAATAAGGGCCTTATTGCCCCTACTCCTTTATGTCATCTTAATAAGATTAACTTTAGATGAATAAAGGTTTTCTGGGAGGAATGACTAACTTTTTATAATATTGAGGTATGCATAATGTTAGTTGCTTTCTGTTTCAGTGGATATTTGTAAAAAAAACTTAGACATCATGCAACTTTATATTCCAAATTCAATTTTTGCCTTTTAAAAACAAAGATCATCTATTTTACATGCAAAGTTTTCAGGGTAACATGTTGAGTTTTGTAGGCATTGTTCAATTTTGAAAAATATACAAATGTAATTCATTCAAACTTCTTAATCAAGGCTCTTCTATGCTAACTGATATCTAATCACTTTCTGTTACTCCATTTCTACACAAAAATACCTTACTACTAATAACATGTGATATAATGATAGAATGATAAATAATTAAAATGACTATTTAAGTCTGGTGGTTACATCTTTTTTAACAATTAAAACATCTATCACAATTCCATGAATTTGAAATTTTTACATAATGAACATGAACAAACATTCTATTCTAGATATATTCCTCAATAATTTTTTTTCTAATTGCAAACACCACATCTATATAGTTTTATTTTACAAATATTCAATAATACACATCTAAATAGTTTTATTCAACACCAAAAATATATATATATGTATAAGTTAGACAAAAATGGTACAGGGATATTCCAGGATTAATAGTATTGAGGATTCAACAGGCACTTCTTACGTAACAAAATATCAAAATAATTTAATAAAAAACTGAAGTGCATTTTTACAGAATTTCCTTTCCTTATTTCTTAAGCAAACTATCATTATTTCTAAAGTTACCTTACCACTAAATAAAATGTTCCTGAAATAAACCTCAGCCCTTTACTTAAGTATGAATCTGACATGTCTGAAGTCAAATTTACAATTCTAATTTCAAAACGAATAAAATCAAATAATCAGCAAAGAAATCGTAAAAAAATAAAAACATTAATTTTGCAAAGTGTATACCTTATTTTTCAAAGATAGAATTTTCTGTCCAATCTTTATTTCTTGCATTAAAGAAAAAGTCAAAACTTTAAATGACAGACTTCTAAAAAAATATTATGATTTAAAGGTATAATTTCAGCTTCTTTTGTATTGTTCCCTTCATTTTCTACATTTTCTCTGTGCTATTCATACATTCAGCTAATATTCTAGTTAACTTACCGATTTATTCTAAAAACATACAATTGTTTTAAATTTAACTGCAAACTAAAAATAAATTTAATGTTTAATGAATTTTGGGCAAAAAAAATTTAACATTGTACATGTAGTTACATTTGTGGATGCATATATATATCCATATATCTGTTATTTCCCTCATGAAAAAAACATGTAGTTCTAAACACATTTGTAAATCTTAAAATGCTGTATATTACATAATTGCATTAGTTATTTGTTTTCCCAATAAGCAATGAAATCATATAAACTCAATAAAATCACCACCTAGGCATACCAGATGTTTATTTTTGAATAAATTTAATGCTGACCAAACTGTATGAAGCAATGTTCAGTTATGAAAGTTATATATAAATAAGTATGTTTATTCAGTGTAAGCTTACAAAAACAAAAATAAAACAAATAAATCCACTTTCAAACAATCAGACAGCAAACCAATCAATACTTGTTAATATATACCTCTGAATATAAATCATCTAAATGTCTCATGTATATCATTCTGACATGGATGTATTTAATTGACATCTGTGAGTTCATTATTATTCTTTGGAAACCAATTTTCGTGGGTTTTGTCAGTACAGGTGCACCAAAAATTCAAATGTTCTACAAATGGCATACTTTCCGAGGGATTGTACACAGACCTCGGCAAAAACCACGAAATTAAAGATCCGTGGACATTGACATTTTCCTTTATCCACGAAAATTGGTAACCACGAAATTAAATGAATTTAAAGTACATAATACTTCAATGATTTTACTAACAGCAACATAATATTCCCTGTTAGCCTAAATCAATATTTGAGTCCCCAGGGTAAAAATAAGATGGTCTTCTTTTTTTGCATAAATTTAAAAATCCTTTAATTTAAATTCTTGATCAGTTGGTTAACAGTCAAAATGTCTATCAATTCAATTTGCTTTTTATTACCTATATCTGCTATTTGTTATCTCGTATACACAAACATGGTATATACAATGTATGTCATCTCTAACATTAATAACATGTATTCTACCTTCTTGAATTTTCTTTAACAAAAAAAACCATTTTTTACTGACACTTTATGAAATTACTACATCATAGCAAGATTTCAATAGTCATGAATACAGAGAAGAGCAGAAAAATCATTATTACAGACGATCCATGTATTAATGAATACTACTTCCCAGACATTTAGATGACTTATTTTCAAAGGGGGATAACTCAATTTACAATAAACAATGATTAAAAAGCACTATTTTTGTGAAAAGCAGAAGTCATACTGTCGTGACTTAAAATCAGACAAAAATCATCCAGTACCTAGATCCAGGGCTAACAATCGTACTTAAAAAATATACATAATTCATAATAAAATCCTTGTATCCAACATACTAACCACATATAAATTGACAAACATTTACCCTACCATTTATTTTTATGACAAATTTAATTTTTTCACTAGTTAATGAACTGTACACATGTTTCTATTTATACTTGATTATCAGAATATATAAGTTTTGAATTTTTCAAGTCTAGATGTTTTATCCTAACAACAACTGACTGTCTTGAATCTTTTAGTTATTTTTTTTCTCTAAAATCAAACATTACAGAATTGATGGCACCGTTACTTAAACCATAGAGGCAAAGCAAAAGATAAGAAAAATAAGAAATGATATAAGGGATGATTTGGTCAGTTTTGGCAGTGTTCTTCAGCAGGGTTAATGTATTTGTCAATAGATTTTGGTTATCTAAATTAACTTTCATGATAAAAATTTTCTCAATCACACCACATATCTGTACATACAATCAGTTCCATGCGCCTCCTGGCTTACTTTGGGGTGTGCCCCACCCTCCCACACCTGGACTGCTGCCTGGTTCACTCCCCTGAGAGCTGCCCCAACCAAGAAAGCTGTTTGCACTAACAGGAACACCGGTTGCTGCTGTACCTTGACTGTTACTTCCTATACTCCCAAAGCTCTGTACACTGGTCTGACTGGAAGAATCACCACCACCTGGTTGTGTTGTGCCGATTGGTGTTCCTCCCACAGCAGGCGTGGCACCAGTTTGACTGACAAGTCCTACCGGTCCCCATCCACCTTGCCCACTTAACATGGCCTGGGCAGCTGCTAGCATTGCAGGGTTCAATTGGAAAGCTCCTAAACTGAGGTTACTTAGTCCTAGATTGTTTGGTATATTCCCTGCAGGTATGGGACTAGGCTGAGTGGCAATAGCCTGGGTTGCTCCCCGTCCTCCTTGACTCCAGTGATTTGGGTTGTATCCATGGCTGTAAGCTGGCTGGTTGATTACTTTCTTGTCATTTTGACGATCATAGTTCTTCGGTGCAGCGCTACTTATGTGTACACTTGCCCCTTTTATGATGTGATCTTCTCCACAAAGGCTTTGTGAGACTTCAGGGTCAGCAAATGTTACAAAGGCAAATGCTCTGAATGGCTTAGGTATAAATACGTCAACTACTTCTCCATATTTAGAAAAATAGTGACGTAAATCTTCGGCTGTCATATCGTCTGTACATCTTCCCACAAAAACCTTTCTGTTCATCATTTGTTGGGCATTTTCCTGCAATTACATAAAAAAACGTTAAAAGTTTGTTGTCATATCCAGTTTATTGTTTCATCTATATTTCAATCAACTCCTTATACATACAGAAGAAAGATCATAAGTTATGTGGCCCCAAAAATAGTAAAGTGTGTTTTAAATTGCCTGTTCCCAAAATTTAGGACTTTTCTTTTTCTTCAATAGTTCTCATCATGATGTTCTTAGAACTGTTGTTTTGAATGTAAAACTGATCATTAGCTTTTTGTAGCAGGTTTATGGTTGTATGTCATCAGCAAATTTGCAAACACAAAAGTTTTAACAAGTCATAGCTGTTTTTTCTATCATCATCCATGGTCACAAAAACACTTTATATAAATAGTGCACATTAGACTTCTTACTTTAGAAATAAAACACAACAACTTTCACAAAGTGAACAGCAAACAGACAAATCAAAATTGTATCATAACAACAACAGTTTGCCCTATATGAACCCTTAAAAAAATCATCTACATTTTAAATACCAATATTTAAAAAAAAAATATGACCTCCCCTTCCGAGAAGATTTGTTGCATTTTATTGTCATTATATTATAAATTGATTTAAAATCACTAGCTTGAAAACAACATTTTTCATTAAATTTTAAATGTAGCTATCCCAGTTCAGCAACTGTCATATACATGTAAAAGATGAATCCTGTGTTATTTGCATGCTACTATATAGCTAGTGTTGGCCATTCTTTCTTAATAATATCATGAATATCAATTTATCTAATCAGGCTTATATGTATGCATTTAATTATCAGAGTACTCTGCAATAAAATATTTTTCACAAAACCTATCAGGAATCAGATTCTCTAATTGTTTTGGTTCTACATTGTACCTTGGACTTTAAAATTCATAAAAAAGTGCTCAAAATTTGCTGTCTGCCAAATAGTATTTGCAGATGAAATAAGTAAGATAACTTTTCGCAAGAAGACTTCTGATGTGCAATGTAAGCACAGTCCTTTAATTTTTCAAATTTCAGATGAAAATCTACATTGAATAAATTTTATCTGATAGTAGCATTTTTTTCTAACATGTTGTTGAAGGGAGATAATAAAGATTTTCCAAATTAATACAAAGTAGGAAATTTCTTAACGCATTTTTTTTCCTTTTTTCATATGAACAGGCCTATGCTCAACCATTGTTCTTTTTCAAATGAAGCAAAAATCTAATTTCTTTCATATTGATTGCATTTATCATACGTGTATGGCAGAGAAAAATGGCTTTTAAGGTTACAACAGTTAAAAATCAAATTTTTTTTTTTTTCAGTTTTTGGTGATTGTCAAAATCACAAGTAAACCAATGAAATTCTAAATGCTTTATTTATACATCATTTATTTTGAATTCTTAGTTTGGATTTTGTTACAGATGGTTACTTAGACATAGTTATCAAGTGATCAAACAAAACCAATTCAAATAGACTTGACCAATTTCAATAGATTTCAACTTGCATGTATATCTGTTGATGAAATATATCTTGATTAAAACACCAGTATTTAGATATATTTTCACATATCTAACTCACAGCCATTATTATACTTTATCATTCCTAGAAATAAGCACAGGACCAACAGGACATGTCCTGTAAAAATATATTCTTTCCTGTCAATTTTTGTGAATTTTGTAATACATGTACACGTACCTTTCTAAGAAAAATTTGAATGATCTGAATTTGTATGACTGCTTTAGGGAGCTACCATTTGATTTTTATGGGGGGGGCTAGGATGAAAAATTTTGTCCTGCATTTTTTTTAGTTGTAATCTCTGTCCTGCCTTTTTATTTTTCACTCTATTCGGTCCTACCTTTTTTTTTATTAGTTTATCCTGACTTTTTTTACCTAAATTGTCATCCTGCCTTTTTTTTTTTGCAAAGTGTCTCATCCTGCCTATTTTTTTCAAATTTCATCCTAGCCCCCCCATAAAAATCAATTGGTAGCTCCCTTATTTATACAGTGTCAGTGTATGTATGTGTTACCTTAGAGTTGGGAATTCTAACATCACACCATCTTCCATCAATCATGTGTCTCTGTGTCATACATTTAACTTGTGATTCATAGTCGCCAAACCGAATGAAACCAAAACCTTTAGATAGTCCACTTTTAGGATCTTTCTTCACCTGAAATAAAAAAAAAATATAGATAGATTTATACACTAAAATGTAAAATTTATAATGAATTTATATTTCTGTTTTGGGGGGAAGCTTACACATTATTTGCATTTGTTGTGTTCTACATGTATATATATATGTCTATATTTGGAAAGTTTAGTAAATTCAACATTTGTGTACATGTTTTTTTGCTGTCTGCAGCCTGAAGCGGAATATAGATGTAGATTTCTAATGTCTTTCAAAACACATAAAAATCAAGAGTTATCTCCCTTTAGTTGTTCCAAGACGCTTTATCAATGTGCAAATGAACTCAACTGCATCAAATATTTATATCTGTATATCATGTATATAATATTATCCGCTACGGCAGGAGCATAAAAATTCTTTCATCACATCATCCATTCACATGCCAGATACAGAAAGCTGTTGTCATACATGTACATGTAAAATACATTAAGATAATTGTTTGTAATTGACAGGAAAACCTAACTAATATTCTGTTCTGAACATAAGTTTTAAACAAACCTGGACCATTAACAGTTCCCCAAAATTTGAAAAATATTTTCTCAGGTCTTCTTCTGTACTTTTCCATGGTAATCCCAGGACAATAAGGTCACTGCATCTCTTTTTGTCATACATTTTCTTCCTGTTAATGACTGCATTGTCTGCATTGATTGGTTCCTGGTCTATAGCTGTTGCATGAGGTTTCTTTTTGTTTTCAGCTGAAAATACATGAAAATATTTACTTGCAATTTTTCCTTGAAACATTACCCCTGCAGACAATGACAGATATTTATGAAAAGTGTTGCAGTTACTATTTCCATACATTGTACATAGAGCATAATAATCCCATGTCACAGGGAATTAACATCCCAGAAACATACAGTAACCTCTAAGTCCCTGCATTGATCTCAGTCATGTCAAACACTACAAAATTTCAATTTTTTTAAAGCTTTATACATGTTATATGTCGTTTCAGTTGGCCTGTAGTCAGAGATCATTTCTAAAGACCCAAATACAACTTAACATGCCTAGGCTGCTGGGCCAGTAGTTAGTAGTAAAGACTGTGGAGACATCTTAGTTTTTCAGGAAAATGCAAAATTTGAACAGTGATTAGATTTTAAACAACAGGACTTTTGTATAATAATAAAACGAGGATCAATGCTTTATCACCTTACACATGTTAAAATATGACAAAACTATAAGCTACATTGTTTTTGTAACATATTTGAAACATACATGTGTATACACTTAAATGTTGTTTATATTAATCATGTTACGGTAATATACATGTGTATCATATTCTTTAAATCTTTTTCTACTACAGTCTTCATGCTGAGTGGCAGCCCTGGCAGCCCAGGCTTGTAAAATTGCTCTCGGGCCTGTAAATATCATATCTACAGGCCAACAGAATCTAACTAAAAAATTTCAAAAATTGAGCTCCGGGCCTGTAGATTTAACAGTTCATCGTGAAGACTGCTACTATAATCATCTCTAATTATCTGGTAATAACATGTATATAGGTACTTCGAGATTCCGCCAGTGTAGACGCACCCCTTGATTGACTACATGGGTACAGCAGATCCATGTACATTCCCTAAGGATTTATGGAGATGTGTCCTTAACATTATTAACCCACCACCAGAACAATCCCCACCCCAACACCACCCAAGGGAGCTTGTAGGTCACCTGAAAGTCTGTTATTATGGTGGAGGAAGCTGAAGTACTTGGAGAGAACCACCGGGCTTCTCGGAGGGAACAGACAACCTGAAGAGATTTCAGAAGATTGATCTCCAGGTCAAGCTGGGAACAACTTTGACCTACCGAGGCCCCCAGAAGTATCCAATCTAGTTTAAACTCCAGTCTGGATACCAGAGATGTGTGTGGGAGGGTGAAAATCACCCTTCTGATGTACTGAAAATTCGACATCTCGAACCCACACAACATTATTAAAATTTATTATACATTTGTTATGTACATGTAGTTTATAATAATATTTAAATTTTATAAAATATAATCTATAATAACTAGTGGCAGTCAACATGGTCAAGACACATTTCTGATATAATAATCTGCAGTCTAATATCCACCTTCATACTTGAATATAAATTATTAAAATGTAAATGTATATACGGTATGCACCAGTGATCTTGTGTGTATTGAAAGCAAGTTTTGCAGTGTTCAAATAATGATGAATAAACTGTCAAGAAATTATGATGTAAAACTGTACACTTTTAAGAAGCAGCTACATGTACATGTTAACACTAAAATATCTGCCTTTAACCTAAATTAAATACAGATATTTTAACATTTACATGAATGTGTAACTTTTTATTTCTTAAATTACTTTTTTAAGTGTCTTCAATATTTTCATGATGTTATGGGTGTCATGTTATGATTTTAAAGCTTAAGTAAAATAAGGGATTCTGGAGTCACCTTTATACTAAGTTAGATCAGGAAGTATTCATATCAAAATATTGAATAAATAAATGGACCAGAAACAAAAATCCGACAGAGATATAGACTGAAATATTTAAAAGCAAAACGTCAACAATACAGTTATCTCCCTTAGCTGTCAAACAGAAAGTTTTCAACGACCTTCAATATTTCATTAAAAGTAGCATATCAATTGATACTGTAGCAAAAACTACCTATGCAGTTATGTGCAATAATGATTACTGCATCATACTGCATAATTAATTAATCAAAATTCTGTTAAAAATTCGAAAAATTAAATGATTTTGTCGAAGCGTCTGCTTGATGTTCGGAGGCCAACTGGGTTCCAGTTTGTAAACAATATTTGAAAACACTTACATTTTGGAAACACAGCAACATAAATCCTGTTCGCCCATTCCGTATCAGGTGGATATAATCTCCCGTCTGAAAGTCTTATGCCTCGCATAGCACCGGTATCGGGATTTCTGTATTTCAAACCACAGGCACCAGGAAACTGAGCTGACAGGGTAGACAGCAAGAGAGTTCCGTCGTCTTCGCTCGGGACTTCCATAGGCTCTTCGCCCTCCTCCTCTGCGACTTGAATATACTGACTCATTTCCCTTATAAATTAGACACACTTTCGGGGCATTGAGAATCAAAAATGTCTCTAATTTTGGGGTAACCCACTGTGGTCCCGAACTGAAGGTGCGCGGCGTACCAAGATGGCGTCTTCTGTTGACAATTTAAGCGATACTAGCGCCATCTTTTAGTGACCTAAAAAATTTAATTTTCATTTTAGAGTTGTCGTTCTTTTATTTGTATCGGTTATCGCTGGAATCTTTTAGAAAATTATCTATACTTTCAGATCTTTTAATGAATACTTGATTAGTGAAGATGTTAACAATTTGTGGTTAACATTTCGAATAACAAAAAAGATATTGACAGTAATGATTGTTCTTGCAAATCGGTGAAAAGGGGGAGGGTTTTACAGAAACATGCACATATCCAATACAAATTCTTTTGTGTTGCGTCCAGTTTTGATTTCTTATTAGTCGATTTTAATTTTTTTGCATATAAGTCTTTTATTGAGATATAAGTTATTTGCTATTTTAATAGTACTTAATTGATTTTATTGATTTAAATGTAAAACATCATTGAACTCTTAATTGACACAATATAAGATCACAGTAGGGTACTTAAATTGCACCTTATTTTGACATTTTTGCACCTACATTTTATAGTCCACACAAAAGTTTCTAATCTGATTTTTTTTTACCGGTAGACATAATTTTAATAACTTTACAGTTACTCCAACCATCACTTTAATTTTGAATCTGTATATGATATATCGATGAACTCGAGATATTGAATCGTAGTAAAACTGGTTTGAATCGACCTATAAGCAATCAATGATTCTGTGACGAAGAGTACCTTAATCGCATCCATGCTTAAATTCACCTCATTTAAAATCGAATCATAAAGATATTTTGTCATTTTTCTTCAAATACTTAGAACAATTTGACAATTTCGTTAACAAAACCTTTAAATGAGGCCCCTCATGGGGGGGTCCTAGTAATCACATAATCACCATTTTTTTGCCAATATAATCACATAATCATTAAATATTTGCTTATCTTTAGTAATCAAATAATCATAAACTAAAAATACAGTCCTAGGTAATCAAATAATCATGAAATATTTGGCTTAATAATCAAATAATCATTAAAAAAACGGCCAAGTAATCACATAATCAAAAACCCCATGAGGGCCCTCTTAAATAGACTTATAAGAAGAGATATAGTTACGATACTGTTGTCAGGTCATTAAAAAGTTATCAAAGGTACCAGGATTATAATTTAGTACGCCAGACGCGCGTTTTGTCTACATAAGACTCATCAGTGACGCTCATATCAAAATATTTATAAAGCCAGGCAAGTACAAAGTTGAAGAGCATTGAGGATCCAAAATTCCAAAAAGTTGTGCCAAATACGACTAAGGTAATCTATGCCTGGGATAAGAAAATCCTAAGTTTTTCGAAAAATTCAAAGTTTTGTTAACAGGAAATTTATAAAAATGACCACATTATTGATATTCATGTCAACACCGACTGTGTTGACTACTGGGCTGGTCATTAAAGATTGCATATTTTGGCGTTAATATTGATTAACTGATAGGGTCTTTGCATCGGAACTAAACACATTTATTCAAAAACCAGTTGTTGGAATGACACGGGTTATGTTCTTCTCATATATGTTATGATGGTATGATACTAAACCCCTAACGGGAAGGATTGTGCCTGATATTCATATGTTGAAATCATAATCTTTCAATCAGTTTTATAAATTGAAATCTGTAGCTGGCATGTCAGTTAACAGCTGCTAGTAGTCTGTTGTTATTTATGTATTATTGTCATTTTGTTTATTTTCTTTGGTTACATCTTCTGACATCAGACTCGGACTTTGAATTTTAAATGTGCGTATTGTTATGCGTTTACTTTTCTACATTGGCTAGAGGTATAGGGGAAGGGTTGAGATCTCATAAACATGTTTAACCCCGCCGCATTTTTGCGCCTGTCCCAAGTCAGGAGCCTCTGGTCTTTGTTAGTCTTGTATTATTTTAATGTTAGTTTCTTGTGTACAATTTGGAAATTAGTATGGCGTTCATTATCACTGAAATAGTATATATTTGTTTAGGGGCCAGCTGAAGGACGCCTCCAGGTGCTGGAATTTCTCGCTGCATTGAAGACCTGTTGGTAACCTTCTGCTGTTGTTTTTTCTATGGATGGGTTGTTGTCTCTTTGACACCGTGATTCCCCGTTTCCATTCTCAATTTTATTAATATTCATTTTACTAGAAATAAATGCTTACTTGATACTGTAGTGTACATGTATACTGTGAACATTTTGTGTATATTTACATATATTTACCTTTGGTGAAAGACGTGTACATGCATAATGTCAAATCATAAAAAATAAAAACTGTTTCTCTCAAAGAAACTTGTTAGACAAATGTTAGATTTCCCCAGCTATTATTTGTTGAATAGGTGCAATTAGTGTACTCGATGCACTTGGGTAATTTGACGTTAGTCCGGTAATGTCATATAGATATACATTTGTAAATATAAAAAAAGAAGATGTGGTATGCGGATTGCCAATGAGACAACTCTCCACAAGAGACTAAAATGACACAGAAATTAACAACTATATATAAAGGTCACCGTACGGCCTTCAACAATGAACAAAGCCCATACCGCATAGTTAGCTATAAAATACCCCGAAATGACAATGTAAAACAATTCAAACGAGAAAACTAACGGCCTTATTTATATATAAAAAAAAAATGACAAACAAATTTGTACACATAAACAAACGACAACCACTGAATTTCAGGCTCCTGAAAAGTCCATTTGTGCCGGTCCTCTATAGATGTGTAATGAAAATTGTTGAGGTAGTCTATTGTACTAGTCTGTTGTTTGACATATTTAAATTAATGTATTTATAGAAAGTCCTATTGTGGGTGAGAGTGCTGCCTTGTGGCGGCATTAGCTTATACCCTTTTTCGAAATCTACAAGGGTTTCTTTTACGTGCAAGAGATATTCAAAATAAGCTATTTCTAAATGTTAACGCGTATTTTGATATTTAAGTCCACTCTTGATAAGCTTTCGAATGAGGTAGAAGGTATATCTGTAATTAGGGACTGAAACGTCCTAGAAGTCCATTCCATTATTCAAAATATCCATTTCATTATTCAAAATTGGCTATTTCTTATAATTTTCACGCGTATTTTGGCATTCAGGACCTCTGTAACCCCTCTAATGGTCATTGCGGCTCATTTTGTTTAAACTCAGTTTATTCCTCTACCAATAAGCTTTGATTTGGTGTATATTTTTTTCCTTAATTAGGAGCTGACGGGTAGCAGCGGTCCATTCAGCTATTTCTCAATGTTTACGCGTATTTCGATATTTAAGTCCTTCGTTACTCCTCTAATATGCGTTCGGAACATATTGACTATATACCTTTTTTCCTCTCTTGATAAGCTTTCGAATAAGGTATAAGGTAAATCTGTAGTTAGGGGCTGAAGGGTCCTAGCAGTCCATTCCATTATTCAAAATATCCATTTCATTATTCAAAATTGGCTATTTCTTAATTTTCTCGCGTATTTAGGCATTTAGGTCCTCCGTAACCCCTCTAATGGTCACTGCGGCTCATTTTGTTTAAACTCAGTTTATTCCTCTATCAATAAGCTTTGATTTGGTGTATAGTTTTTCCTTAATTAGGAGCTGAAGGGTTGCAGCAGTCCATTCCATTATTCAAAATATCCATTTCATAATTCAAAATTGGCTATTTCTTCATTTTTACGCGTATTTTTGGCATTTAGGTCATCCGTAGCCCATCTAATGGTCATTGCGGCTCATATTGTTAATACTCAGTTTATTCCTCTATCAATAAGCTTTAATTTGGTGTATGAATTTTTCCTTAATTAGGAGCTGACGGGTTGTAGAAGTCCATTCCATTATTGAAAATAAGGTATTTCTCAATGTTAACGCGTATTTCGATATGTTTAAAGTCCTTCGTTATTCCTCTAATATCCGTTGCGGAACAAATAAGATTTAAGGTAAATCTGTAAATAGGGCCTGAAGGGTCCTGGCAGTCCATTCCATTATTCAAAATATCCATTTCATTATTCAAAATTGGCTATTTCTTCATTTTTACGCGTATTTTGGTATTTAGGTCATCCGTAACCCATCTAATGGTCATTGCGGATCATATTGCTTATACTCAGTTTATTCCTCTATCAATGAGCTTTAGTTCGGTGTATGCATTGCCTTGATTGAGGGCTGTCGGCTTGCAGCAGTCCATTCAATTATTCAAAATTAGCTTATTTCTTAATGTTCACGCGTATTTCGATGTTTAGGTCCTTCGTTACTCCTCTAATGTTCGTTGTGGAACATATCGACTATATATCTTTTGTTCCTCTCTTAATGAGCTTTCGAATGATGTTTAAGTTATACTAGAACACACCCTCGAAATCGCGGGCATATACAGCTTGTGAACTGTTGTAGGATGATGTTTGTAAAAGATAATTATGTATCATGGAGAATTTCAAAAAAGGTATCAAAAGCCCTCTCCCTTTTTCCAAAGTTCGATATTTGTTTCCTTTCTGTTAAATTCAACTATTTTCGTGGTTCTGGCCTCAGACCACAATTATTCTTCTCCTTTGCTACAATGCATCTTTTGGTAAAAGTCAAAAATTAAAAATTTGCACCGCCTCAAACATGAAATAAATGTAACTACTTATATATAGGTCTTAAAAACATGAAATCCCGAGATGCAGAATTTAAAGAAATTCATATCCCGAAATACCAAAATCGAAAAATATATTCCCGGATCCCGTATTGATCAATCTCCAGATCCCGAGCTTAAAAACACCCGATCCCGAAGTCCCGAAAAAGAAAAAGGTCTTGTCTCCTTCTAGTCTCTACTCTACTTTCATTTTTGCCAAATCACTACTTTCACTTTCAACAATAAATTTTTATGCCCCATTTATGTGCATTATGTTTTCTAGTCTGTTTACATGTAGATAAAACGCGTTAAATAATTGTCCTCTCTAAGGAGGTATAATAGTTGTGGTTCTTGCGATCTAAACACCATGATATGGAGACCGGTCTAATTGGCTTAGGGGACGACCATTTGATATTCTGGGTGGGGGGGGGGGCAGGAGGATTTGTTTTTGATCGGTTATTTATTTTTGTAAACTAAGAGGACAGATTATTCATTTTCTGCACTATTGAAGCAAGATTTTTCATTTTCATTAAAGCAAGGGACTGATTATTCATTTTCACAACCATATTTTTGATATTCGAAAACATACAATTTTTTAAATGATTTGTTTATTATAAACAAGTGTGGACACATATGAATGTGGATAGTATGTTTGGATGTTTGACAGTGTCTTATGACAAAAGGAGTTCTATGTTTTTCCTATATGGTGTTATTAGTTGTGTTGCACGATGACAAACAATCTGAGCATTAGGAGTGTTGTTTATTTATTATTTAGTTTTTATGTTCAAGACGGGCATGGAAGAGACATTAATTGCATTAGTTACCAAATGATTATGATAGAATATGTTCCACATCTTTGATTTTGGATACATTTTGTAGCTAGGAGAGCAACACACAATACATTTTTCTAGGTTCATTTTTTCATGTGCTTTTTTTTTTCTAAATGGGAATATCTAGATTTGAGAACATGATATAAGGAGCCTGCAATTCAGTGGTTGTCGTTTGTTTATGTGTTACATATTCGTTTTCATTTATTTTTTGTACATAAATAAGGCCGTTAGTCTTCCCGTTTAAATTGTTTTACATTGTCATTTCAGGGCCTTTTATAGATGATTATGCGGAATTGGCTTTGCTCATTGTTGATGGCCTTACGGTGACCTGTAGTTGTTAATTTTTGTGTCATATTGGTCTCTTGTGGAGAATTATCTCATTGGCAATCATACCACATCTTTTTTTATATGTATTTGCTTACTATTTGTATGGTTCTATTTATATTACTTTGTGGAGGATCATCAGTATCATTAGTAAAAAAATTGTTAGAAGGTCGAATTGTTCCTCAGATTAGAATACATTTATTGGTTTTTAGTAATGACAATGCCTGACAAGATGCTAGGGGCTAGATGAGCTAGGAAGTAAACTTCTGTGCTGATTTTTATCAATTCTTTGATAATATTTCCTCCGAAGCTGGTCGAAGCAAAAAAACAATTGACAAATATGAAAATGATTTCACCAAAAGAACTTTTTTGAGCATGCTTCAAAGACTCAAAACTGCTCCAAAAGTAATCTAATAGAATTTTTTATTATAAATAATACATATAGTATAGTCAAGTCATTATGTACCATTTAATTAGATTAACCATCCCCCTCTGCAGAAATGAATCTTTTAAATTCCCAACTGCATATACATGTATTGCATACATACATAGTATTGAAGTTTAGTTATAAGTAGGAACTTTTAAATGTATTGGCAAACATACTACGCCGAGCGGAGCGAGGCAAAATTTTTTTTGAAGGGTTTTGGAGCCACTGAAGGCCCAAGAAGCTATAGAACAAATGATGCAAAATCATGCTTTCTGGGTGTTCCGAAGACCCTTTCATAATCTGAAAATGAAGTTTTGTTTTAATAATTTTTTGACAATATTTTAGTCTCAAAGCAAAATGTATAAATTCAGTGCAAGACTGAAGTTTCTAGGGACAACATCAAAAGATCAATGTGCATGATAAAGCAAAAATGGAATTCACATAGTTAGGCCTGTGGCTGCTGTTTTTTTTTTTTTTTAAAGTCATGATCAAGTTCATAACAAAATTACTAGATTACAAAAGGAATGCAACACTAACAGAATACAGAAGGGCAATCAATGAACAAAAGACAAATAAATAAGAAACATTGATCCCGAAAAATCAGGGCTATAAGTCTGAGGGAAAACAGAACTTTCTTCTTGCAAGGCCGTGAACACAATTTGATATAGAGACAAGCGTTTGGTTTTAAAATTTCCTACATGTAGTTACGGCCCTGTTAAAATAAAGGTGAGGTAAGGTTTCCTGAGACAATATACCTCAAGTTAAATGAAACCAATTTTCAGACATTTCAAGTATATTTAAATAATATTTATACTTTTGTTATTAAAAAATTTGGGATGTGTTTCCCGATTTTTTTTGGGGAAAAAGATGAATTTATGAAGAATCTGGTGCCATCTCATACTTTCGATTAGACCTGCTGAGTTATTTATTTTCTATACAATTCAAGTCAGGTAATTTATTTTCAAACTACCACAGAACAAACCATTTATTTTTGTGATTATCAAGGCGGATTATTCAATGTGAAGAGTCAAAAATTAATTTTATGGTTCAATAAATTCAAAATAAATAATAGCCATTCATTAAATGAACACATTAGCCTAGAGGAACTTATTCGAGCTATCCGTTCTCTTAAAAACAACAAAGCTTCAGGAATCGACGAAATACCTGGAGAAGTATTGAAAAATCCCAAATTGGTGAAGTTTTTATTAACTCTATTCAATGAATGTTTTGAGACTGGGATGGTTCCAGACATATGGAGTAAAACTATTATTAACCAAATTCCAAAGTCTTCTACGGCTGACAGCCGCGATCCATCGAATTACCGTGGAATAGCCTTGGTACCAGTTATATACAAAATTTACTGCAACATTCTAAATAATCGACTTGTATTTTGGGAAGAAGAACATAGCGTTTTGAATGACGAACAGAACGGTTTTCGTAAGGGCCGAAGCACGAGTGACCATATTTCAACACTGACTTCAACCATCGAGTGCAGAAAATTAAAACGAATGTCTACGTACGCCGCGTTTATAGACTTTAAGAAAGCGTATGATTCTATCAACAGGCAACTTTTATTCACTAAATTAAAAGACCTTGGTATAAACGGGACTATCTTAAACGCTCTACGATGTTTATACAGTGATGTTAGAAGCTGTGTGCGTGTAAATGGATTTTCTACAGACTGGTTTTCAGTAAATTGCGGATTAAAACAAGGATGTTTATTATCTCCCTTGATGTTCAATTTCTATATTAACGATTTCGTAATTTAGTCAAAACTCTTGATGTTGGTATCACTATAGATGGAGAAACAATTGGAATTCTGTTATATGCAGATGATATGGTTCTTCTAGCTAGTTCCCCTGAGGACCTTCAGCTACTCTTACACATTCTTTCTTCTTGGTGTGCTAATAATCATATGATTGTAAACGCTGAAAAGTCTAAAGTCATACATTTCAGGCCGTTATCCACTGAAAGAACTGAGTTTTGTTTTAAATGTGGTGAACTTTCAATTTCAACAGTAGAAACATATACGTATCTAGGATTAGTTTTTACGGAACATTTAGATTACAACCGCATGGCCAGTAATGTTGCGAAATCTGCGAGTAGAGCACTTGGACTAGTAATAGCAAAGTTTAAAACGTTTGGTGAACTCCCGTATAACTGTTACACAAAACTATATGATACAATGGTTTGGAGTGTTATTAACTATGGTGTTTCAATCTGGGGTACAAAACATTTCCCGTGTATTGCTGCCGTACAAAATCGAGCAGCTCGTTTCTTTATGTGTGTAGTACGATATACGCCCAATACAGCCGTACATGGGGATATTGGTTGGACTCCGGTTATTGTAAAACAATGGAAATCTGTGCTAAATCAGTGGAATAGACTTCGAAATTTTGATTGTGGACGGTTGAATAAAAGGGTCTTTGTATGGGCTAGCTGACAATCAAGCCTTTTCAAACTCCAAAAACTGGAATTTTAAAATAAGAGACAAATTTAAAACGTGTGGAATTTTAGAACGTTATAATATTTATGATGAAAACCTACAATTTTGCGAAATAAAAGACACTATTTGTCATTCTGTTTTAAATGAACATATTTCCAAATGGCATGAAGATTTAAACAGAATTGGCGCGGTTAGAGGAAACGGACAAAACAAGCAACGAATCTACAGACAGTTTAAAAACACTTTTGAGACTGAGTCATACCTTAAAGTGAACATGTCAACTTCGTACAGAAGTGCTTACGCCAAGTTTAGGTGTGGAGTAGCACCAATCCGCGTCGATACCGGGAGATACGAGAATCTACGATGGCTAGAACGAACTTGCTTTTGCTGTCCTGACTCCATTGAAAACGAAGAACATGTACTTTTATTTTGCCCACTGTATGATGATATTAGGGACAGTTGTTTTAATACTTTAAATATTAATGGTTTTGATAATTTTTCTAGTCAAGATAAGCTATCTGTGATTCTAGGTGGTGTAAACAATATACGTTTGTGTGCCAAAACCTGCAGAGACATTTTAGATAGGAGACGTAGATTTTTATATACATGTAGATAGTTTTGTGCTTGTTTTTCTTTTTTTTTTTTTTAATATATATATATTTTAATGTTTTAAGCGATGTGAAATTTGTTTCTAATGTGTAAATAATCGTCTCTCATAATTCTATATGAATGGCTTTTACATATGTGTAATTTGTTTTAATCTATGTGTTATGTATTGCTTTGTAAAAGGTGAGACGTTAATAAAATATTGTATTGTAATTGTATTTATATTTTTGCAATCAAGAAAGAATCCACATTTCAATAAGATAAGTTTTTTAATTGGTTTAGGTTGAAAAAGTACATTTTCAATGCAATTTCAGCCATAGTGCTTTATAAATGTTCATTTTCCCCCACCATACCTTAATATGAAATAATTCAAACTACTCTTCTAATCTTTCCATGAGTGATTTCCATCACTTTGATTTGATTATTTCACTATTCACCGCTTCAAGTTGAATAATGAAACATAAACTATTTCATATTCATTATTAATTTTTTTAACATTGAATAGTGAATAGTGAACTATTTCATTATTCATTATCGAATTTTGAATAATGAACTATGAATAATGGACGTACTCCAGGACGCGTTTTTGGCTCAAACGGATCTCTCCAATTATTGTGTAAGAGATGTTACCTTCAATAATCTGGAGTATCGTTCATGCGTTCATCGTATGGCAATATTGGCTAATTTATATATTATTTATAGATAAAGCTACACGATCTTTCACGATAAAAAAATCAGTCTTTTAAAATAATTCCATTGTTTGCAAAATTTCTTATTATATAAACAAAAATAATTGTATGATCCGATTTGAATGAATCATTGAAATAAAATGACATTTTTCAAAGAAAATTTGTTTCGTCATTCGAATTATGATAAAAAAAAATCGTGTGACTTACGCGCGATGTTCGTACCTCATTGGAAAATCGATGTAGTTGGCAAGATGCAAGTCCAAAATATAAAATTTTCTGGTATCATATTCATTGCTATTTTACGTATTTTAAAAAATAATGTTTTTTAAAATAAAAACGAAAAAAAAAATAATTGTTAAAACTATGTTTTATGCTGCATGCGACAAGCTTCATTTAAAAAAAACGGCCATTTTTAGGCCGTCCCGCGTAACATATTTCATTTATTGTAACCACTAAACTATGATTTTCGTCTAAACTATTTAATATTTTGAAATACATTTTTTTTTCATTATTTAACAGGAACGTTCCTTCAGTCTTTAATGCATATTTTTATGTCGTTATAATGACATCATAGAAATAAAAGCGTTCCATACTACAAAGACAAATCTGTCCCACGGGAAAAAAAATTGGGATTTCAGATTTAAAAATAAAAAAAACATGTATCTAAAATGGAAATAGGTCAGTATTTGTATTTACTACATCAATGTTAATTTGCTTAATTTTATGAATTTAAAGACAAATATCCTGGAAAATGATATATGGTAATTTATGGACGATTTTTCTAAGGCTTACAGGGTTGTCGCACCGCCATTTTTTGACGTAAAAACGAACTCAACTCAAATTTACGCCAATTGTTTGCTTATCAGTGCTCTTATAATGATAGAGTTTTACGATTTTTTAAAATGTTAATTTTCTTAATTTTTCAAAAATCTAAAATACATCAATTTTTAATAAGTAGTTAAAACGCATCGTCGATTTTGTGGAGTCTTACAAGAATGTCGTACTTGCTTAAAAACAACGTTTCAGTCGAAGTTTTGGTTTGAACGTTACGAAATATTCCGTAATATTCGCGACGTTGTGTTACGCTTATATGTATGAACATCGCGCGTAACGTCTGTCAACATGTATTTACATCATATTTTATGACATTGATCAGTGGCGGATCCAGAGGGGGCGTAGAGGGCGTACGCCCCCCCCCCTTTTGCTTGGACTTTTTTTTATTATTTTTTTTGTAAAAGTTATTAATCAGACTAAGACTTCGTGAAATTTTCCATTTCCGTTTATTTTGTTTTTATGCGACATTTCTTTACTTATAACGATAATTTTTGCTCGTATTTACTGTAATATATTATTGGTTATGGCAACGTCATGTGATTCGCTACGTATTAATCAGTGCGTCGAAAAAAAACCGTCATTCAGTCATTTTGAAATTCAGATTACGGTAACACTTGCTTATGATGAAGGTGACAAGCATGACACCTTCAAAGCAACAAAGGATTGAGCAAGAACGTACTGAATTCTGTTTCATAATTCCACCAAACAGAAAGAAATACTCTATTTTTACACTCTCGTGAAAGTTCCATAGCAATATTATGTATCTCCAAAAACATGTTTAATCCGAAAGGCCCCAGCCTATTAATAACATAGCTGAATAATGATCCCCTGTCAGTAAGCTCTAGATAGATTTTATGTCTTTTAAAGGTATGGACTATTTGATTTGAGGGTGCAATGATCTGAGAAGTTTGAGAGAAAAAATCTTACCCTGATTTTTGTCTTAATCAAAAATTCTGGTCGTATATATTTGGATTGAAAACAATAATTTTATCCACTTATTTGCTATTTTGAAAACAAAAATTTCAAAAACATAATTATTTAGCATAAAATGAACATGATGAATAATAAACGGGTGTTATTTTTTGTTGCCTTGGTTTGCATGTAAATCCTATATCTGACCGGAATATTTGTTTCGCCGAACTAATATATTGAATACTTTTTTCAAGGACCGACTGCAACCTGTCTGCTTGGTGTGGCCATTATGTCTCCATTTGTCGACCGTCATTCATAAATTCGATGTCCTTTCAGACTCATTCGTAGACTTTGGTTAATTTGGAACCCTAACTTTCCTTGTTGGCTGAAAGTTACATTTCAACCAAACATTTGGACAAAAATTATTTGTTTGTTTCTTATCTCGTGCCAGTCTATTGTAAATTTCATCGATAGCCCGGCGTCTATCTTGTTTACAACAAATAAATTGTGAGGTTTTACTAAATAAACAAACGAGAAATTTCCATGTCCATTTTTACTGCCAACTCCCACATTAATTGTATTAGTACATAGCTTTCGATCTATCCAATCATTTTATAATGGGAGAATACGGCATCATAAATGTCAGACCCTTACACTTTACAGCCACTATAAAATATGCATGCCCAACTTCAGGAACCGTGTAAAAAGTTCATTGTACACTTATTAAATATGTTTTTAGCCTAAAAAGGTCAAAAAAAAATTTTGCCTTGCTCCGCTCGCCGAAATTCAATTTACTTCGCCCACCCTTTCCAAAATACTGGATCCGCCCTTGTTGATATGTCGAGGAGCAACCTGCCTTTTGAAGTTTTGCAAGAACGGTTTTATTTTAAACCTTGATTTTTCTCAGATACTGATTATATTATGTTGAACCATTTTGACAGACAATTTTATTTTTTTGTAAATTTGTCCTCATTGTTCATTATATTAGATTATTAATTGACCTTGCATATATGTTTTCTCGATTAGATTGAATTCACGATCCAATACAAGAGATTTCACGTTGTAATCGTAATACCTGACTACCGCAAGGTATTTTCTTTCAGGATATTTTTCCCGACAAACCGAACTTCATCTTATTGTTATGGTTTTGCCTGTATGATTTGTATGCTTATACATGTACTACAAATGATGATGTACCTAGTAATCAGTTTATATCAGATACGGTCGTCTCATTATGTTACATGTATTGGAGTTTTACCTGTATTTGCATGAAACGTGCTAATTATGAATTGACCAATACTTTTAGATAGATAAATAGATATGACGACACAATTTTGTCATGGAAACTGAAGGTGTGATTTCGAATTTTTATTAATGCTAACAATGAAGTGTTGAAGCAGATGTTACTTAACCAATGATAGTTGTCTATTGTAAATGATTTAAACTATATGTAACCAATATCCGTTGAGATTTGTTACTGATGTTACTATATCAACCAATGACCTTTCTATGAAATAATTGATGTAACTATATTAACCACTGGTCGCTACATCACGTGTGAGGTAAGCATAGTATTTTTATATTATTTGCGAATTGCTATAGTTGCTTCTAGTAGCTTTATTGTGTTCTTTAGTATCTTTTTACGTATCTCTATCCGGTGTTGTAGGATGTTACTGACTGTCAAAATGTAAATACCTTTTAATCATTCATTCGTAAATTTTACGGACACCATCACGAGTTAGTTGACCGGATTATCCGTTTCACAGATGATATCAGATATGTTCATAATGCCGTAAATACAATCCCATTTCCTTTTCACTAATATGACCTACCGAATTAGACAATTTACCGGCTTTTTAATAACATGAGCAACACGACGGATGTCACATGGGGAGTAGGATCTGTTTACCCTTTCGGAGCACCTGAGATCAGTCATCCCCAGTTTTAGTTGGGGTTTGTGTTGCTTAGTCTTAAAATTTTCTATGTTGTGTCTTGTGTACTCTCTTTTTCTGTTTGTCTTTTTCTATTTTAGCCATGGCGTTGTCTCTTTATTGTTCATCTTTGAATTTGTATGTATCTTTCGTCTCTAGTTTTTAATATAAAACAGTTTGCATTTCATTTTCAGACACAAAGACAACATTAAGCTGTCTCGGTGTCCTTCAATGCATATATGTATCATTCCGATTGTTCAAAAGATACATATAGTCTCTGTGTTCTACATCATCGGCCTGCTTTGTGATACATAAATGATAGTAAGCTTTCAAAAATTCTGCATGTGAATGTATTAGCCTGTTAAGCTACTTAAATGATAGTAATTTAGTTATTTATTTATTCCAAAAAAATGTTTGTTCATAGTTTCATTGGGTTATCTTTCTTGTACTTCAGAACGTCATTCAGCTGTTCTTTCAGTATCCACCAAAACATAGTAGATAAATTCGTTTTACACATTTCTAGTAGATCGAAACGAAAAATATAATCACACAATCTGCAAGACTGTATTGTATATCCCCCCCCCCTTTTTGCCGATATCATTAATTATAATCTATTCATTCATATTAACATATGTACATCTATTGGTAAAGGATTAAAACAATTCTGATGTTGCATTACATACAGATTTCATAGGAATCGTCACAGCATTACTTAACATACTTATAGCATGTATTTGCGATCTCAGTATCTGTTACGCATATAATAAGAGAGATCGACTCCTACTTACCGTTGTTCATATCACGTAGATCGATAAGAAGAGACAAAATCATTGCAATAGATAACAAACAGCTGCGCTACGAGCGCATGATACACCCGTCGTCATGTGTTTTATGCAATAATTATAGTTTCTGAGATACGGCGCGACATGTGACCCCCCCCTTTTTTACAGTCTAACAAAAGAACATTTTGAACCATCAACAAAAGTATACAGATCTTCAGATTAATATAACTAAGAAATGTGTAAAGTTTTTAGCAATAATCATAAACTGTTTTTGAGATACCGCGCGACATGTGACCCCCCTCCCCCCAACCCCCGTTTTTACAAAAAACTCACCAAATTCAAAATAAAATTTTGAATCATCTATAAAAAGTATACAGATCTTTAGCTTAATATAACTAAGAAGTGAGTAAAGTTTTAAGCAATCATCATAAACAGTTTTTGAGATACGGCGCGACATGTGACCCCCCTTTTTTTTTACAAAAAATCTCAAAAACTCTAAAGTAAAATTTTGAATCAACACCAAAAATATACAGATCTTTTAAAATAAATAAGAAGTGTGTGATGTCTTAAGCAATAAGCATTAATCATTTGTGAGATACGGCGCAACATGTGACACCTCCTTTTTTTTTTAAACAAAAAACTCCATAATACTAAAATAATATTTTGAATCATCATCAAAAAGTATACAGATCTTTTAATATAACTAAAAAGTCTGTAAAGTTTTAAGCAATACTCATAAATCGTTTTTGAGATATGGCGCGGTTCCGTAACTCAAAACGTTTTAAGCTTGTTCTCACAAAAAAGTATACAGATCGTTTGACCATCATAAGAAACAACTATGTTAAGTTTCATAAAATTTAGATAAGTTGTTCTCAAGTCACGGTGCGACATGTTTACACCGGACAGACGGACGCCTGACATTTGTGTATACAATAATACGTCCCGTCAAAATTTCGACATATGTATACAAATTGAGGGATTCCGAATGACATGACCTCCGAATGGAACGAGCCAATTGGGTAATCATATCCTGCTATATACACATTTTAGTGGAAAACCGTTGCCTTTTGTTGATGTGGTTCATAAGTGTTTTTCGTTTCTCGTTTTTTGCATAGATCAGACTGTTGTTTTTCCTATTTGCATTGGTCATTTTTGGAAACTTTTATAGCTTGCTGTTTGGTGTGAGCCAAGGCTTCATGTTGAACACCGTACTGTGACCTATAATGGTTTACTTTTACAAAATGTAACTTGGATTCCATTGGCAAGCATACCTCATTGTCTTATATCTTGTAATATATAATTGTATTGAAATATAGCTAATTATCTCTATACCTTTGCAATTTAGTTTGTGAGAATAAAGAAATATATAATGATATTATCATCCACTTATTAATTATTGAAGAAGACAAAAAATCGAATAAAACCAACATCACGAGACAGAGATGCACCTTGCGAACGTTTGTCTCGAATGGTTGGCTGTATTAATTATATTTTCATACTTATGATAATGATAGTGTGTACTGTGTAACCAAAATCAAACCATGATGGTTAGAATAATGATATTGTGTACTGTGTCACCAAAACATGGTTAGAATAATGATATTGTGTACTGTGTCATCAAAACATGGTTAGAATAATGATATTGACTGTGTACTGTGTCACCGAAACATGGTTAGAATAATGATATTGACTGTGTACTGTGTCACCGAATCATGGTTAGAATAATGATATTGTGTACTGTGTCACCAAAACATGGCCATACAACGAACACTGAAATAATAGAATATGTGTGCGTGTTTTCTTCTAGCTCTTATTAAGGGGGAAATTTATATATAAAAAAGATGTGGTATTATTGCTACTAATGAGACAATTATCCACAAAATATAAATGAAGTGGATGTAAGCAATTAAAAGCAACCGTACGGCTTTGATCATTGGAACTCTCTTTCTTTTGTATTAAATGACATGATCGTCATATTTATTTGCCCATGTGATCTTCTTCAATATATTGATCAAACTTCATTATGCCTATAAATATTACATATATAAAGCTTTTTTGTATTAAATTGTATTACTATAAGCATGGAAGTAATATTTACTTCCACGATAGAAGAAAGTCTAGCTTACTGTGTCAAGTGGAATTTGACTGTTAATCTTATAAAAACAAAACTACTATATAATATTTTTTTCAATAAATCAATAAATCAGTTAGGATTCTAAAAAGAATACAACTTTCAATTCTATGATGACTCAGTTGATTGGTGTGTTCACGTTTCCCAAAATATTTGATATTTTTGTATGCGGATTATAATTAATTCTTGAAGAAATGTGATTTTTATGCAATACGATTTAGTGAAATTGAGTTGTAACTTTAATAATATTAACATCGAATCAGCTAATTGACGGATTGATAGTTGAGAAAAAAAGTCACAGTTAGAAGAAGAAACAACCTTCATCAAGTAGACAATAACAATCAAAACCAAAGGACATTAACATCAACAGTTATAATTAATAATTAAGAAACAACACGAACTCAACTAAAAACCGGGAGTGAAAGCAGGTGCTCCGGAAGAGTTTAGCATTTCCTGCACTGTATACGGCACCCGTCGTGTTATATCAGTTCGGTTATTATGAGCATTTCCTGCACTGAGGAAGAATATCAGATATGATTTCTGACACACTTTTGTCATAATGGCCAATCAGTTCATGATGGCGACCGTAAAATTTCTTGAGTGGTGACCTTAATTTGATTGATTCATAGCCCTGTCTTAAGTAGCTACGATTTAAAACGAAGCAATTTTTGCATTATTTTAGAATTATATAAAAAGTCAAACTTGTTAGACAAAAACACTACATTACCTTGAAATAATGCACAGAAACAGGCTTTGGGGTCATTCACAAGTATCATATTATAATAAATTCTGCATAGAATCTTTGAAGTGAAGTATAAATTGTATAATACAAATAAACGACAAGCATTGAACTGACCAAACAAATATGCACAGGACCAACAGACACTTTTATTATATGATAAAACACATTCAGCACTTAGTAATCTAAAAAAGCAAACACATCGATCATAATTCTTAAAATGACAAGTAATGCTATGAATTTTTATCAGAAAAATATTAAAAGCAATACATGACAAATACCCACTACAGTCGAATTTGCATTTGGAGGAGGAAGGTAGCTTTGGTCGGTACGTTCACCTTAAAGTTTCATTCCTTCGATTTTGACTGTCGCTTTTTTTTATTTATGGATGTTGATCGTTGTGTTCATCCGGCTGCTTCTGGTGTCCAGTTGATTTCTGTGATGGATTGAGTAAGATTTCTACAGGTCGTAGCTGTTTGGTTGCGCATGCATGGGTAACGTGCTTCTTAAATTTGATGTGCCATCTCTCTACGTGATTGTCGATATGTTGCTCAAGTTGGTCTATTGCTGACAGCTGTTTCCTTCTATCCAGTATTCGGTGATATTGTCGTCGAATTTCGAAGATGTCGTGTCGATGGTAAGCTCTATGGCGTCTTCAAGTGAATAAATTACACTAGGTCAGGTATGGCAAGGGGGAGAAGAGTCCCCAATTTCTATTTATTTCTACAAATGCATTGAGATCATACTAATACACAAGCAGCCTCTCAATATGATATTGGCGAATGCTTGTTGTGCGTAATTGCGGGTTCAAAAGTAGGTGAGGGATAGTTGCGGTTCTGGTTAAGTTCATGTCATAGACAACTAGGAAATTGAATAAACGGTTTCAAAAAGGATCTGCAATTTAATAAACTATTTCATGAATAATGTGAATTTATAAATTTGTATTAAAATAGTATTGATCAAGCGACACGCTTTGTCATCATTATTAATCAAAATCTTCATCATCATCATATACTTTAATTCTTCCAGTGGGAGATCGACAAAAGACAGCATGCATATATCATGTACAATTATAAAGTTTTAAAATAATAAAATTAGAAATGTAACTTAATATTATGGATGGAGAAGTATTCGAACTTTACAGTATTTCAGATAAAAAAATTCTTCGTTTAAGACTTTCAAATAATTTGCTGGTTTGAAATGTCCCAGAGGTATTTCTAATTGCCAAGCAAAAAGCCAGACATGCTCTCGTCTGATTTTCAAACCAGTGTGTTTACGAAATTGTCATTTTTCAATTATGTTAATCTTTCATAAAGCAAAGGCTCTGTGTTTGATGTTCTGTGTAGACTTTATGAATAGTTCGGTGGATCTTGAACAAATTTTCAACTCAACTTGCAGTTTCCGCTAGTCGGGAAGTAGCCCAAAGTTTGGCTAAATGATTTGCCGTTTAAAATCTGTCAGTAACTTTAACATATTTGCCACATGAAATCAGGACCATTTTTCACAGACAATCTTGGGAATCTTTTAAAATCGTTGTCCTTACGCATTCACTCTTCTTTTTGAAGTTTGTCATTCATGTTAATATAGCACTATTGACACTGTTTTCCAATGACATTTGGTTAGGAATCTGCCCATCAACATGAGGTTATTCAAAAAATCAAAAGTGAATATTTTGATAAAATGTTAATTATATGTGTTATGAAACCATAGTGTTATATCTACAGGTATCTCTAAAAAAAAAATGGTAAAGTGTATGAATGAATTGTTTTCGGTTAGTGACTCGGCCTTCATTTCGCAAATTTTTATAGGAACAAAATCCTTTGCGTAAGTTTAACGCCATCTTGTCGGCGCCGTCGACGGCGATGTCAGTGTCGAAGGCGGCCACAGACACATTTGATAATAACTTAAGTTTAAGTAAATGGATCTCTATAACATTTCACCAGGTTTAATACCCCAAAAGGAAGGTTGCGATTGATTTTGGAGGTTATGGTACCAATAGGTTAGGTATAAGGGGGCAAAAAAAACATGCATTTTTGTAGTTTCTGGACAATAACTTGTGAATTAGTGTATAGATCTCTCTGAAATTGTACCACAAGGTTCCATATCACAAAGGGACGGCTGCTATTGAGTTTTGGGGTAACTACTCAAGAAGAGCAAGACATCTTCAATTGAACAGTATTACGCATAAGCACAGTATAGCGTTATAGATAAAGAAAATACTAGTATACCGGTGTTCAAATGGTATAAATAGATTGAGAGAAAACAAATCCGGAATACAAACCAAAAACAAGGTAAACACATCAGACATTGTCAAATGCACAATTTTATAAAACTAATATCATACATATGTTTTTAATAGCACAGTATTGCGCAATAACAAGTAATATTCAATTGAAAATGAATACAAATCTTTTATCAATTTCAATGGGATTAATTTAGAGTATTTTATTTTGGGGGGTTCTTACCTTGTATTACTATTTTGGATACTGCATGGGCCCCAATTTGAAATTGTTCTACAATGAGGTCAAAAGGGTCCAACATTAAACTTTCTTTGATTTCAAAAAAAATTAGATTAATACGACTTATGTTATTGTGCGTTTAGATATTTTCATTTTGGTCCCGTTTTCAATTTTGTTGTTAGATTTCGGATATCAGATCGTTCTAGGTAAATTAAAATGTCTAATTACAAATTTCAAGGTCTTTGACCACATTTATTTTGTGTCAAAAAGCTGCTTTATGTCATAAATTTGACCCCATTCCAAATTCAGACAGTATCAAGCTTAAATATTGTGTACAAACTTGTCCCTACTGTTCAGTGTTCGACCTCTACGGTCGTATAAAGGTCATTATATCTATGGTTTAGGGAAGCTTTTAATATATTTGACAATAAATTCTGAAAGTTTCAAGACACCTTATGTCTTTTGGTGTTATCCTAATCCAAAGCCCACATCTGTAAAATACAATTAATCTTAGAATTTTTCTATTGTCATTCTATATAAGAATCATAGAAAACTTATATTATACATCATATGCATGTTCCATTATACGGTTCCTAGTACATGCAACACGTACTATGTGAACATCTTTTGTTTAGAACTTTTATTGACTGTCTGAGGAAATTGATATTGCAGTAAAATATGGGCGCTTTGTATGATAAGTCAGACAATTTCAGTGCTGAATTATATTGTTTTTTAATCACTACCGGTTAAGTTCAATATTAAATTACAAATCATCTTGTTTCTGTAAAAAAAAAAGCTACAGATAACTCTCCAGTTTTAGTAGGAAAAGGAATGTTTCTTATTACTATTCATGCTTTAAAAGCTACAGTTGGATTTTGGTGGTATATGTAAAATTATTTTGTTTTTCTGTGTTTATATACATTTTAGATTATTTTTAAAAGTGATTAGGATTATAACGCAATACTGACTGCTGTTGTTTTATTCGTTTGATGTGTTTGAGCTAATGATTTTGCCATTTGATAAGGGTTTTCCGAATTGAATTTTTCCTTGAAGTTTTTTTTACATTTTTCTTGTACTACAAAACCTATCATATATCAATGATTATACAGCTGTACTTTCAGTATCCACTTTTGAAAGAATTGTTCAACAAATTCCTGGTGGATTCAAAAGTACACAAGAACATCTTTAGGTATAATTGTTTGTTTAATATTCATAGATTATCGTTGATTATCTCAACGAGATTGATTTTTCTCGCTTGAGCCGGTACGGCGAAAGCGAGAAAAGCAACCGAGTTGAGATGACCAATGATAATCTGTTTATCGCTATTTTACCTATGATGACGTTGACAATTTCATGTCAATTTCATACGCAGCGCAACGTGCCTTCTTAGTTTCCAGCGATAATTTTCATCTCAAGCGAGTAGCATGATATGAAAAATTGTCACAACAAAAAACAAAAGGTCAAAGAAAAAAATGCACAAAATAGCGATAATACAAGTTATAAAAATATCCTATACTATTTTATGGTGTGCTCATAAGGCACCTGCTATTGAGAGGATACAATTAGATAAAATCATCACAGATACCAGGATTACCAGCGTTTTGTAAATACAAATTTTAATCTTGGTATCTGTGATGAGTTAATTTACAACCACTGGGTCGATGCCTCTGCTGGTGGAGTTTTAATTCTCCGAGGGTATCACCAGCCCAGTAGTCAGCACTTATGCACTGACATGAATTATCATTGATATGGCCATATTTATAAGTTAAATGTTTACAAAACTTTTTAATTTTTGAAATACCAAGGCTTTCTTCTCAGGAATAGATTACCTTAGCGTATTTGGCAAAACTTTTCGTCTTGATATTTGTCTTATTTTATCATTGTGAAACATGTGCGATGTATATTATAATATCTGTATAAAAACCTGTAGACAAGTATGTGAAATTTTAATAAAATAAATTATTTTTATATAAAAGATAAAAATGATGATATACAAACTGATTTCCTTCCTTATATACGTACAATTTGTATTCACCCACTTAATAAGTACAGAAAGTACACACTTATTTCGCATTAATATAATAGATTTCTTACTGCGATGTGTGCACAATCAAAGTCGACTAAAATAAAACGGGAGAACATTAGAAGATTCTATAAAGGTAAAATAACTTTTGATAATCATATTTTGAACTTGTGCATCTGTAGTGCATCATTTCTATCCACAAACTAATCTAACAGACTTTCTGAGTTTACAAAATGTTCAGGTGTATGAATAAATACTTTTAAATAAAGTGTTTAAAAATTCAGTAAAAATTTATAAAAAAATCGTTATAAAACTAGTATATATGTTCCGGACCATATAAGTATTTGGACCATACGCGTATGGTCATGACCATATGAGTATATACTCAAATGGTCCTACCATACGCTTATGGTCCGATCGTACGCGTATGGTCGGGGTAATTAACACTCTGTTACAGTTTACTTTTAATACTTCTAAACTCTTCATATGGTATGACCGTTCATTAAAAAGACGCTATCATATAGGTAATTTTATTTTTTATTATATTATAATAAAAATATTAGCTAAATAAAAATTAGAAGTTTCACATAGTTAATTTTACTTACTTGTCAAAACTATAATAAACACATTTAATACCGATTGTCATTACCGATTTGTTATTACGAGTGAATGGCAATATGTCGACTTAAAAAAATAAATTTCAAAAATTTCATACTGAATTGTTACACAAAAAGTCACTCGAAAGTAACATAGTTATATATGGCCACGAGCATCACTGAAGAGACATGTATTGTCGAAATGCGCATCTGGTGCAAGAAAATTGGTACCGTTAATTTTATTACTTCCACTGGGTCGATGCCTCTGCTGGTGGACTATTAGTCCCCGAGGGTATCACCAGCCCAGTAGCCAGTACTTCGGTACTGGCATGAAAATACGGATTTTTTGTGTTATTAAAATTTGCTGTTACAAAATATTAGAAATTATTTTAAAGTAAGGAATGTATCTCCCTCATGCAAAGCTCTGATTCCTTTCACGGATTTGGCTATACTTTTTGGACCTTTTGGATTATAGCTCTTCATCTTTTATATAAGTTTTGGATTTCAAATATTTTGGCCACGAGCATCACTGAAGAGACATGTATTGTCGAAAGGCGCATCTGGTGCAAGAAAATTGGTACCGTTAATTTTATTATTCAAGGTGAATTTGGTGTATTGCAGTCATGTTACGATTTTTGAGATCTAGAGCTTCTTAAAAACACCGTTCACATATGATCACATATCGGAATGGCCCAAGACCTCGGTATCACTGTACACAGCTACAAAAAGGCTAGCTTTTCACTCGCAAAAAAAAGGTGTAAATGAAAAGGATCGTGCACAACCAAGACTTGCAAATGCAAAAAATCTATGATACCGTGTAGAAGTAAATGTCACCCCAAGGCTACATGTAAGAATGTAATTAGAAATGAAAACTAATATGGCATCAATATTCAATTTTAACGTAGTATTTGAAATATACAAATAATACATTGTCATGTAACCAACATTGTTTTTTTAGATTATTTATTATTGAAACTTTTATAATGTAATTTAAAAAAATACCTATATGGTCCAAATACTCATATGGTCCGGCACGTTAATAACCTAACGATTATTACGGTCTGACCATACGCGTATGGTAGGACCATATGAGTATACGCATATGGTCATGACCATACGCGTATCGTCCAAATACTCCTTTTAACAAAGAGAAAACCCATAATGCATATTCAGCTATAAAAAGACACAAAAAACAGTTCAAACTAGAATACTTACGGCCTAATAAATGTACATTAAAGGAACGAAAAACAAATATTGAACATAGCAACAAACGAAAACCACTCAATTACAGGCTCTTGACTTGGGACAGGCACATACATACAGAATGTGGCGGGATTAAACATGTTAGTGGGACCCCACCCTCCCCAAACATAGGACAGTGGTACTCATCCACTAAAAAGTAGTACCTTAACCTATTAATATTAACAAATTTCAAAAGAAATAAACAAAGTGGTATAACACTTCAATAATGATCATAATATTTTAAGTGATTGAAGACTTCGTGTTTTTGAAGCTTCTCCTATGCTTTACAAAGAAGCTTTTATATTTTATTCCACGGACAAACTAAGTTTAAAGGAGGAAATTAAGAGACCATGATGGGAAATGTGAAAATAAGAACAGAAATCGAAACAGCTTAGTTTGATTAAAATGTTTTGTGCAACACCATCGGATAAAACTGAGAGAAAATATTATAACAGAAAACGAGTTTGATAATAAAGTTTTTTTTAAATCTATTTTACAGGACAAAAAAGTTTAATCATGAAGAATTAAAAAAAACATAAATGTATATACTTTAAAACCCAACAGATATATTGATCAAGAATTTTTCGAATACTTTAAAAACTATAAATTCTTATTTATTAAATCTTTGACCAATCTAGCTCTAATAAAGTTCATAATAACAAAACATATGAGGATCTGTTAAGTACCAAAGGTGCTAATAGTGTTACAAATCTATGTTCATTTATAGCAATGCATTTAAACTTGTTTAACCAAAATTTATCGAAATACACTTTTTGTTCGCAAACTATGTTTTATAAAACAATTCGCGGCTCATTTCATCACGTTCCAAAACGTATATAGAGGTCTCTTTTATTTGGAATTAAACAAAGGGCTAACAGAATCGGGTTGCAGTAAAACATGTTATGCCATTTCTTGTTATATCAGTATATACATAAGGCCGTTAGTTTTCTCGTTTCAATTGTTTTGCATTGTCATTTCGGGGCCTTTTATAGCTGACTATGCGGTATGGGCTTTGCTCATTGTTGAAGGCCGTAAGGTGACCTATAGTTGTTAATATCTGTGTCATTTTGGTCTCTTGTGAAGAGTTGTCTCATTGGCAATCATACTACATCTTCTTTTTTATATATTAGTAATCATATCAATTTTGGTAGCTCATGTGATGCTTCTAACCTCAATGACAAACATATATCATATGCCAACTATATATTCAGATGGCTTATGATAATACATATATGGCTCAGTGTGTAAAATGAAATTTGACTTTTATTCTACACAAAAATACTGTAAGTCGGGAATGATTTTAAAAAATAAAAACATTAATTCAATAAATAGATTGTTAATTTGACGAAAGAAAATAAGCATTTTGGAACTTAATTTAAGTCTCAGAGAATTTTTTTCTAACAGTTAATCATCTGTGTAGAAAGTATTAAAGTCGATGTTTTGCGTTAGAATATCTTTAATTATTCTGCGATAAACAGAAAGGGTATCCACATTTGGGACTGTTTAAAAGTGGTCAAACCTGGTACTTGCTATGATGAGGTTGAGAAACAATTTAAATCTTGTATATTGATTGCTAATGTCAAGTTCCAAATTTGAAATTGTGCCAATTGTCGTGTTATGTTATAAAAGCTACATTTTACATTGCAGTTTTAGAAAATTTGAAACTGATATGTTTCCAATGGCTATATGTACTCAGTCAGATTTTTTTTTAATCTGTATTCTAATATTTAACATTTATACATAAAATATATACATACTACACATAATATATATACATACTACATATAATTATTTAACTATTTAATTTTATACATGCAACACGTACTATGTGAACATCTTTTGTTTAGAACTTGTTGAATAAACTAAATTTTTTTAAATGTAGAAAAAACTTTGAAACAATTGATTTACATGTTTGGAAATTGTTTCAGTATACGGGTATTTATTTACAAAGTTAATCATCTGCGTATAAAGGCAATATTTTACATTAGAAAACTTTTATTGACTGTCTGAGGAAATTGATATTGCAGTAAAATATGGGCGCTTTGTATGATAAGTCAGACAATTTCAGTGCTGATTTATATGGTTTTTTTATCACTACCGGCTAAGTTCAATATTAAATTACAAATCATCTTGTATCTGTAAAGAAAAAAAGCTACAGATAACTCTCCAGTTTTAGTAGGAAAAGGAATGTTTCCTATTACTATTCATGCTTTAAAAGCTACAGTTGGATTTTGGTGGTATATGTAAAATTATTTTGTTTTTCTGTGTTTATATACATTTTAGATTATTTTTAAAAGTTATTAAGATTATAACGCAATACTGACTGCTGTTGCTTTATTCGTTTGATGTGTTTGAGCTAATGATTTTGCCATTTGATAAGGGTTTTCCGAATTGAATTTTTCCTTGAAGTTTTTTTTACATTTTTCTTGTACTACAAAACCTATCATATTATCAATGATTATACAGCTGTACATTCAGTATCCACTTTTGAAAGAATTGTTCAACAAATTCCTGGTGGATTCAAAAGTACACAAGAACATCTTTAGGTATAATTGTTTGTTTAATATTCATAGATTATCGTTGATTATCTCAACGAGAAAAGCAACCGAGTTGAGATGACCAATGATAATCTGTTTATCGCTATTTTACCTATGATGACGTTGACAATTTCATGTCAATTTCATACGCAGCGCAACGTGCCTCCTTAGTTTCTAGCGATAATTTTCATCTCAAGCGAGTAGCATGATATGAAAAATTATCACAACAAAAAACAAAAGGTCAAAGGAAAAAATGCACAAAATAGCGATAATACAAGTTATGAAAATATCCTATACTATCTTATGGTGTGCCCATAAGGCACCTGCTATTGAGAGGATACAATTAGATAAAATCATCACAGATACCAGTATTACCAGCGTTTTGTAAATACAAATTTTAATCCTGGTATCTGTGATGAGTTAATTTACAGCCACTGGGTCGATGCCTCTGCTGGTGGAGTTTTAATTCTCCGAGGGTATCACCAGCCCAGTAGTCAGCACTTATGCACTGACATGAATTATCATTGAAATGGCCATATTTATAAGTTAAATGTTTACAAAACTTTTTAATTTTTGAAATACCAAGGCTTTCTACTTAGGAATAGATTATCTTAGCGAATTTTGCAAAACTTTTCGTCTTGATATTTGTCTTATTTTATCATTGTGAAACATGTGCAATGTATATTTTAACATTTGTATAAAAACCTGTAGACAAGTTTGTGAAATTTTAATAAAATAAATTATTTTTATATCTAAGATAAAAATGATGATATACAAACTGATGTCCTTCCTTATATACGTACAATATGTATTCAGTCACTTAATAAGTACAGAAAGTACACACGCATTAATATAATAGATTTCTTACTGCGATGTGTGCACAATCAAAGTCGACCAAAATAAAACGGGAGAACATTAGAAGCTTCTATAAAGGTAAAATAACTTTTGATAATCATATTTTGAACTTATGCATCTGTAGTGCACCATTTCTACCCACAAACTAATTTAACAGACTTTTTGAGTTTACAAAATGTTCAGGTGTATGAATAAATACTTTTAAATAAAGTGTTTAAAAATTCAGTAAAAATTTATAAAAAATCGTTACAAAACTAGTATAAATGTTCCGGCCCATAAAATAATTTGGACCATACGCGTATGGTCATGACCATATGAGTGTATACTCAAATGGTCCTACCATACGCTTATGGTCCGACCGTACGCGTATGGTCGGGGTAATTAACACTCTGTTACAGTTTACTTTTAATACTTATTATCCTCGAGGCCCAAAACATAACAAATAGATAATAAGGTTTTGGCAGTATTTGGCCACAGCTTTATCTTGAATAAAATATAACATATATGATATATAATATGTATTTAAATTGGCAATCTTGCTCTGAAATATATTTATCAATGTCTGTATTTAATATATATGTAAATTATAATGTGGCTACCGCAAATTATGGCAAACCACTAATATAAATATATTTAAGTAATATGTCTGGTACGAGAAGTTGACTGATGAGCCCTGGTAATCAGAGGCTATCATTACTGTTCACTGAATATATGAATGTTAAATCCAGCGCAGCGAAATGTGCCAAATGTGCTCTGCCAATGTCCACTTTTACATCTACATTGTGTTCACTAGTTGTCTCCTACTCTCCCATCTCAGTACCATTAGCAGAATTAAGCTGAAATATAAACTTAAAAGCAGTATCTGGTTTCTTACTTCCATTCAGAACAAATACACATGTAACACAAAATTAATTTACATTGGGAGGGTGGTGGGTTTTTTAAGAAGATTATTTTCTCGTCCAATTTTCGTCTGCTGCAATCTTGCCGACGTATTTCGAAAAGACCAAAGCGAGGTTGCGATCAAACTAATAAACACAAATGTTAAATACCCAACAGTGAACCACCACCTGCCCAAATTAAAATCTTCGAGTTTGTACCCAATGGATAACGGGCTTTAAAATTGTAGATTTTAAATCCTTTTATCCTCGAGGCCCAA